>NW_027397087.1:16560951-16800286 GCF_003265705.2 Callorhinus ursinus | reverse complement strand
AAATAAATAAATAAATAAATAAATAAATAAATAAATAAATAAATAAAAAATTAAAGGTGAGAGTTCTTTTCAATAAGCTAAGTAGTTGTGATGTTCTTTACATCATTAATATGTTCCTGGAGCCATTTTTCATAGGAATATTTGACACAATTACTACAGACAAGTTAAACAATATAGAAATACATAAGGAACAGTTTTCCCATCTTTACTGTTTCTCTATCTCTGTGAAGACAAATACACAAAAAGAGGTGTTTTTTTTTTTTTAAAGAGAGAGCACAAGTTGGGAGGAGCAGAGAGAGAGAGGATCTTCAGCAGGCTCCATCCCCAGTGTGGAGCCCAACTCGGGGCCAAATCTCACGACCCTGAGATCATGACCTGAGCTAAAATCCAGAGTTGGACGCTTAACCAACTGAGCTACCCCTTTCTTCCTCATTTTTAATCATTTTGTTTTGTGTTGTGATTTTCTTCCAACTGGGATGATGCCATATAAGTACTTGTTTTTTTCTAACAGTATATCATGATTTACTTTTTTTCTTTTTTGCTACTACAAACAATGCTGCAACAAACATACTCATGTACTGCTACTTTTATTTCCATAATGTAGATTCTTGAATTGGCTTAGTAAGAAGAGATGAGTGTAATTTTTATTATTTATTTTTGAGAGAGAGCACGAGCAGGGGGCGGGGTGGGGGAAGAGGGAGAAGCAGACTCCCCGCTGAGCAGGGAGCCCAATGCAGGATTTAATCCCAGGACTCTGAGATCATGACCTGAGCTGAAAGCAGACGTTTAACCAACTGAGCCATCCAGGTGCCCCTGGATGAGTGCAATTTTAATAGCTACTGCTGAGTTACTTTTCTAAAAGGTTACAGGAATTCATACATAACACTATATGTGAGTGCCCGTTTCTCCAAAGACTCCAGTACTGAATATTCTTTTTTTTATTTCAAGGATTTATTTATTTATTTTTAGAGAGAGAGCAGAGGGGAGGGGCAGTGGGAGACGGAGAAAGAGTCAAGCAGACTTTGCACTGAGCACAGAGCCAACAGGGGCATGGGGCTCGATCTCACAATCCTGAGATCAGGACCTGAGCAGAAACCAAGAGTCGGATGCTTAACTGCCTGTGCTACCCAGGTGCCCCTCTAGTACTGAATATTCTTAATCTTTGCCAATCTGTTGAGTAGTAGGTCAGTAGGTATTCTTTCTTTATATGAATAAATAGATTAAGAGAGACTGAAAATATTTAACCACACTTTTAATACCTCTGGTGAAGGATGAAGGTGAAGGAAGATGTTTACAATCTTATTCTTCATGTAACCTGAATCTTTTGCAAGAAGTATATTTATGCATTAGTGTATGAGTTTTAAAAATCCAAAACACTTTTAAAATGGCCTATAAATTATGCTTTCATGCACCTAATTGTTCTTTGCTTAACTAAGTTGAAAAAGGGGGAGGCGCATCTGGGTGGCTCAGTTGGTTAAGCATCCAACTCTTGATTTCGGCTAAGGTCATGAGATTGAGCCCCGCATCCGGCTCTGCACTCAGTGGGAAGTCTGCTTGAGGATTCTGTCTCTCCCTCTCCCCCTCCCTCTGCTTGCACTCACTTGCTCTCTCTCTCAAATAAATAAATCTTAAAAGGGGGGATCATGTAGACCTTATACATAAGGAGATGTTTATTTGCAACTCTTACCCTGTTGTAGCACAAGCAAATGCCATCGGGAGTTCCTCTGCCTATCTACCAACTCTGACAGTTAACTCTATTCCTGGTGTAGGAGCTGTGTTTGTCTTTGATGCAGTGTTAAAGTCATAAGTCAGATTATGAAATAACAAAGAGAGAAAAACTACAGTCTTGAATAATTTAACATTGTATAATATAGGTTGATGATGCTATAGAATCTCTCATGACTTTATTATGCAGATGTCAATGTTTATATCAATCATATAAATTGTCTTTTTTTATATATACATATCAAGGTGTGGGTGAAAATTTGACTGACCCATCTGTTATTAAAGCAGAAGAAAAGAGGTAATAAATTTTAATAATTTCATTAAGATATTTTATAATTTCAAATTCTACATTTCTGTTTGCATAAAATGCCTCCTTTTTTTTTTACTACCAATTCCATAGATCCTGTGATATGGTTTTTGGCCCAGCAAATCTAGGTGAAGATGCAATAAAAAACTTCAGAGCAAAACATCACTGTAATTCTTGTTGTAGAAAGCTTAAACTTCCAGGTAAACATTTTCTTAACCAGTATAATGTATAGATTTTTAGGAAATTTGGTTACTACAATACTTCATAAGACCAACAGCACGATACACATTATTTTACAAATGGATCTATGCTTTCTTTAATTACTTATAAAAATACAAAGTTCATTGATTTAATACATATTTATTATGTGTCTGTTGGATGCCAAGAATTGTGCTAGATGTTGACAGTATAGTAGTGAACAAATGCCCTCCATGGAATTTAGTCAAGTCTTGAATACTGACAGGATTAACAGGGAGTTATAGGACTGTATAAATGCCAAATAGAAGAAATAGAACAGGTAAGCAAATCACTTACCACAAACTTAAGAGGTTGGGGAATGCTACCTGGGGAACTGACAGATTGCCTAAAATTGAAGATTAAGTAGACTTACAAGTTAGCCTGGCAGAGTTGGGGAAAGAGTATTCCATGAAGAATGGAATATAGATATAAATATAACAAATATAAATATAACAATGAAATTATATAGATATAAATATAACAATGAACTATAAATATAACAATGAAAGAGAATCTCAGTTGTATAAATATAACAATGAAAGAGAATCTCAGGATTGTAATTTCATTGTTACATTGTTACATTTAAAGAATTACAAATTATGATTGAATCTAAGTAATTTCATTGTTACATTTAAGAATTATAAATTACGATTGAATCTAAGTTGTAGCACAGACCAGTAGTTCTCACCCTTTGGTGTGCATCAGCATCCCCTGTGGAACTTTTTAAAAATTACAGGTCCTTGGGACTCACCCTTGAGCTGAATTTTTTAAAGTCCCTGTCTTTATGACCAATAATGCAATAGTTAGAACCAGACTGCATGGCTCAAGAAAATACCTACATTAGAGAGGTGTAGTTTTTGTTTGCTTGTTTGAGGATTAAATGAGTTGGTATTTGTGAAGTACTTAGAACAGTGCCAGGCATATAGTAAGCATTTTTTAACTTTTTAATTGTTCATTGTGAGTATATAGAAATACCATTAATTTTTATGTTTGTTTTTTGTTGTTTATTGACCTTGTATCCTGCAACCTTTCTAAACTCACTTAATTTTGGAGTTGTTTTTGTTTTGTTTCGTAAACTCCCTGAAATTTTCTGTGTAGATAGTATAGTTATATTACTTCCTTTCCAACCTATATACCTTGTATTTCTTTTTCTTTTTCTTTTTTTTTTTAAGATTTTATTTGTCAGAGAGAGTACAAGCAGGGGGAGCAGAAGACAGAGGGAGAAGCAGGTTCCCCACTGAGCAGGGAACCCAATGCGGGACTCCATCTCAGGACCCTGAGATCATGACCTGAGCTGAAGGCAGTTGCTTAACCGAGCCACCCAGGCATCCCTTGTTATTTCTTTTTCTTGACTCTCTGCACTGGCAAGGAATTCCAGTACAATGTTGAATAGGAAGCGAAAGTAGAATCTGCTTTGTTCCCAATCTTAAAGGGAAAGTGTTCAGTCCTCCACCATTAACATGATGTTAGCTTGTAAGGGTTTTGTAGATGCACTTTATTAGGTTGAGAACATTTTCTTCTGCTTGTTTCTTGAAAATGCTTATCCTGAGTGGGTGTGTAATTTTGTCAGATTTTTTTCGGCATCTGTTTTTAATAGGTTGATATTAGATTGTATTACATTTATTTTTGAAATGTTGAACCAGTTATACATTCAGGACAAACTACTTTGGACTCTGCTCATATTTTGTTGAGGCTTTTTGCATCTGTGTTCATAAATAATATTGGTCTGTGTTTGTTTTTCCTTGTACTGTCTTTCTTTTCTTTTGGTATCAGGATGATATTGACCTTAAAAATAAGTTAGAAGTTTTCACACCTCTTCTGTTTTGGGGAGTAGCTTATATAGAATTGATACTCTCCCCGTCTTAAATGTTTGCTAGAATTGTCTAGTGAAACCATCTCAGTCTAAAGTTCTTTGTCAGATTGTTTTAAATAAGTTTAATTTTTTAAGTAGCTATAGGACTATTGGGGTTATCCATTTTTTTTGTGAGTTTTAGTAGTTTGTGTCTTTCAAGGAATTGGTTTGTTTTCTTTAAATTGTGAAATTTATGGGCATAGGGTTATTTATATACTAATCTTATTTATTTTTATTAACATACAATGTATTATTTGTTTCAGGGGTACAGGTCTGTGATTCATCAGTCTTACACAATAGACAGCGCTTACCACGACACATACCTTCCCCAGTGTTCATCACCCAGCCACCCCATCCCTTCACCCTCCTCCACTCCAGCAACCCTCAGTTTGTTTCCTGAGATTCTTTTTTTTTTTTTTTAGTTTTTAGTTTGTTTCCTGAGATTAAGAGTCTCTTATTGTTTGTCTCCCTCTCTGGTTTCATCTTGTTTCAGTTTTTCCTCTCTTCCCCTATGATCCTCTGCCTTGTTTCTCAAATTCCACATATTAGTGAGATCATATGATAATTATCTTTCTTTGATTGACTTATTTCGCTTAGCATAATACCCTCTAATTCCATCCAAGTCGTTGAAAATGATAAGATTTCCCCTTCTTTGATGGCTACATAATATTCCATTGTGTATATATACCACATCTTCTTTATCCATTCATCTGTTGATGAACATCTGGGCTCTTTCCAATGTTTGGCTGTCGTGGACATTGCTGCTATAAATATTGGGTTGCACGTGCCCCTTCGGATTACCACATTTGTATCTTTGGGAGATTTGAGACCTTTTCTAACAAAACATTTAATGCTATAAATTTCTCTTTAAGCATTACACTGCATCCTATAAATTTTGGTATATTTTACTTTTGATTTTATTTTATTTAAAATATTTCTTATTTTTCTTGACCTTTTTATTTTCTTATTTCTCTTTAACCTGAGGATTATTTAGAAGTGTCTTTCTTAGTTCTCAAATATATGTAAATTTTCCAGATATCTTTCTGTTGTTGATTTTTTTAATTTAATTCCATTATAAGAGAGCATACTTTGTATGATTTCAATTTTAAAAGTTTTTTTAACCTTAAAAGGATATAGTTTCTCTGTGAATATTGCATATGCACTTGAAGAGAATATTACAATGTTGGATGGAGTATTCTATAAATGCTAATTAAGGAATTTTTTTGATAATGTTCAGGTTTTTTATATCCTTGTTTTGTCTCCTTGTTCTATTGATTACTTAGGAGGTCTTGAAAGTACAGTTGTGGATTTGTCTGTGTTGCCTTTCAGTTCTATCAGTTTTTTTCTTAATGTGTTTTGAAGTTTTGTCACACATTTACAGTTGTTATGTCTTCTTGGTGGATTGATTCTTTTTATCATTATGGAATGCCATGGTAATTTTCCTTGTTTTGAGAAGTCTACTTTGTCTGATATTAACATAGCTACACCAGCTAGTTTTTGATAAATTGTTTTATCAGATATCTTTTCCCATCCTTTTTACTTACACATGTTAATTGTATTTAAAGTGGGTTTCTTTAAAAAAAAAAAAAAAGAAGTGGGATCCAAGCATATAGTTGGATCTTAGGTTTAATTTTTTTTTTCTGTTTTTTTTGTTTGTTTGCTTTTAACTTAACAGTTTCCATTTTTAACTGGTGTTTCAGACTTTTTACATTTAATGTAATTATTGATGTTAGATTTAGATCTTGTAAAGTTTTCTGATTGACACCTCTGGTCTGTTTTTTTTGTTTCCACCCCCCTTTTCTGTTTCAGTATTGTGTTTTATCTCTATGTTTAGTTTTTTACTGGTTGCTCTTAGTTTTTCTTATCAAGAATATGTGTGTTTTGCTTTCGTTCTTGAAGGATATTTTTACTGGATCTAGAATATTAGGTTGATACTGTTTTCTTTCAGGGCTTAGAAAATGTTCTGTCTCTGGCCTCTGTTACCTCTGATGAAAATTCCACAGTCATTTGAATTGTTCTTCCCCTATAGATGATGTGTCATTATAATCTTATAGCTCCTTTCAAAATTTGGATTTTTAGCAGTTCGATTCTGAAATGTCTGGTTATAGCGTTTTCTGAGTTTATCTTGGTTCAGGTTTACTTAGCTTCTTGAATTTGCAAATTTATGATTTTTATCAAATTTGGGGAGTTTTTAGCTGTTCTTCAGATATTTGTTCTACATCAATTTCTTTTCATCTCTTTCTGGAGCTCCCATAAAAAGAATATTAGACCTTTTTTTTTTTTTTTTTTTTAAAGATTTTATTTATTTATTTGTGAGAGAGAGAATGAGAGATAGACAGCACGAGAGGGAAGAGGGTCGGAGGGAGAAGCAGACTCCCTGCTGAGCAGGGAGCCCGATGTGGGACTCGATCCTGGGACTCCAGGATCATGACCTGAGCCGAAGGCAGTCGCTTAACCAACTGAGCCACCCAGGCGCCCAAGAATATTAGACTTTTTGATATTGTTTCCCAGGGACTTGCATCCCTGATTTTTTTTCCTTAAAAATTATTTTTTATCTGTTGTTTAGGTTGGATAATATCTGTTGATCTATCAAATTCATGGTGTCTTTCCTTATTCTTCATTCTGCTTTTTTAAGCCCATGTACTGGATTTTGTTGTTTCAGTTTTATCTTTCAGCCCTATAACTTTCTTTTGGTTCTTTTTAAGCTAATTATTTCTGTGCTGAAAACTTGTTTTTCCATTCATCTCAGGTCTGTTTGCCCTGCGTCATGAAGTGTGGTCCTAATAGCTGGTTTAAAGTCTTTGATCATTCTATCTGAGTAATCTTGAGGTTGGCGTGTCTTATCCTTTTCTTTGAGAATCTTTGAGATGTTTCTAGTTCTTTGTATCTCCAGTAATTTTAGCTGGATATTTTGAATAGTATGAGATTCTGGGTCTTATAAAAAATACTTTAGAGAGTGTCGATTTTTGTTGTTTAATTGTGTTAGTAGGCAGCTCAGCTAAGCTCAATTTCAAGTCCCAGTCTACCTTTTGTGGCTGTGATTCCAGTGTCAGTTTGGGTTTCAAAGCCTTTGCAGTATTATTCAGATCTCTCTCAGTATGCATCAGACATAGTCAGGTCTGGGGCTGACTGGGGGTCTGCACCATAGGTTAGTCCTAGAGCCCATCTTGTCCTGTCTTCCCATATGTGTGCCACTCGAGGGTGAACTTAGGATTTCATACACAAATTTAGGGTGCCCCTCTCCATTTTCTTCCATTCCATGATTTCTTCCATACTTTATGATTCTCAAGGGCCTCTTTTTTGGGCAGGGTAGAGGGGCAGGAGACAGATGGGGTACTCTGATTAGAAAGCCAGGATTGTGACCTCCCTGTACTATCACACATTTCCTTCAGCTGAGTCCATTTCTGATGCTAAGTGTCAAGGAAAAAGAGAAAAACTTTTTGAATCATAAAAATAAGTTCTTGTGGTCCCAGAGAAGGGTTTTTCTCTTGGAATTGTAGGTGCTTGCTCAGCTGCCGTCATCCTGAGTCCCTCTCCATGACTGGGGCTTGTCTTAGGTAACAGCCAGAGGAGCAAGAAGAAAAAATAAGAAAGAGGGCATTCCCCTCAAGATTCTCTACCCCACAGAGTCCTCCTTCCTGATCCTCTGGCCAGAAAATCCTAGAGCTTTTTCTGTCCATGCTCACTGTACATTTCGGAGATCAAGCTATCTGTAATTCTAAGCCTAGAAATAAGAGAGGGGCAAAGACCCCCAGGAAACTCACCACCAATCTAGGTCATTCTTCAAGTTTTGATCCCCTTTCTCAATAGGTCTGCTCTTACTTTTCAGGAATCTCAGATAGTGGCTTTATGTTTATGTGAAGGGTTTTTACTTAAAATCTGTGGAAAAGATAGAATTGAATATGCTTAGTCCATTTTAGCCCAAATTAGAACATAACAGTGGTGAATTTAACAGGCCGCCCAGATACAATTTTTATTTGGTTATTATATAATAAGTTATATTATTTATAATTACATATAAATTATATATCATTTGGATCCAATATTTTAAGTATAGTATATCTATTTTTGAAATTATTAATATAATCAGGATTTTATAGCTTGAAAGAGGCTTTAAAAGCAATACGGTCAAAATCTGTCATTTTCCAGAACATAGCATTAGATGTCACATGATTTGTCCATGGGTTACACCATAAGTTAACATTTTCAGGACTTGAATTATAATTGGGTTTCTTTCCATTGTTCTTAGTGTACAATACAGCTACAAATTAATTTGCATTCCCTAAGGCCATAGTGGCACAATCTCGAATTCAAAATTTATCAAAACTTACTCATACAGTAGCAAATACATATTTGGATCATTGAATACAGGCTATCACTCAAACAGTTCATATTCTGAGTGGCAGTTCTATTTTTATATGGAGATGAAGTATATGGATATATGTGGGACTGTGGTTAGTTTTAGTTAAATTTGATATTGCTGCATTGTTTTCCAATTCTGCAACTATTGTCTATAACTCCCAAAGTGATTTCATCCTATCCCATAGCTATAAATGTGATCCAAATACTGATAGTATCAAATTTAACTAAAGACATACTGTCTTTCCTGAGCTCCTGTTTCTATATTCAGTTTCCTGCATCTCTACTGGAATACCTTACAGCATCTTTATAAGTAATATGTCCATTCCAAAACTCTTGACTTTCATTTCCCACCCCTACACTTCCCTATCTCATTAATGTTTACCCAGTTGATCAGGCTCAAAGCCTAAAAACTGATTGGTTTTTCTTCTCTCACCTTCATAGATAACCTGTCAAACTCTGTCTACTCTGATTCTGAAATCTTCCTAGAATTCATCCATTTCTTTTAATCCTCATTGCCACCATTCGTTTCTGGTGTTCCTGCTAAATGCCCTTGACAGGACTTCACATGACAATCAGAATAGTCACTTAAATTTGATTATGTTCCTCCTTTAACACTACTTAATACCTTCAGCTTAATACCTTACCATAGCTTGCACCCCATAGATCAGGGGTCAACAACTTTGCTGTAAAAGGCAAGGTAGTAAAATATTTTAGGCTTTGTGGACCATATGGCCTATGTCACAACTACCTGGCTCTACCATGGTAGTGCAGAAATAGACATAGACCATCTGTAAACAGATAAAACTATTGAGATTTGCTCACTGACTATATTTTGATAACCCTTGGCTATAAACTGCTGCTTGACGCCATTTTCTACTAGTCCCCCCCTCAGTTACTACATGCTGTCTTGCTATTTTTAGGAAACACCACGTCCGTTTCCTTTTTACAGTCTGCAGTTAACCTTCCCTCTACCTAGAACACAGTTCTTGGAGCTTTGAGTCATTTCTCAATATTCAGGTCTTCACTCCGATATTACCTCCTGTGCCTCTTCTGCCCAGCCTTAAAAGAATCAGCTTATATTATCTTCTGTCTGGCCCTCCTCATACTGTTTGCTTCAAAGCACTTGTTATTACACAACTCTGTTATTTTTCTGTTTGTTTTTCTTCATCCACAAGAATATAAGCAAGGAAGGACCTTTGTCTGCCTTGCTTATTACTATGTTTCCACTCTTAATGAGTTTATTGACTCATGGTCAGAACTATTATAATACTTATTTGTTGAATGAATGATTTTATTTTTATGTTTGTAAATATTGTGACTTTGGGATTTAAAACAACCTGCTAGAATATAGATCTGGCACATTTAGAGGAAAATTGATTTAGAAAATGTTAATTTTTCATTTCTATGAAATACTGACTTTCTTTTCTTTTTTTGTTGGGGGTGTGAATATAGATCTGAAGAGGAATGACTATACACCTGATAAAATTCTATTTCCTCAGGATGAGCCTTCAGATTTGACTCTTCAGCCTGGAAATTCCACCAAAGAATCAGAATCAACTAATTCTATTCGTCTGATGTTATAATATTACTGAATCATTGGTTTTACCTACACCTCACAAAAATGTTACCTTGTCATTTTTCCTTCAGGAGGAAATTGGTAATAGAGAAAAGTGTGTGCAAATGAACATGCTAATTCTGGCACAGTTAAAAGGTCAATATTCTTTTGACCTGATTAAAGTAGTCAGGAACTCCCTATAGGATGCAGCTGGTAGCTGTTAAATTTTAAAGGTAAAGGAAAATTAGTATTTGTAACTTTTTAAAGGGCTCTTTTTAGCAGAAGATTTCATTTGACTTTGTTCTGATGAGGGTGATACCCTCTCTCATGTGGTGCAATACCATTAACCAAAGTTAAGTGTCTGTGCAGATTTTATTGGCAGCTGGTTTACTGCCATTCAGCTAATGAAATGAAGAAATCATCCAGCCTTTTGGTTCAATGGCAGATGTCTTCCTCAGTGTGTTTTAGTGTGTTCACTGGTGATGTTACTAGTTCCCGGCTGGATGCTTGTTGGCCATGGGAAAGGAGATGACTTGTTATTGGAGGTCCATAGGGATACAAGAACTCTGAGCTGAAAACCATTTTCTAAGAGGGACTTTATGAATCAGGATTAGGCTCCATATTTAAAGATGGAGGCAGTTTTTTTGTTAAATAGAGCCCAAATTGTGCAGAAGTATTAGTTTTTTGGTTTTTTTTAACATTGTTTTATCAAGTCCTTGTTAGATAGAAGAAAGCCATGGTAGACTGGTATAACCTAAATGTTTTGGAGGAGAAACTTAACTCACTGTTCAAGAGAAGTTACCTTGTAAAAAAAAAAAAAAAAAAAAAGTGCTTTTTTTCCTATCTCTATCTATAGTGACAACCTGGAAGCTACATACTTCTCCAAAGATTTTATTGACCAGTATATCAAATCAGAATGTAAACATAAATTCTTGCATATATTTAAAATTGTGTAGGAACATCTGAACATGAGTATTGTTTATGGTACTTATTTAAGAAATTGAGTTGGATTATCATTATGTGATGTCGGGAGATTGCAATGTAACTTTATGCCAATAAAATGTAATTTAACTGCCCCAGATATTGTTGAATACTCAACAACAAGGAAAAGCTTTCATCTGACTAAAGTTTTATGCTTTGTTTTTTTTTCTTTTTGTTTGTTTCCTAGGTACTAATTTTAATTTTTATTTAGGAAGGAGCAGTGTAAATCTTACTTGTATTCAGTAGTGTATCTCATAGATACAGATGAGGCAAGAAGAGACAAGCTGTTTAGTGTTTAATATTAAAGGGGGGAGAGAAAAAGTGTATTAAAGATATTATACTATATACATTTTGTACATCATAAAATCTTTAAAAGAAATTAAATAAATTTATTCTTGTTTACAGATGTTTGAGTTTAATCATTCCGAAAAATTATGTTTGCAGTGTTTTCTGGTTTGTTTTCAGAGCATCAGTTTTTTTAAATGAACTATTTTGTACACCTAAGCCTTTTCAGTTCCTGTCCTATATATTGTTCAAAGTGGTCTTGGTTTCCTCCTGTTTCTCTCTTTTTTTCAAGGTTTATTTTTAGAGCATGCGTGTGTAAGCCAGGGGAGGGGGAAGAGGGAGAGAATCTCAAGCAGACTCCCCGCTGAGCATGGAGCCCGACATGGGGCTTGATCCCACAACCCCGAGATCATGAGCTGAAATCAAGAGTCGTATGCTTAAGCAACTGAGCCACCCAGGCACCCCTCCTCTTTTTTTTAATCTGTTTCATGTTATGTCAGAATATGAAGTTATGGGTCATCACTATGTGTAATTTTATGTTGATTATTTTCACTAGATAATAATAATAGTGAACATTTATGTAGGACTTAATATGTGCCAGGCATTACTCTAAGTACTTTACATATGTTGACCCATTTAATCCTTAAAACAGTCTTCCGAAATAGCTATTATTATCATGTTTTGCCAGTTAGAAAATAAAAGCATTAGGTAAAGTAACTTTCCTAAGATTCTTATAATTATTACATAGCAGCACTAGGATTCAAACCCAGGAACACTCATTTTTTTGTACACTCCTGAGCCTTATGTTATGTTGACTTTCAAGCATAATGATGATTCATTTCTGTACCAGTTTCTGGTTGCTTTTCTAAAATAAATCTACTCCAGGGCGCCTGGGTGGCTCAGTTGGTTGGGCGACTGCCTTCGGCTCAGGTCATGATCCTGGAGTCCTGGGATCGAGTCCCACATCGGGCTCCCTGCTCGGCGGGGAGTCTGCTTCTCCCTCTGACCCTCTTCCCTTTCGTGCTCTCTATCTTTCATTCTCTCTCAAATAAATAAATGAAATCTTTAAAAAATAAAAAATAAAATAAAATAAATCTACTCCATAACTTTTCTTTGCTAATTCTGGAGAGTAACAGTTTACCTGAAAACCACCTTTCTTATTCCAAAGAAGTGTGATCTTTCTTTAGATTACTGAATTTCATCATTATTACTCTGGTCCAAAAGTGTCGCTTGCTTATTCTCTTTATCATTTTCTTTTCAGTCTCATCCTACTGAGAACAAAGCGCTATCTCTTTACCAAATTGCCTCTTAAAACATCTGCAGATGTTCTCTAATAATATGCTTTCATCCATCTGGTATATATGAGCCATCATTATTTTAAAAGTAATGCATGTTGGTTGTAATGGAATATAAGGTAAAGATTTAAAATGTAAAGAAAAATATAAAAATTACCCTCATTTCCCACCCTTCAGTTGAACTATTTTGTTTCATAGTTTCATCCTTTTTACCCCATTAGATTATACGCTTTGCAGAGGAAAGGACCATTCAGGTTTTTCACTCCTGTATCACCCAACACCTTGCATAGTACATGATTTGTGATAGGCACACCGTTAAAAAATTTTTTTAATGTTTTTCTGCAATAAAACTTTGTCTTGAGGAAGATGGATCACAGTGTGTTTAAGTGGATAATCAAGGCAAGAGTACCCAATAAATAGCCACTTACCACTCAGATCAAGTAATTACTTGCAGAAAAGGGTGAATATACAGGCAGGGATTTTTGTGATCCTCCTTATTTACCGGATCTGCTCTCATTGTTTCCTAGCTAGGTTTCACACAAGGTATCTGTATTTGAGGAACATGGACCCTCAGGTCTGTAACAACTAGCACTTAATTAAATTAAATGCTTAGCAATTATGTACTGGAGTGAAGCCTCTCAACCAGTGTGTCTCTGAAAACTTGGTCTGTATTACCAACTGAGAGCTGTCTTATTTATTCTTGTATTTTCCTTAGTGCCTTGCTGGCATGTGTAGCATCGAATACAGATGCTCAATAAATAACGTGTTGGGGGCGCCTGAGTGGCTCAGTCATTAAGCGTCTGCCTTCAGCTCGGGTCATGATCCCGGGGTCCTGGGATCGAGTCCCGCATCGGGCTCCCTGATCAGCGGGGAGTCTGCTTCTCCCTCTGCCCCTCCTCCTGCTTGTGTTCTCTCTCTCTCTCTCTCATAAATAAAAATAAAAATCTTAAAAAAAATAAATGAATAAATAAATAACGTGTTGAAGTATCACAGAATTTCTGTTTCCAATATTAGACCATCTGTGAGCCTTTTCTTAGGTAAAATCCCAAGTTATGGTTTTGAACCTCTCTGGAATATGTTTCTCTTCTGCACTCTTTGGAAATTCCTCAAAGCAGAGTTTCCAGCTGGGGTCCATGATTCTGCCTTAGTGGTCATGGGTAGGAAGCAGGGAGGGAGAGGACATGGTTATTCTTCAGAAAAGCTGCATACTCCAGTCCACAATAAAGAGCTCCAGTCAACAGTGCTTTCTTTTATGTGCTGCCCCACCCCATGTGTAGCCCTCTACTTTACTGTTTTTTTTTCCCTCGGGATTTCTTTGCAGTCTGCATCAATGGAACTTCTCTTTCATTTTAATTATAAATGCCTTAGTATATGTTTCTAAAATATAAGAACTGTGATATATTCACACCTAAAAAATTAAGTTTCTTAATATCAGTGTCATTCTAAAAAATTTTATTTTTTAATTTTTTTAAAGATTTATTTTGAGAGAATGAGAGAGAGAGTACATGAGAGGGGGGAGGGTTAGAGGGAGAAGCAGGCTCCTTGCCGAGCAGGGAGCCCGACGTGGGACTTGATCCCGGGACTCCAGGATCATGACCCGAGCCAAAGGCAGTCGCTTAACCAACTGAGCCACCCAGGCGCCTTTTTTTAATAATTTGGTTCAATCAGGACCCAGTTGAGATTTATTATATATTAGAGTTGCTTGATTTGTCTTTAAAGTTTCAATATATAGGCTTCTGCCATTCCCCTCCCCCCACCCAACATCTAGTTTATTTTTTAAAGAACCCAATCATAGGTTCTAAAAAGTTTCCCACATTCAGGGCTTTGCTGATTATTTCCCTTAGGTACCATTTTACATGTTTCTGTTTCTTGAGTATGCCATACACTGTTAGGTTTAGAGGCTTGGTTAAATTCAAGATTGAATTTTTGTCAAGAATGTGTCATTGCTGGTGTTGTATACTTATATTAGGAAACACAGTGTTCTTTTTGATGGGCATTAACTAGATCTTTAATTACGTCAGTGGTTCTTGAAATGGACCGCAAACCCTGAGGGTCCACAGGTACTTTCAAAACATATAATTTGGGACGCCAGGGTGGCTCAGTCAGTTAAGCATCTGCCTTTGGCTCAGGTCATGATCCCAGAACCCCATGTTGGGCTTGCTGCTCAGCTGGGAGTCTGTTTCTCCCTCTGCCCCTCCACCTGCTTCATGCCCTCTCTCTGTCTCTCAAATAAAATCTTAAAAAGTACACTATCAACAAAAAGACAACTCAGGATGGAAGAAAATTTTTCCAAGTAATATATCTGATAAAAGACTTGTATAAAGAGCTTTAATTAAGTAATAAAGAGACATCCCAATTTAAAACTGGGCAAAGGATGTGAATAGACATTTCTCCAAAGATATATGAGTAGTCAATAAACATGAAAAGAGTCTCTACATCATTAGCCATCAGGGAAATTCAAAACTATAATAAAATGTCACTTCATTCCCACTGGGATGGCTAGAATGAAAAAGATGATAGCAGGTGTTGGCCAGGATATGGAGAAATTGGAATGCTTATCTATTCCTGGTGGGGATTTAAGGAGTGTCACCACTCTGGAAAACAATCTGACAGTTTCTCAAAAGGTTAAACATTAGAGTCCATATGACAGCAATTTTTCCCCTGGGTATATACCCAAGAAAATGAAAATATGTCTATATAAAACCTTGTACATGAATGTTCATATGAAGCAGCATTATTGATAATAGCCAAAAAATGGAAACAACCCAAAAGTAAAATATAACTCTATACAATAGAGTATTATCTGCCAGGGGCGCCTGGGTGGCTCAGTCATTAAGTGTCTGCCTTCGGCTCAGGTCAGATCCCAGGGTCCTGGGATCGAGCCCTGCATTGGGCTCCCTGCTCAGCGGGAAGCCTGCTTCTCCCTCTCCCACTCCCCCTGCTTGTGTTACCTCTCTCACTGTGTCTCTCTCTGTTAAATAAGTAATATCTTTAAAAAAAATATCTGGCAATAACAATGTAGTACTGGATAAGTCATGTCTAAGGGTCTTTCAATTCTGTAGCTCCTGTGTATACACTGCAATGCAAAATGGAACTGGATAGATTTAGACTCTCATTTTCTTGCTCTGCCCCTTAGCCATGAGTAACCAGCTAATTGAGCAAGCCTCTCTGATAATACTGATCTCACGTTGTGAAGGTGCAGGGAGTTAAAGGTAAAGCACATAAAGGTACTCAAGTAATAGGTTTCTTCATGCTGTCTTTCCTTGGGAATTCCAGTGAAGAGAGGAGGACATGGAGAATAGAGAACATTCTGAGAGTGATTTTTCCTTCTACAAAGAACTTACCATCTTGTAGTTTCTGTTAGTATAGTTGAAATAGCACATGCTTATGAGATATGTGGATGTGTATAATTTGCATCTAAGTGCTTAAGTCTTCCATTTCATCTTTTGAAGGCACTTTTAGAATTCACTTTAAGAATGAAATTAGAATAAAGGATGTAAAAAGTAGCTCTGAGGGACACCTGAGTGGCTCAGTCTGTTAAGTGTCTGCCTTTGGCTCGGGTCATGATCCAAGTGTCCTGGGATTGAGCCCTGAGTTGGGCTCCTTGCTTAGGCGAGGAGCCTGCTTCTCCCTCTGCCTGCCACTCCCTCTGCTTGTGCTCTCTCTCTCTCTCTGACAAATAAAATCTTAAAAAAGCTGTGAGCACAAATGTAAAGCTAAAACATCAAGATAATTCAAATAAAGTAACCATAGAGTGCTCAGTCATAACACATGTAAGAAAGTCAAAACAATAGGAAATATTTGGTAAGAGTTGAAAGCACAGACTAAATCCGAGTGATCAATAGGTTGTAAGCTATGTGAAGGTAAAGATTTATATTTTATTCTATTAAACATGTAGTAGGTGCACAGTAAATATTTTCTGGGTTAATGAATGAGATGCAACAACTATTTAATGCAAGACCTAGAAAGGAGGAAATAAAGTTACCTACTTCTTGCCACAGTTTAGTAACTGCAAATAAATAGCAAATAATAATAATGTTTACAAAAGAAAAAAATCAGATTGACAAAAGAATTCTCACCTGTCATATAGTATCCAGGAGGTAGGAAAGCAATACTATTAGGATAAAGGGAGGACTTTGAACCCAGCCATGTGATGGCATTCCCAGAAAGTTCACCATTTCTTGGAAAATGTCAATCAAGGATATACTCAAGCAAAAGGAAAGATCTAAATAGGAAGACGAGATAAAAGAGGCAATCAAATATTCATAAAATACACAAATTTAAATATGTGCTGGCAAATATACGTGGTAGAAAATTTTAAAGTAAACTAGAATAAAATATTTTTAAATATTAAGATTCAGGGGCGCCTTTGTGGCTCAGTCGTTGGGCGTCTGCCTTTAGCTCAGGCCATGATCCCAGGGTCCTGGGATCGAGCCCAGCATCAGGCTCCCTGCTCAGTGGAGAGCCTGCTTCTCCCTCTCCCTGCCCCCTGCTGGTACTTTCTCGCTATCTCGCTCTCAAATAAATGAATAAAATTTTTTTAAAAAAAGTAATATTTCCAAAATTTTTGAAAATTTGCAAAAGCACACTGCTTTTATATGAAGAAACAATGATTTATAATAGTAACAGTTGCTATACTTGAGTACTCACTTTGTGCCAGATTGAACAAATAAGTAATTTTTCAGTAATTATCTCATTTAATCCTCACTATAATCTTATGAGGCTGGGTACTATGATTATCCCCATTTTGAAACTACAGAAGTGGCGCAGTTGGGACTTGAATATATGTCTAACTCCAAAGCTTGTGCCCTTGACCACTCTTAACTACTAAGAGACATTTCTGAGTTAATTTTCTTAGAACCAAGTTTTCCAAGAAACACTAACACATCTGTTTTTAGCTGGAAAGAGAAAAGTAGCAAATAAAGAGTTTGGAATTGTTCCTTTCTAAAAGGACAAGGAGGGGCACCTGGGTGGCTCAGATGGTTAAGCGTCTGCCTTCCGCTCAGGTCATGATCCCAGGGTCCTGGGATGGAGCCCTGCATCGGACTCCCTGCTCGGCAGGAAGCTTGCTTCTGCCTCTCCCACTCCCCCTGCTTGTGTTCCTGCTCTCGCTATCTATCTGTCAAATAAATAAAATCTTTAAAAAAAAAAAAAGTGTAAAGTTCTTGAAAGTCAAGGAAATGCATAAGAACTGTTTCAGGATGAAGGACCCTAAAGAGATATGACAAATGAAAGTAACATGTGATTCCAGCTCAGCCATACCTGGACTCTGACCTGTAGAAACTATGAGATGATCAACGTGTGTTGTTTTAAACAGTGCACTAAATTTGTGATAATTTGTTACACAGCACAGAACACTACTACATAGGTTGTTTTACTCATGAACATAGATACAAAATTCTTGAACAAAAGATTAACAAATAGAAAGCAGCAATTCATGAAAATGATGCTACATCACTAACAAGATAAGTTTATCTGAGGAATAGAAGATTGGTTTAATATGTGACCATCAATTATTAACCACAACAACAGACTAAAGAAGAAAAATCTCATGATTACCTCAAAAGATACAGAAAAACCTGATCACACTCAGTGTCTGTTCATGATTACAACTCTCAAAAAAACTATGCCTTTAGGGGCGCCTGGGTGGCTCGGTTGGTTAAGCGTCTAGGTCTCGATTTCTGCTCAGGTCGTGATCCCAGGGTCTTGAGATCAAGCCCCACTTCAGGCCTTGTGCTGGGTGTGGAGCCTGCTTAAGATTCTCTCTCTCTCTCTCTCTGCCCATCCTCACTCTCTCTCTCTCTCGGCCCCTCCCCATCTCATTTTCTTTCTCTCTTGGCCCCTCCCCCTCTCACTTTCTCTCTCTCTGCCCCTCCCCCTCTAAAGAACAACAACAACAACAACACTACGCCCTTAGCAAACATCATACTTACTGATGAATTGTTCAAACTTTCCTTGTTAGTTCAGGAGTGAGCTAAGGATGACTACTATCCCCACTTCTGTTCAACATTTTACTGGAGGGGCTAGCTAGTTCAAAGGGTAAGAAAGAAAAAGCATAAGGATTGGAAAGGAAAAAATAAAACTGATTTTTTTCTGCAGATGACTTCAATGTTTGTAGAAAATCTAAAGAACATATATAAAAATTAGACTTTGAGTTTAGAAAGGTCCCTGGATATAATATCAACATATGAGTATGAGTTGTGTTTTTACCTATAAGTGTTATCAATCATAAAATGAAATTTTAACAAAACTCCACCGATGAGGAGAAACTGAAGTATTTGGGAGAAGTTCACCGGCCGAAGGAGGAGCAGGGTGACAGGATTCAAGTCCTGCAGAATCAGCACTGAGGTGACTTCATGAAACCCCTTTGTTAATAGACCACAAATACAAAATAGCTGTAAGACTCAGCACCTGGTTGCCAGGATCCCTTATACAGGCATCAAAGAATGATCGTTCTTAATGTCTCCATGTAGCCTGAGCATAAATGCACTTGGAGATCCATGGGGTGCCTACTATAGATGGACTCTTCAAACCTTGCTTTTATGGCTTACCAGTACTATATCCTGGAGATAAATCCATATAAAAATTACATTTACTACATTCTTGCTTCTTTGAACTTTTTAGTTTGAGACCATTTCAAACTTAGAGAAGAATTGCAAGAATCGTACAAAGAACTCGTTTACCTTCACCCAGATTCACCCATTGCTGACATCCAACTGCATTTGCTTCATCTGTAGTTTATCACGTTATCCGCTTCCCTCCTTTCCTCATGTGTGTCTGTGTCTCTGTGTGTTTCCGTGAACCATTTCAGAGCAGTTTGCATAGATCAGGCCTCTTTATAAAGCCCTAGATCCGTCAGTGTATATTTCCTAAGAACAAGGACATTCTCTTTCATAAACAGGATACCATCTTATAAAAATCGGAAGATTCAACATAACATCAAGACAAAACTATTCATATATAATCCTATTCAGATTTTATCAGTTGTCCCAATAATGTCCTTTTATAGCAATGTTTTTATCCTGATCCAGGATCCTACCCAGGATTGGGTATGATATGTAATTGTCTTGTTTCTCTAGTTTTTTTGGTTTTGTTTTTTGTTTTTTGAGAGAGAGTGAGCAGGAAGGAAGGGGCAGAGAGAGAGAGGGGGGCAGAGAGAGAGAACCTCAAGCAGGCTCCATGCTCGCAGCCCAGAGCCCAATGCAGGACTTGATCTCACGACCCTGAGATCATGACCCGAACCAGATGCTCAGCCGACCGAGCCACTCAGGCGTCCCTCGTTTATTTTTTAATCTGCAATGGTTCTCAGCCTTCTTTATCTTTCCTGATATTTATATTTTTGAAGAGTTTTTTTCTTTTATAACCTCATTCATTTTACTTGATGCAGAGCTGAGAAAAGATAAATTGGATTGGCCCTAAAGGCTCTTTCTTCACCTACTCCCTACAGATTCTGAGTTCACTCAAAGAAAGAACAAGCGGGTAGCAGCTTTGAGCTGCAGAGGCTCCCCTTTCTAACAAGACCACTTCCTGACCAGGTTGCTTTCGAGGCTCCACGGTTGTACCTACTCTCCGACCCCTTTTGATCTAAATAGTGCGGGGGGAGGGGGGGCAGGGCGGGGAGTGGCCCTCTTCACCAACGTGCCTTCTTAAGGACAGTTCTCTGTGAAAAAAATGAGAGCTCAGGAGCTCATGTGTTCTTTGCTACTTCTCAGCTTATAAATCCTTCTGTGATGAACACTTTATTTATATTTGCCCTGGTGACCCTAGAGGGATGTGTGTTTGTGTGTGTCTGCACCCCCTTTGGACTATAGTGGGTGACTGAAGAGAAAGACTCCAGTCTATCCCAATGCTATGCGCTTTAGAAGCAGCAAAATCCAACTGCTTCCCTTCCCAGGGTGAGAAATACTCCCTTGGGATCCTAGGAGTGATGTGATCCCCGGGAGTGGGGATGGGTGCCCAAAGCGGGCAGGGTTGCCAGAGTGGACTATGTGGAGGTAAATCTTCTGTGTATGTGTGTAATGTATATATTCAAGAGAAACTGAGTGACGGAGGAAGAGAGGTTATATGTTCAGTTCATTCTCTGAAATGTAATACTTTTATTTGAGAGGCATGAGTTGCAGAGGGAGAGGGAGAGAGAAAATCTTAAGCAGGCCTCATGCCCAGCTCAGAATCTGAGGCAGGGCTGGATCCCAGTTCCCTGGGATCACCATGACCTGAGCCGAAACCAAGAGTCGGGTGCTCAACTGACTGAGCCACCCAGGCGCCCCTGAAATCTAATACTTTTAAAGTTTTTAAGCAGCCGAGTAATGGTCTCTCGTGGCAACATGCTAGAATCTTGAGGGTGAATGGAAATGATTATGATGCATGGGAAACCCAAGTGGGAATGTACCTGAAGTACAGAGAGAGATCAGTCTGCAGCTACTGAAAGGGGAGAGAAACACATACACTTTTGATTACAAACAAAAGAGCCAGAGTAACAGGACTGGAGAAATGAAGTTAAAAGGATTCGATGTAGCTCCTGAGTAGAAGTGAAAGTCCAACGTGGTCTCGCTAAAATGACTTCACAGCGGCCCTTCCCTGAAGATGACTTCGGCATCTACTATGTCCTGTGAGCCACTTTCTACTACAGTTTTCTCGAGAATTCCGGGAGGGGGCCAAGGGGGTGGCAAAGGAATCGGGGGTACATGCCGCATTTGGAAGGGTTCCCTCAGGTTTGACCCCATGGAGGTCCCCCACAAGGAAGGGAAGATACATATTTGATATCTAGGCAATAGATGCCCCTAACGAGGGACCATGCGGGGCCTCTGATGACATCAGAAAACAAACATGAAAATGACCATCTGGTAATAGTGAACACTTTTCAAACTGGCAAAATTGCAAATAGAGGTACTGAGGTGAGGTAATGGTCTCATGGAGACCCAGTTTTAGATCCTGCACAAGGGAAGAAAAGTCATAAAGGACCAAGATGCCAGGCTGCCTTGAGCCACAGCCAAATGACAAAAGGAAGCCGTGAGTGGCGAGAGGAGGCCTCCCTGGGCGACTGTAGCGTTCTCCTACGCTCTGGGCTGGCCTGTGCACAGGACTCTCAAATTCCATAGCTTCCTGCTTAGGACATCCTACATCAGTCACTTAGTCAAAAATGTGTTTAAGTTCCCATTTATTAACTATGTAATCTGCGCCACAGGCCTCGCATCACTTAATCTAATCCTCCCACCATCCTATAAGGGAGCATTTTTCCTGTTTTTATAGATGAGAGTTCCAGGTCATGTAACTAGGAAGCGGCAGGGTCAGGATTTAAACTAAGATCTATTCTTTACAAAGTCTCTGCTCTCGCTCTTTCCCTGTACATGTGTGTGTTTCTAAGAACACATATATGTATGTAATATATGACATCAGAAAATGTATATCACAGATGTATGTAATATACATACATAGATGTGCTCTTAGCATGTGCATATGCCCTTAATACGTACACACACACTGTTAATATATGATATATAAATCCAAATAACTCAATAGGTAGGTAGGTACGATATTCCTTCTCTCCACACACTACTGCACATAATACATATATCGTAGTCAAATGACTAAACCATTTAAATGTGATCTCTCCTCTGTAAAACAGGATTTAAAAACAATTATACCTACCCCATAAAACTGTTGAAAGAATTAAATGGGAAAATGCATATTAACTACTTAACTTTGGGCCAAGCTCCATAAATGATAGCTATTGTTAGTATTAATTACTATCTATTGCAATTACTTACTACTAAAAATAATTACATTATTTGTCCAGGAAAGAAAAAGAAATACTTTGGTATTTATTTATTTAAGATTTATTTATTTATTTTAGAGAGAGACAGAGAGTATGTGGTTAGAGGGAGAGGGAGAAGCAGACGCCCTGCTGAGTGCAGAGCCGCACATGGGGCTCAATCTCATGACCCCAAGACCGTGACCTGAGCTGAAATCAAGAGTCAGATGCTTGAGTAACTGAGCCACCCAGGCGCCCCAGTACTTTAGTACTTAGAGGGAAATTTGCATTTTTAGCCAAGCAATTCTAGGTCTCTGAAAGGCCAATATTTTCTGTCCTCTTGCCCTGGTTTCAGGAAGAAATATTTACCTCTGCTTCTTTGGCTGCAGGCCCTGTTCAGAGTTCCAGAATAAGTGATGTGATTTTAGACCTCGAGTTCAAATACTTCTGTCTCTGGTCGGGAATGTATTCGACAGAAGTCTCATTGAGAACTCTCTGTGGCATGAGCTTGAGGGTGCCTTATTGTCGTGGGCACATAATCTGGTCGCTCAAAATGCTTTCCTTTCCTCCCACATGGCACCAACACAGGGCAGAGTGCACAGATCACTATGATACCTGTCCCGTGAACGAGGCCGATGAGAACCAGCCCCATTTCCAGGGAGTGACGGGCCTGCGGAACTTGGGCAACACGTGCTACATGAACGCCATCTTACAGTGTCTCGGCAGCATCGCACCACTGGTGGAATACTTTCTCTCGGGAAAATACATTACTGCTCTTCAAAAGTAAGACCATTTGTGTTCCCTGCCGCCCAGCCCGCACTCCCTGCTCCCCCAAGGCCAGGTGAGGGAAGGAGCCCAGTGAAGTCCCTCCTCGGGGCTAAACAAGAGCCCCAGAGGACCCCCCCCCCGCCCCGCCCGCCAGAGACCATTGCTAGGGTGAATAACAACGTGGGAAGGTCGCCTAAGAAAGGGAGCTTTGTTTTTGGTCTGATGCCACATGCTTGAGTTTTTAGGTGCCTCCCTGTCATTAAATCAGCCAGAAACATTCTCTGTTCCTCTTCCAAGGGATTGCAGGGAGGTTGCTACAGCTTTTGCCTATGTGATGACAGACATGTGGCTTGGAGACTCAGAATGTGTCTCACCAGAAATATTTCGGTCAGCTCTTGGCAACCTCTACCCAGCATTTATGAAAAAGACACAGCAAGATGCTCAGGAATTCTTGATTTATGTCCTGAATGAACTTCATGAAGCTCTGAAAAAGGTAAGTAGAATTAATGGCCTTTGAAATAAGATAGACCCTTCAGCTCTATCAGCAACTTTCGTTTTTCATTCTTTGGTCTGTTCTGTCAATATTGCCCCCTCTCTGCCAAGCACAGGTGCTGGGGGTACTGTGGGGCCACACTCAAGTTAGTATTTGAATTGGTCTGTATTTACCAAATAATCATCAGAATCACCTGGGAAGAGTTTCACGACACACATCCTAAGCCCCTCACTCTGGTGTTACTGAATTAGAATGTCTTGGGCTGTCCTTTGGGAAAGCTCACATGGTGTTGCCAGTGATCAACAGGTGTAGGAACCACTAGTCTGTTCCCTTTGCAAATAACATCTGCACAGACTCGTTTTCTAAAGTGAAAATCTCATTTTTTTTAAATAAAAATATGTACCTCATGAGATAAAACATATAGAGCTTTACAACTTAAAATACATGTTCTTGGTAACTACAAACCCAAGAAAATATGAAGCTGGGTATTAAAGGACAGACCTAAATACTGCAAAGTTTCATCTTCATGCCGAACATTCTGAACCGGAGTTCTTCACCAGATCAGGACATACAACATTTAATGAAACATGAGATCACCAGTTACGAAGGGTTTTACTTTTCTTTGTAAGACTCATTGCCTTCAGCTTTGATCTGAGTCACATACTCTCCAAAGATAGGTTCTTGGTTTTATGCAGTGTCCTTGTGCTGATGTTAGCTTTCCTCATACTTCCCATCCAGGAAATGCTTTGGCAAAAGATCACAAGCGATAGCCATTAATCATTCTCATCTGTAATCCTCAGTTCCATTTTTCATTTTTACTGCTACTAAGGTATTCACGGCAGCACTTTTTTTTTTTTTTTTTAGCCAAAGGGTAGGGTGGTGGTCAGTAGAATCACTTAGGTCCTCATCTGCAGCCAATCTGAAATAAATAACGTTCTCATTCCCAAGACCAAAGTTGGAATTAGGGGCATCAGGACTATCAGGTGGAAGACCTTGGTGGCAGAGCCTGACCAAAGCAGCAAGACAAAGGGGAGCAGAGTGCACAGGTCCAAGGCAGAGCTGGCTGTGGGCTAATGTGTCTTCCAAATGTCCAGTCTAGTGAGGCCATTCAAGCACCGAGAAGTCAGCCTGCGCCCCCAGAAATGGTACCCCTCAACATGAGCTAGATTCAAATCAGGCCACGAGGCTAACTTGGGCTGCCTTAAGAATTTAAGATTTGCTCTTTAAAAAAAAAAGTGTTTTCTAACAATAAAAGTAGAAGAGGCTAAATCTGAAGGGGCTGGAATGAGGACAGATCAGTTTGCATGACTGAAAGCTAGTTCAAACGCTTACTCACCCTCTTCCCAGGAAGAACTGCCTCTAGGACCCCGTATCACGTTATCACAGGCTGTTGGCTTCTGGGGCACGGACATGTGTTGTCACAGGGTTAGCGTGTCATCTTTCCTCAGCTTCACTTAAGGAGGAAAATAACTGAATGATCAGAAATCAAAACTAATATATACCTTTTTAAAAGAGATTTATTTATTTAGAGAGAGAGCACGAGGGGGGAGGGGCAGAGGGAGAGAATCTCAAGCATACTCCCTGCTGAACACAGAGGCCCATGCAGAGCCCACCGTGGAACCTCGCTGGGGCTCCATGCCGGGCTGGATCTCACGACCGTGAGATCATGACCTGAGCTGAAAGCGAGTCAGATGCTCACCTCACTGAGCCACGCAGGTGCCCCTCCTAATATGTACTCTTAAGCAGACCTTATTCTATGCATTGTTGAATCCAGAACTAACTGGTTTCTGGTAGCAATGTATCATTCTGATAGAACAAAAATCAAGTCATCCTATTAAAAGCTTTTTTTGATAACCAAGGGTTGATTCGGAGCTAATTTGTTCCTTTGATTCAGTACCATCGAAGAAGATCATACGAGAAAGGGTCTATTCCAAGATGCTGCAGGAAGGTGATGACCAATGAGTCCTCCATCATCACGCAACTGTTTGAAGGGCAGCTCAGCTACAGCATCATGTGTTTGAAGTGTGAGAGCTGCACCTACAAGAACGAAGTCTTCACCGTCCTCTCTCTCCCCATTCCATCTGAATACGAGTGCTCTCTTCAGGTAGCCATCCTTGCTCCTGGATACCACTTCTCAGGTTTCCCACATTGCCTATTAGGAGGGGGCTGCTTTGTCACTTAAAGCAAATTGGAAGCCCATGATAACAACATTTTATAGAAAAGCGACAGCCAAAAGTGACTGTGAATTTGGTTGTATTTCTAAATGTACTCATTAAAACAGCCTCAGTGTAAAACTGAAATGACCCGTGGGCTTTATTCATTCTACTGAGATGGCTTGGTGCATATTGGGAATTTACCTCTTGAATTTTCTTCACCATCATACCAAAAATTAATCTGTAAATCAGGGTGGTGGTAGAAGGCAGGAGACAGCTAGAAGGCAGGGAGCAATAAGTTCCCTTGCAGAATAATACCCATTATATTTTCTACCTAAATTATGAAAGCACAGCTGTGAAAAGTTTTCACATGCCAGAATTGGAGAACGGAATCCTACTACTTATTTAGAAGTGGGCTTTGTTCTCAGATTAAATTGCTAAAGATGGCGGGAAACAAATTCCCAAGACTCTGAGGTGCTGGCATGTGTACCGAACACAGGATCTGTGCTCACCTTCCTCTTCAGGCTGGTGGTTTGCCAAGCGGGGGGCCTGGCCACACTCACGGTGGCTTCTGTGCACAGAATCAAATTCTGTCTGTCTTGCTGTCTTTATAACGGGTCACCCCCAGACACCACACATGGTCATTTTTCAGTCTCCGGATCGCTTCTGTGATGAGGGGAGTAACATAAAACAGTTGCCTTACTTGGTTAGTGGAAACTGCACAGTCAGTATTATTCTGAAATCAACCACAAAGGTTAAAATGCTGATCCAGAGACTGGAAGTCTCTGGCACTCAGATCCATTTCAGTAACTGAGTGAGACAGAAGCCCCTCCTTCGTCAGGTAGATTTTACACCTGTCCAGGCAGCAGCTTGTGACACTGGGACCTCCTGCATATGTTGACTTTGAGGAAAGCACTGAGGATCACATTTCCACAGCTGTTGCAACGTTCTACTGTAAACAGAGCCCAGGCTGCACTTGATCCAATGTAGTCACCAAATGCGGTTTTCTTCCATAGGACTGTCTCCAGTGGTTTTTTCAACAAGACACACTGACCTGGAATAACCAAATTCACTGTTCCTTCTGTGAAACCAAGCAAGAAACAGCTGTAAGGGCCGGTATTTCCAAAGCACCAAAAATAATTATCTTTCACTTAAAAAGGTATGGATTTTGATGTTTTGTGAAATTTTTTTTAATGGCTTTATCAAGATATAATTCACATACCATGCAATTGACCCATTTAAATTGTACAATTCAGGGGCGTCTGGATGGCTCAGTCGGTTAAGTGTCTGTTGGTTTCGGCTCAGGTAGGGATCTCAGGATCTTTAGATCAAGACCCGTTGTCGGGTCCAAGCTTTGGAGTCTGCTTGAGATGCTCTCTCCCTCTGCCCCTCCTGCTCATGTGTGTTCTCTCTCTCTAAAATAAATATAAATAAAGTGTATAATTCAATGGTATTCAGTATATTACATTAATTTTTAATCTGTGATAAAATGTATGTAACATAAAATCTGCCATTTTAACTTTTTTTATTGAACTCTAAGAGTGTTATATTACTTTCAGGTGTACAATATAGTGATTCAGCAATTCTATACATTACTCAGTGTTCATCACGATAAGTGTACTCCTAATCCCCATCACCTGTTTCACCCATCCGCTACCCCCACACACCCCCATCCCCGGTAACCATTAGTTTTGTATTTGAGTCTGGTTTTTTGTGTTTTTTTTTCCTTTGTTCCTTTGTTTTGTTTCTTAAATTCCACATGGGGGGAAATTATATGGTATTTGTCTTTCTCTGACTGATTTCACTTAGCATTATACCCTTTAGATCCATCGCGTTGCTGCAAATGGCAAAATCTTGTTCTTTTTTATGGTTGAGTAGTATTCCATTGTGTATATATATATATATATATATGTATATATATACACACATCTTTATCCATTCATCTATCGATAGACACTTAGGTTGCTTCCATATCTTGGCTATTGTAAATAATGCTGCAATAAATATAGGGGTGTATGTATCTTTTTGAATTAATGTTTTTGTTTTCTTTGGGTAAATACCCAGTAGAGGAATTACTGGTTCATATGGTAGTTCTATTTTTAATTTTTTGAGGAAACTCCATACTGTTTTCCCCAGTGGCTGCACCAGTTTGCATTCCCACCAATAGCATACAAGGGTTTCTTTTTCTCCACATCCTCACCAACACTTATTTCTTATCTTTTTTTATTTTAATCATTGAGGCAGGTGTGAGGTGATATCTTACTGAGGTTTTGATTTGCATTTCTCTGATGATGAGTGATGTTGAGCACCTTTTCATGTGTCTGTTGGCCATCTGGATGTCTTCTTTGGAGAAATGTTTATTCAGGTCCTCTGCCCTTTTTTAATGGGATTATTTTGTTTTGTTTTGTTTAGCTTTTTTTAAGTAAACTCTACCCTGAGACCAAGAGTCCCATGCTCTACTGACTGAGCCAGCTAGAGTCCGTGGATTATTTGTTTTCTTGGATGAGTTGTATACGTTCTTTATATATTTTGGATACTAATCCCATATTGGATAAATCACTTGCAAATATCTTCTCCCCGTTAGTAGTTGGCTTTTTGTTTTGTTTTCAAAGCCAAATATTGTGTGGACTTATCTTCCCAGTGCAGGCCCCTGTGTCTGGGGAGCCTGGTGTGGAGGGTCCTCCTCTGCATTTGTGTATGTGGTGTCCCTCCCATGTGTGGTTAGTCTTCTGGAAAGTTCGGTTCCCTGCTGGGACTCCCCCCCTCTTACCCTTTTCCATGTGGCCTCCTCTCTACAGTTAACTGTGGAAAGTCTAGAATGCCAGGCTTTGGGTCATTTTCTGAGTTAGTTGCACTGATGTGGCTGTTATCTAGATGTGTGTCCAGGGAATGACACGATCTTTGGATCCTCCTATTCTGCTACCTTCCCAACAATCTTGGCATTTTAATGTTTTCAGTGGTCACCTTACAGTTTAGAAGTCTAACGTGGGTCTCACAAGGCTAAAATCAAAGTGTCTGTAGGGCTGCATTCCTTTCTAGAGAAGAATCTGATGCCTTCCCTTTCCAGCTTCTAGAGGCTGCCCAAGTTCTTTGTGTCGTGACCCCTTTCTACCATTATCAAACCCCCAACCATTTTAAGTGTTTAATTGACTGGCATTCATTACATTCACAATGTTGAGTGACAATCACTTCTAAAACTTTTTCATCGCCCCAAAGAAAAAGTCTGCAACCATTAAGCCATAATTCCCCATTCCTCCTCCCTCTGCAGCCCCTGACAATCTCTAATCTACTTTCTGTGTCTATAAACTTGCTTCTTCTAGGTACTTTGTGTACATGGAATCATACGATGTTTGTCCTTTTTACTGGCCTGTTTCACTTAGAATATGTTTTCAAGGTTCATCCATGTTGTGATGTGTACTGGAAGTTCATTTCTTCTTATGAACTGAGTAATATTCCATTGTGTCTATATCATATTTTGCTTTTTTATTGGTCCATTGATGGACATTTGGCACTCCCTTCGAGGGCTTTTTAAAAAATAAATTCCCTGGCCCCACCTTTGGGAATTCTGATTCCATAGGTTTGAGGTGAATTCTAAGCATCATGATTTTAATTTTTTAATCCCCTATTTTTATTTTATTTTATTATTTTTTAATGTGGTCTTTTTAAAAAAGATTTTTATTTATTTGAGAGAGGGAGTGAGAGAGAGAGAGAGCACAGGAGCAGGGGAAGAGGGAGAAGGAGAAGGAGAAGCAGACTCCCACTGAGCAGGGAGCCCGATGTGGGACTTGATCCCAGGACCCTGAGATCATGACCTGAGCCGAAGGCAAGATGCTTAACCAACTGAGCTACCCAGGCACCTCCCCCATTTTTATTTTAAAAACCTTCAAATCTACAGAAAAATTGAAAGGATATATAATAAATATCTATATGCCATAGAATCTTCATTAGTATTGGTGACACTTTGCCACATTTCCTTTCCCTCTGTCTCTCTCCACCTCCCTCCCTCCTTTCCTTCATCCCTTCCATTTTATTTGCTGAACATCTGAAGTAAGAAGCAAACAGCATGGCATTTCATGCTTAAATACTTCAGCAAAGGGGCGCCTGGGTGGCTTAGTCGGTTAAGCGGCTGCCTTTGGCTCAGGTCATGATCCCAGAGTCCTGGGATCAAGCCCCACATTGGGCTCCTTGCTCTGCAGGGAGCCTGCTTCTCCCTCTCCCTCTGCCTGCCACTCTGCCTACTTGTGCTCTCTATCTCTTTGTCAAATAAATAAATAAAATCTTTAAAATAAAAAAATACGTACGTACATACATACTTCACCGTGTATCACCTGAGTACAAAGACATTCTTCTACATAATCACAACACCATTATCATGCTCTAGAAATTTAACAATTTCCCATCACCTAAGATCCAGTCCATGTCTAAATTCCCTCATCCTAAAAATGCCTTTCATAACTTCTAATCCAGTATCCACTTGAGGGTCATACACTGCATTTGGCTGTCTCTTTAGTCTCTTAATCTAGAACAATCCTTCCCCATTTTTATATATTTAAACACTTTTTTTTCTCATATTAACCCTTGGGGAGTCCATGAAATTTATTTATTTATTTATTTATTTATTTATTTATTTATTTATTTATTTATTTTAGAGGGATAGAGGCAGAGGGAAAGGGAGAGAGAGAGCATCTTAAGCAGACTCCATGTCCAGCTCAGAGCATAACATGGGGCTCGATCTCCCAACCCTGAGATCATGACCTGTGCCAAAACCATGAGTTAGAAGCTTAGCTGACTGAGCCGCTCAGGTGCCACCATAATTTATTTTTTAAAAAGCTCCATGGTGATTCTGATATGAGTTCAGATCTGGGAACTGCTGATCTATATAGCAAATAGAGAATGTGACAAGATTTTCAGAGAATTTTATCTTATTAAAGATATATTAAAACCTCAGAGCTGGGAAACGGGACACTGCTGAGACATGTGCTAAAATCAAGATAAGGAAAAGCTGAGTCAATCAATGTGATTTCTACTCCTGATGCCAAGCCTGGCTTTGTCTCCATTTTCTCTCACAGGATTGACTCTGTACCATCTCACCCCCTGACCCACACCCCTGGCACACCCAGTCTCATTTCGGGTGATGCTTGTGGATGTGCATATTAAATACATAGGTAAGAAAAAAATTATGTATAGGTCTGTGCCAAATTATCTTTCCAAGAACTTACTTTTAACTGTATTTCAATTTACCAAGGTATGTAGACTTCATTCCCGAGTGGTTTACAAACTTGCTTTATATTTCGCACATTTATTCTCTCTCCAGATTTGACATTCTGGGTACAATGAAAAGGAAACTGAGAACAGATATTCATTACCCACTCACTAACTTGGACCTTACTCCTTACATTTGTCCAGTTTTTCGGAAACACCCTAAATATAACCTCTGTGCAGTGGTGGTGAGTCAAATACTATTTAAAATAGCACAAATTTAAAGAAAACCATAGTATTATCTACTTGAATGCCCACTCTCATCTTTCCCTCAATTCTCCTATATTCTTTTTAAGGCAAAATATAGAGCCTGGAACTTTCTGTGTTGACTTCAAATGGTAGAATGATGGAAGAATACAATGTCCTGTTCACGGACTCTTCATTCTCCCTCTACTCATTGGTTATTTCAGATCTGGGGGCATTTGCAAATTAGGCTGTGGGGGCAGCAGAAGTTAGTATCGATAGCTTTATGTTGAGTATTCGTGAGCCACTCTATGGCCAAAGCCCCCTGACACTCCACACGGAATAGTCCCAGAGGAGTCACTGCCTGTGTGCATCTAGTCCTAAGGAAACTCTGTGGGGGGGGTCCCTTTGGTTCTAAGTCAACCATCATTATTGAGGATTCCCTGAAGGAAAGAAAGCATGGAGTATAATTCAGACCAAATCACCCAGAACTCCCCACAGCGTCAAACAGCCCCAAGCATGAAGCCGTTCTCCGGGTTTCCATTCTGGATCACAGTGTTAACAGTCTTTAGAACCTGGAGGTCCAGCGGGGTGCACAGCAGGTGGGAGGGCTCCCACCAGAGCCCATATGCGTCGCCAGGGTCCTCGGATACACCCAAGTCTCATTTGCCTATTCAGCTTGTTGAATTAATACATTGTAAAATGTTAGTCCCGCTCTTTAACCTCTTTCACATCTCAACCATACCTTCAAACTTTAAAAAACGATCCTCCTTTATTTTTCCTTCTTACTTCAGGCCTTGACATTCCCCTTCTTTCTCATTTATCCTGCCCTCACAGGAGCTTTTCCTTCTCTCACTTCCCTACTGGAGATCTAAAGTGACAGCCTCCTCTCTATCACATCAAATAGAGACTCCAAAATGACACAGGAATCGCCTCCCCTGTATTTCACTGTTTACATTTCTCATTGTGTTTCTTCTTTAAGAAAATCCAAAAGACAGAAAGCTGAATTTGTTTAAAAAAAAAAAAAGGTATGGGGGCGCCTGGGTGGCTCAGTTGTTAAGCGTCTGCCTTCGGCTCGGGTCATGATCCCGGGGTCCTGGGATCGAGCCCCACATCGGGCTCCCTGCTCAGCCAGGAGCCTGCTTCTCCCTCTCCCGCTCCCCCTGCTTGTGTTCCCACTCTAGCTGCCTTTCTCTCTGTGTCAAATAAATAGATAACTAAATCTTTTTTTTAAAAAGTATGTAATTACCTACATTAAGGGAAGATAAACATTTGTATAAAGTCACCCCAAGCCTCCTATATAAATTTGTAATCCTTTTAGTGTTTAAATTATTATCAGCTAATCGAGGGGCCAAAAGTTGGTTTTGAAAGAGAAATAGATTTAGACTTTAGAATTTAGAATCAACTGCCAGTTGATGATGGACTGGCAATAACAACTAAGCATCTTTGAAGCTATGATGTCCAGCCACAGGGAAAGGCCTAGAGTTCTGCTCCTCAAGCTGTAGTCAGCAGGAGCCCTGGCACCACCTCTCCCAAGTAAAGAGTTTCAGGCTCCTCCCGAGGCTTACTGACTCGGAACATGCATTTTAGCAAGATCTCCACCTGATCCGAATGCATATTGGAGTTTGAGAAGTATGCTAGACCTCAAACCGATATATTCCCAGCCTTTGCAGGAGCCCTCGAAGAAGAGCTTACTGCTTTACAAGGTGGGCTTTTTACCTGCCAGGTTTGTTTGATTTATTTTACAAACGTATAGGGCTTGCTATGTACGGGGCACCGTTCTAAGCACTTTACAAAGAATCATTTAATCCTTATACAGCCCTGTGAGGTAAGCACTATTATTATCATCCGCATTTTACGGGCTGGAGAACAGCACAGAGGGGTTCAATAATCTGCCTCAATCATATCGCCTACAAAGGGCAGAGCCAAGGTCTGAAGTGAGTCAGGCTGACCCCCCAGACAGTCCCGTTCTCATTACTCCATTATGCTGCCTCTGATAGTTAATATATATCTGCCTTCCTCCTGCAATTTCTTCTGTTTGTCCTAATTCTGTGCTTTGTAGTAATAACAGTAATAACATAGAATTACAATATATAGTATAATAACATACAGATAACAGTAGGTATGTGGCTTTACAGTTAAATACTTGTACATACATGTTAGCAAAATGGAACACATTCTTTTTTTTCTTATACATGATATTCCTTCAAATATTTGAAAGTAGCAAACATATGCTAACAGTATTTACTTCCTTCAACCCTCTTCAAGTGATTGGTTTTTAGAAAGACTTTTTAGGGGTGCCTGGGTGGCTTAGTCACTTGGGCATCTGCCTGCGGCTCAAGTCATGATCCCCGGGTCCTGGGATCAAGCCATCCAAGGGCTCCCTGCTCGGTGAGGAGCCTGCTTCTCCCTCTCCCTCTGCCTGCCACTCTGCCTACTTGTGCTCTCTCTCTCTCTCTCTCTGTCAAATAAATAAATAAAATCTTTAAAAAAAATAAAAAAAAAAGACTTTAAAATTTTGAAATATTTCAGGAACAGAAAACACGGTAAGTATTCACATTACCCTCCACCAATGTTAAGAATAAAATATCCTAGATAAAATTGTGTGTATGTTTGATCATCCCACTGCCCTCCACTCCCTGTTGTAACCACTCTTCTGAATTTGGGGTGTATTGTTTCCATGCACTCTTTCAGACTTTATGACGCAGGTATGTGTCTGTACATGCTATGTAGGATTGTTTTGCATGTTGTATACATATGGTCTCATACTGGACATATTCTTCTGTGACTTTTTTCCCCTCATGTTATTTTTATAGTCATCCACATTGATACATTAGCTTTAATACAGTCATTGTAACCGCTTTTAGTAATCCATTGTATCTATTTATTGTTTCTCCTGTTGCTGGGCAGTTAGGTGTTGCCAGTATTTTGCTTTTACGGTTTTATAGAATGCATTGCTATATGCTGACACATGAAACTTTGTTTATATATACATATCTGTGTGTATGTTTTCCCAGATGGCATTTTAAGGATATCTTACCTAAATCTCTCCTTTAATTTATTAACATAGCAAATGACATTGATTTTCTGCCTGATTTTTTTTTTTTTTTGGCTAAAAGTGTTTTTACATTTTTGTATTTTCACAATTGAGAAACTAATCTATAAGTTTCTTTCTCATACTGTCTTTTTCTGTTTTTGTTTTGGGCCTTATTCTAGCCTCATAAAAGGCATTGGCCATTCTATTCTATTCTCTGGCACACTTTGTATAAGATACTAATAATTTGTTTCTTTTCTCTTTTTTAAAAATATTTATTCATGAGAGACAGAGAGAGAGGCAGGGGCAGAGGGAGAAGCAGGCTCCCCGCAGAGTAGGGAGCCCGATGCGGGGCTCGATCCCTGGGTCCTGGGATCATGACCTGAGCTGAAGGCAGATGCTGAACTGACTGAGCCACCCAGGTGCCCCTATTTCTTCTTTTTTTTTTTAAATAAGCTTTTTATTGAAGTAAAACATACATACATAGAAAAAGCCATATCACAAATGTAAAACTCAATGAATTTTCAAAAAGCGGACTGGCCCATGGAACCAGAATACAGTTCAAGTAGGCCATCACTAACACCCTACGTAGCCTTGTGCCCAATTCTAGTCAGGGAAGCCACTGACTCCTGACAGGGTAGGTTTGGCCAGCTTTTGTGCTTTATGGAAATGGGATCATACAGCAGGTACTCTTTTGTGTCTGGCTCTTATCACTCAAAATTATGCAACGTTCATTCATACTGTCAACGCTTTGTGTTGTCCAAGCAGCCTATTTTATTTTTGATGGTTTCCAGTAGTTGAGGGTGTGTTAAATGTCCCAAAAGGGAATTTCTTGGCCAGCAGCTAGACTTAGACATACTGGAAGACAGGCCCTCAGGCAGCAGCTTTTACAGTATGCCAACATATACATACAGTTCTGTGGGACCACATGCATAAAGGCTTGCTGACCACCAAAGCCAAGGCAATCTGGAAGTGTTCCTTGGGCCACAGTTGGAAAAATCAGGACCCTAGATGAATGTAAAACCTCCCTTCTGGGAGATACCAGTAAGTTGTAGCAAGAGGGAGAACACAAAGATGCCGTCTACCAGCCTAGAGCCTTGACAGCACCTGTGTCGGCCCCTAGCTGTGCGCCAAACCTAAAGCCTTCTCCTCGGGCTTCATGAAGCCCCAGGACAAGCAAAGAGGCCTCTTTCACAGAAAGACCGGGCGGGGGGGTGTCTCATTCTGCTGTCTGTCCAGTGCCTTGGGGGTGATAGCCTGCCAGGAACTGTCTCTCTGATTGTTATAATCCTGTAGGGACCCAGGAACACAAGCTCCCCTGGCCACCAGAGCTAGGCAGTCATGGGGAATCCCTTGGATGGCATTCACAGAAACCAGCTCCACCCTGGGAGACGTGAGCACTCCGGAGCATGGCAGAGGGGAATATGAAGATGGCTCCCACAGGCCTGCAGGACTCCCCATGTGTGCTGAATTAGATGCCAGCCCTTGAAGCAGGCCAGTGCTTTAAAATGAGCAGAGGAGCTTCATTCATGTAAAGCCTGGGCACCTCTCAATTGGCTGCCTCCATGTTGCGCCCTGGGACAAGTGAGTCCGAACGCTTTAAGAGTCTCACGGATGATGGGCGCCTGGGTGGCTCAGTTGGTTAAGCGACTGCCTTCAGCTCAGGTCATGATCCTGGAGTCCCAGGATCGAGTCCCACATCAGGCTCCCTGCTCTGCGGGGAGTCTGCTTCTCCCTCTGACCCTCTTCCCTCTCGTGCTCTCTATCTCTCATTCTCTCTCTCTAAAATAAATAATAAAATAAAATCTTAAAAAAAAAGATTAAAAAAAAAGAGTCTCACGGATGCAAGCCCTGTGGGTTTTTGGTGAGTCCCTGGGAGGAGGTGAGCCCACGATTCTACATCACTATCTTGAGTGAGTACCCTTTTTTCCTTCATTTTTAAAGGGAATAATCAAGGATAATGCTTCTGTGTTTTAGTAGATCTACCTTGTCAGGTTATTGATACTTCCTTCTATTTTGGTTTTGCTAACACTTTTTGTGGATGTTTGTAAAGGTGGTGAATTTTATTAAATCTTTGTCTCTACAATAATTGAGAAATGGCCGTCCTGAACACTTTTTAATCTGTTCATATGTTGAATTATATTTATAGATGTTCCAACTTACTACCCTTTACTTTTACTACCCTTGCACTACTGGGATAAATACTATTTGGTCATTATTATCTGAGATGTATTTTGCTTGATTTGGTTTACCGCACTTTAGGATTTTGCAATAATCGCTTGAATGAGCTTTATCTCTGCTTTTCTTCCTTATACCCTTTGTCTAGCATAAGTATCAAGGAAACTCACCTCGTGGGTTAGAGGAGCTTTTCTTCCTCTTGTACAGAAATTTGTGTAAGGCGATGGTAAGCTTCTTGAAGGATTGATAGAACTCACCTGTAAACCCACCGGGGCATGCATTTCCCTCTGAGGGGTGATTGTTAACTCCTGGTATAATCTCTTTAATGCTTGTAGGTCTATACAGGCTTTGTATTTTCTTCTTCCATCGGTTTGATAAGTTATAATTTTCTGAGTATTTGTCCATTTCATCAGAGTGTTCAGTTTTCTAGCGTAACTTTTTTTAGGGTATTAAAAAATTTAAAATTTCTTTTTTTTAAAAAAAGATTTTATTTATTTATTTGACAGATAGAACAAGAGCAGGAACACAAGCAGGGGGAGTGGGAGAGGGAGAAGCAGGCTTCCCACGGAGCAGGGAGCCCGATGTGGGACCTGATCCCAGGACCCCGGGATCATGACCTGAGCCGAAGGCAGACGCTTAATGACTGAGCCACCGAGGTGCCCCCCCAAAATTTAAAATTTCTGCTGAATCTTTAGATATCTGTACCTTTTTTCATTTCTGATTTTATGTGCTCACCATTGCTTTGTATTTCTTTCTTGATCAATCTTATTACTGTCTATATTGTTGAAGTCTTTTCAAAGGACCAACTTTTGATTTTTTGATCCTCCTTATTCTTTCTTTTCTGGTTCTTTAATCTTCTAATTTTGTTATCTCTTTCCACTTTTCTTGGGTTCATTCTCTTTCTTACTGTTTTAAACTGGGAGCTTAGTTCATTAACATTCAGTCTGTGGTTTCACATATAAGCATTTAAAACTACAGATATTTCTCTAGATAGTATTTTCACTGCCTAACACCTTTTTAATTATGGAACCCTTTAAACACAAAATAGGACAATATAAGGAACTCTAATGCATCCATTACCCAGCATTATAGATGAGCTATCAACTCACCTATAATACCTGACCCACTCTGCTCCCTGAACCATATTATTTTTGTATTATATATCTTTTTTGCATTGACTGCTAGTTTTATTGTGTTAAAAGATTATGATCTGTATAAAACAAATTCTTTTACATGTGTTGAGGCTTGTGTATTTCTATTTATTAGGATCCAGCTTCCTTATGTCATGGAAGTTAAACCTGTGTTATTCAAAGCTATCTCTACTGTTGTTTGTTTGACTAATTGATGGTTGAAAGAACTGTGTTGAAATCTTTTTTTTCCTTCATTTTAAAGAGAACAATTAACAATGATGCCTGCTGTAGCTTTTTAGTACCTACACTTTAACAGGGTATGGATTGTTCCTTCTATTCTGGTTTTGCTAACAGTTTTGTGCATGTTTGTAAAGGTATTGAATTTCATTAAACTTTTTTTCCCCACAATAATTGAGATGCTATGGTTTTCCTGAATCCTTTATAATCTGTTAATATGGTCAATTACATTTAAAGATTTTCTAATTTTACTACACTTGCATTGCTGGGATAAATACTATTTGGTCATTATTTTTAATTTTTTTATTTAAATTCAATTAATTAACATGTAATGTATTATTAGTTTCAGAGGTAGAGGTCAGTGATTCATCAGTCTTATAAAATACCCAGTGCTCATTATATCACATGCCCTCAGTGTCCATCACCCAGTTACCCCATCCCCCCACCCTCTCCCCTCCAGCAACCCTCAGTTTGTTTCCTATGATTAAGAGTCTCTTATGGTTTGTCTCCCTCTCTGATTTCGTCTTGTTTTATTTTTTTCCTCTCTTCCCCATGATCCTCTGTTTTGTTTCTTAAATTCCACAGATGAGTGAGATCATGTGTTACTTGTCTTTCTCTGATTGACTCATTTTGCTTAGCATAATACCCTCTAGTTCCATCCACATTGTTGCAAATGGCAAGATTTCATTTTTTTGATAGCTGAGTAGTATTCAATTGTGTGTGTGTGTGTGTGTGTGTATCTCTTTTTTTAAGATTTTATTTATTTATTTGTCAGAGCAGAAGCAGGGGGAGCAGAGAAGGAGAGGGAGAAGCAGGCTCCCTGCTGAGCAAGGAGCCCAATGTGGGACTCAATCCCAGGACCCTGGGATCATGACCTGAGCCAAAGGCAGCCGCCTAACCGACTAAGCCATCCAGCCATCTCTATGCCACATCTTCTTTATTCATTCCTTTGTTGATGGACAATCTGGGCTCTTTCTATAGTTTGGCTGTTGTGAACATTGCTGCTATAAACATTGGGGTGCAGGTGCCCCTTCATTTTACTACATCTGTATCTTTGGGTAAATCCCTAGTAGTGCAATTGCTGGATTGTAGGGTAGCTCCATTTTCAACTTTTTTTTTTTTCATTTTCACCTGTTTGAGGAACCTCCATACTGTTTTCCAGAGTGGTTGCACCAGCTTGCATTCCCACCAACAGTGTAGGAGGGTTCCCCTTTCTCCACATCCCCGCCAACATCTGTCATTTCCTGACTTGTTAATTTTAGCCATTCTGACTGGTGTGAGGTGGTATCTCATTGAGATTTTGATTTGTATTTGCCTGATGCCGAGTGATGTTGAGCACGTTTTCATGTGTCTTTTGGCCATTTGGATGTCTTTGCAGAAAATGTCTGTTCATGTCTTCTGCCTATTTCTTGATTGGATTATTTGTTCTTTGGGTATTGAGTTTGATAAGTTCTTTATAGATTTTGGATAGTAGCCCTTTCTCTGCTATGTCATTTGCAAATATCTTCTTCCATTCTGTTGGTTGACTTTTGGTTTTGTTTATTGTTTCCTTTGCTGTGCAAAAGCTTTTTATCTTGATGAAATCCCAATAGTTCATTTTTACCTTTGTTTCCTTGCCTTTGGAGACATGTCCAGCAAGAAGTTGCTGCAGCTGAGGTCACAGAGGTTGCTGCCTGTGTTCTCCTCTAGGATTTTGATGGATTCCTGTCTCACATTTAGGTCTTTCAGCCATTTGGAGTCTATTTTTGTGTGTGGTGTAAGGAAATGGTCCGGTTTCATTCTTCTGCATGTGGCTGTCCAATTTTCCCAACACCATTTGTTGAAGAGACTCTTTTTTTTCCATTGGATATTCTTTCCTGTTTTGTCAAAGATTAGTTGACCATAGAGTTGAGGGTCCACTTCTGGGTTCTTTATTCTCTTCCATTGATCTATGTGTCTGTTTTTGTGCCAGTACCAGACTGTCTTGATGATTACAGCTTTGTAATAGAGCTGGAAGTCTGGGATTGTGATGCCACCAGCTTTGGTTTTCTTTCTCAACATTCCTTTGGCTATTCAGGGTCTTTTCTGCTTCCATACAAATTTTAGGATTATTTCTTCCAGCTCTGTGAAAAAAGTTGATGGTATTTTGATAGGGATTGCATTGAATGTATAGCTTATTCTAGGTAACATAGACATTTTAACAATATTTGTTCTTCTAATCCATGAGCATGGAATGTCTTTCCATTTCTTTGCATTGTCTTGAATTTCTTTCATCAGTGTTTTATAGTTTTCAGAGTACAGGTCTTTCACCTCTTTGGTTAAGTTTATTACTATTTTATAGTTCTGGTGCAATTGTAAATGGAATTGTTTTCTTAATTTCACTGTATTCTGCCTCATTATTAGTGTATAGGAATGCAACAGATTACATTGATTTTTATATCCTGCAACTTTACTGAAATCATTTATCAGTTCTAGTAGTTTTTTTGGTCTTTAGTTTTTTGAGTGTTTAGGGTTTTCTACATGTCATCTGCAAACAGAATTTTACTTCTTCCTTACAAATTTGGATGACTTTTATTTCTTTATGTTGTCTAATTTCTGTGGCTAGGACTTCCAGTACTATGTTGAATAAAAGTGGTGAGAGTGGACATTCTTGTCTTGTTCTTGATCTTAGGGGGAAAAGCTCTCAGGTTGTCCCCATTGAGTATGATTCTGACTCTGGGTTTTCATTTATGGCATTTATTATGTTAAGATTATTGTTCCCTCTAGACCTACTTTGCAGAGTGTTTTTATCATGAATGAATATTGTACTTTGTCAAATGCTTTTTCTATATCTATTGGAATGATCATACAGTTTTCATTTATCTTATTGATGAAATGTATCACATTGATTGTTTTTGCAAATATTGAACCGCCCTTGCATCCTAATATGAAATCCCACTTGTGGGGTGCCTGGGTGGCTCAGTTGGTTAAGCATCTGCCTTCAGCTCAGGTCATGATCCCAGGATCCTGGGATGATGCCCCACATCGGGCTCCCTGCTCAGTGGAGAGCCTGCTTCTCCCTCTCCCTTTGCCTGCCGCTCTGCCTACTTGTGCTCTCTATCTCTCTGTCAAATAAATAAAATCTTAAAAAAATAAATAAATCCCACTTGTTTGTGGTAAATTATTTAATAAGCTGTTTGATTTGGTTTGTTAATATTTTGTTGAGGATTTTGGGGTCTATATTAATGAGAGATATTGGCCTGTAGTTCTCTTTGTGTGTGTGTGTGTTTTTAATCTGATTTTGGTATCAGGGTGATACTGGTCTCATAGAATGAATTTAGAAATTTTCCTTCCTCTTGAATTTTTTGGACTAGTTCAAGAAGAATGACATTAACTCTTCTTTACATGTTTGGTAGAATTCACCTGTGAAGCCATCTTGTCCTGGACTTCAGGTTTTGGGGAGTTTTTTGCTTACTGCTTCAATTTCATTGCTGGTGATGGATCTGTTCAAATTTTCTATTTCTTCTTCTTTAGCTTTGGTAGGTTATATGTTTCTAGATATTTATCCATTTCTTCTATGCTGTCCAATTTGTTGGCATATAGATTTTCATAATATTCTGTTACAATTGTTTATATTTCTGTGGTGTTATTTCTCCTCTTTTGTTAGTAATTTTCTTTATTTGGTTCTTTTTTTCAATGAGTCTTGCTAGAGGCTTATCAATTATGTTATCTTTTCAAAGAATCAGCACCTGGTTTCATTGTTCTGTCCTATTGTTTTTTTTAGTTTATCATTTATTTCTGCTCTAATCTTTATTATTTCCTTCCTTCTGCTGTTTTGGGGTTGTACTTGTTCTTCTTTTCCTAGCTACTTTTGGCCTAAGGTTAGGTTTTTGAACTTTTTCTTGCTTCTTGAGGTAGCCCTGTATTGCTATAAACTTCCCTCTTAGAACTGCTTTTGCTGCATCCCAAAGATTTTGGACCATTGTGTTTTCATTTTCATTTGTTTCCATGTAATTTTTTTATTTCTTTGATTTCTTGGTTGACCCACTCAGTGTGTACAAGCATATTATTTAACTTCCATGTATTTGTGCTCTTTCCGGAGTCTTTCTTGTTTATTTCTAGTTTGATAGTGTTGTTGTCAGAAAAGATGCATGGTATGCTTTGATCTTCTTGAATTTGTCGAGACTTGTTTTGTGGCCTAACATGTGATCTATTCTGGAGAATGTTCCTTGTGTACTTGAAAAGAATGTGTAGTCTGATGTCTTAGGATGGAATGTTTGAATGTATCTGGAGAATCCATCTGGTCCATTGTGTCATCATTCAAAGCCATTGTTTTCTTGTTGATTTTCTGTTTAAATAATGTGTTCATTGATGTAAGAAGGGTGTTAAAGTACTTTACTATTATTATATTATTATCAATTAGTTCCTTTATGTTTGTTATTAACAGTTTTATGTATTTGGGTGCTTCTATGTTGGGTGCATAAATATGTACAATTATTATAGCCTCTTGTTGGATTGTCCCCGTTATTTTTATATAGTGTCCTTCTTTGTCTCCTGTTACAGTCTTTGTTTTAAAGTCTGTTTTGTGGGGCACCTGGGTGGCTCAGTTGGCTAAGCATCTGCTTTTGGCTCAGGTCATTATCTCAGGGTCCTGGGATCGGGCTCCCTGCTCAGTGGGGAGTCTGCTTCTCTCTCTCCCTCTGTGTGTGCTCTCTCACTTTCTCAAATAAATAAATAAATAAAATATTTTTAAAAAAATCTATTTTGTCTGATGTAAGTACTGCTACCCCAGATTTCTTTTTTTTTAATTTTTTTTAAAGATTTTATTTATTTATTTGAGAGCGAGAGACAGAGATAGCGAGTGAGAACACTGAGCAGGGAGGAGAGGGAGAAGCAGGCTCCCCACTGAGCAGGGAGCCTGATGCGGGGCTCAATCCCAGGACCCTGGGATCATGACCTGAGCTGAAGGCAACCGCTTAACCGACTGAGCCACCCAGGCGCCCCACCCCAGATTTCTTTTGGCATCCATTTGCCTGATAAATATTTCTGCATCCCACCGCCCCCCCCGCCCCCGCCACTTTCAATCTGCAGGTCTCTCTTGGTCTGAAATGAGTCTCTATTTATAGGCAGCATATAGATGGGTCTTTTTTTTTTTTTTTTTAAATCCACACTGTCATCTCATGTCTTTTGACTGGAGCATTCAGTCCATTTATATTCAAAGTAATTATTGATATGTATTTATTGCTATTTTGTCACTTGGTTTGTGGTTGTTTCTATAGGTATTCTCTGATCCTTTCTTGCTCTCTTTCATGTTTTGTTGGCTTTCTTTGATACACTTGGGTTCCTTTTTCTTTATTCTTTGCATATAAATCATTGTTTTTGATTCATGGTTACCATTAGTTTTGTATATAACATCTTCTGTAAATAGCAGTCTATATTAAGTTGATGGTCACTTAGTTTAATCCCATTCTTCTCTGCCCCCCATGTTTTAGGTATATGGTGTCATATTTTGCATCCTTTTATTTTGAGTCCCTTGATTGATTTACAGAAATATTTATTTTTACTGTTTTTGTGTTTTTTACTTTTCATACTCTCACTGATGGTCTTTCTTTCCACTCAAAGTGTCCCCTTTAATATTTCTTGTAGGGCTGGTTTAGTGGTCCTGAACTCCTTCAGTTTTTGTCTGAGAAACTCTATCTCTCCTCTTTTGAATGATAGCCTTGTTGGATAGAGTATTCTTGCCTGTAGATTTTCCTTTTCAGCACTTTGCACACCAGAGGGGGGTGACATGAGATAGTCAAAGTTCCTGCTGAAAAATCCACTTCCAGCCTTATGGGGTTTCACTTGTATGTAACTGTCTTCTTTTTCTTTAAAAAATCTTGTTATCACTACTTTTTTGCCATTTTATTTTACTTTTTTTTTAAGATTTTATTTGTTTATTTGAGAGAGAGAATGAGATAGAGAGAGCATGAGAGAGGGGAGGGTCAGAGGGAGAAGCAGACTCACTGCTGAGCAGGGAGCCCGATGCAGGACTCGATCCTGGGACTCCAGGATCATGACCTGAGCCGAAGGCAGTCGCTTAACCAAGTGAGCCACCCAGGCGCCCCTTTTTTGCCATTTTAATTACCTTGTGTCTTGGTGTGGACTTCCTTGCATTGAATTTTGGTGGGAATCTCTGTGCCTCCTGGACCTGGAAATCTATGTCCTTCCCCAGATTAAGGAAGTTTTCAGCTATTATTTCTTCAAATGAATTTTCGGCCCCCTTATTTCTCTCTGTTTCTTCTGAGATCCCTATAATGTGGATGTTGTTATGCTTGATGGAGTCACTGAGTTCCCTGAGACTATTCTCAATTTAAGTAATTTTCTTTCCTCTCCTTTACTCAGCTTGGTTACTTTCCATTACTCTGCCTTCCAGATCATTAATTTGTTCCTCTGCTTCATCTAGCATGCTATTTATGCCATCAAGTGTATTTTTAATTTCATTTATTGTGTTCTTCATCTCTGACTTGTTCTTTTTTTAATATTTATAAGATATATTTATTATTTTTCTGACCAAAGTACAATGATTTTTAAATCTCCTTAAATAACAACAACAACAAAAAAGGTATTTAACAACATAAAACACAAACAGGAAATTAACCATTAGATGTTTTTACTTCATACCAATCTGACATTTAGTCTAGAAAATAAACAAAAACACTTTGAAGTGTTGCTAAAATGCTAACCAAATCATTTTATCATTTACATATCTTACCCTCAGAATTATGTCAGAATAAAGCTGACAGTTCTGCCAGGATCTGAATCCCCAGTGATCCCATCCCAATCCCTGGAAGCAAAGAAGATGCCCTGTCACACAACTTTATATAAGTTGTAATAAAACAAAACCTGTTTTCTTACTTTCCTGTAGGAAATGGTCAGCCTTTTAATAAATACTAAAACACTCATAAGAGGTTGTTTACCAAACACATTTTGCAAGAACCAGCTACACAAAAAGTTCCTTTGGAATTTGGTCTGCAAATTCACTTAACAGGTTGGAAATTTAAAACCTATAAGAAAATGAGGAAGTAGGGAACTCCTAATCCTAACCTGCTGCAATTATTAAAGGGATATACACACATACTAAAAAGTTTTGCTCACAGAAGGCACAAACTATAAAAGGGATATGCCTTTTGAGTAAAAACAAAGAACTAACTGATATCCTTTTTTGTTTTTTATCTCTGTGTTAAGGGTCTCACTGATGCCCTCCACTCTTAAGGCCAGTGAGTATCTTTGAGATCATTACTTAAGTTCTCTTATCAGGCATATCACTTGTATCCATTTCACTTTGGTCTCTTTCTGTGGTTTGGTCCTGATCTTTCATTTGGGAGATGTTTCTCTGTCTCTTCATTTTGTCTCTCTGTGTCAGGGAATTTAATTCTGTGTTAGGGAAGTCTGTGTTTAATTTAATTCTGTGTTAGGGAAGTCAGCTACTTCTCTTGTTCTTAATGGAAATAGTTCTATGAAGAAGAGGTCCTGTAGTGCCCCGCAGCACAGTGTTCCATCCCCCAGGACCTGGCGCATCAGGGAGTGTGTCCTATGTCTGTTGTGTGTGCTCTGCTGTGGAATCATGGCCTCTCCTTCCTTCAGTCCAGTAGTCTGCAGAGGCTCTCTTTGCCTGTTGTGGGCCCTGAGGTGTGTGGTGGTCTGCTTGCAAAAGGAGACCTGCCCCACCACTGCTGGAAGTGATGTCCCCCGAGACCTGCAGTTCAGGAGATGTGGTGCTAACAGGTTTGTACTGGTCTTTTGGGGGATGCAGGACTGACGTGAGCAGGCCTGGGAAGGACAGATCTGCCCAAGCGTGGGGGGGTTGGGGCTTGATTCAAGCACATTAGGAGTGTTGGTGCTGTGCTCTGTCCTGCAGGCGGCCATTGTTTATGCGGGTGTGTGTGGGGGGGGGGACACGGGGGAGGGAAACTGCGCCTGCCAGCTCCTCTCTTCCTGGAGCGGTCTCCCTGTGATCCCTGCCTCTCCAGGCCACACTCCGAGATGAGCAAATCCCTTGCCCTCCCGACTGCCCCAGGCCTTTTTCAAACTGCTGATTCTACACAGTATCTGCACAGGCTGTTTGTCCCGCTGTCTCTTTATAGAGGGCAGGGACTCTGCTTCCTAACGCTCTCCAGTCTCTGCCAGGGCCAAGCCCGATGCTTTTTAAAATTCCAGGCAAGCCCTGCAGATGTTAAGTACTCACAAAATTCAGCCCCTGTCACTATCAAAGGCAAATATTTCAGAGATTCGTCCTCCCCGTTTATGGGCTCCCCAGTGTGAAGGTCTGTTTTCTGCCCTTCTCAGTGCCATCTGCTTTGCTCCCAGACCGCATCTTCACCCTTCCTGCCTTCCATGTGGCCTCTTTCCTGTCTTGAGTTGTGGAGTTTGTCCTGGCAGTCTTCGGGTTGTTTGCTGGGTGATTTATGCTGATATGGGTGTTATCTAGATGGATCTGTGGGACGAGGCCAACTTAGGGTCCTTCTAACTCCACCATTTCCCCAGCCCTCTGGGTATTAATTTTGTATCCTGTAACTTTACTGGATTCATTTAGTAGTTTTTTGGTGGAGTCATTAGGATGGTCTATGTATAGTACCATGTCATCTGCAAATAGTGACAGTTTAACTTCTTTACCAATACGGATGCCTCTTTTCTTTCTTCTTGTTGTCTGCTTGCTATGGCTAGGACTTCCAGTATTATGTTGAATAAAAGTGAGAGTGGGCATCCTTCTCTTGTTCCTGATTTTAGAGGAAAAGTTCTGTTTTTCACCATTGAATGTTAGCTATGGATTTGTCATATATGGCCTTTATTATATTGAGGTATGTTCCTTCTAAACCCACTTTATTGAGACTTTAAAATGAATGGATGTTGTACTTTGCCATATGCTTTTTCTGCATCTATGGAGGTGATCCTGTGATTTTTATGCTTTGTTTTGTTGATGTAGTGTATCCTGTTTATTGATTTGCAAATATTAAACCATCCTTGCATCTCCAGAATAAATTCCACTTGATTGTGGTGAATGATTTTTTTTTTCAGTATACAAATTGCCACAAATTTGAATGTCATTCTGACGCAGGGGCCATGCTAATCTCTATCATTCCAATTTTAGTATATGTGCTGTTGAAGTGAGCATGGTGAATAATCCTTTAACGTGTAGTTGAAAGCAGTTTCATATTTTGTGGAGGATTGTTTAAAAAGATCTTATTTACTTATTTGAGAGAGAGAGAGCATGAGAGTGCAAGCAAGGACAAGTGTTGGAGGGGTCGGGGGAAGGGCAGAGGGAGAGGGAGAAGCAGGCTCCCCACTGAACAGGGAACCTGATGCAGGACTGGATCCCAGGCCCCCAGGTCATGACCTGAGCCGAAGGCAGATGCTTAACCAACTGAGCCACCGAGGCGCTATTTTTGTGGAGGATTTTTGCCTCTGTGTTTTTCAGGGATATTGGCCTATAGCATTTTTGTGGTGACTTTGGTTTTGGTATCAGGATGATCCTGGCTTCATAGAATAAATTTGGAAGCTTTCCTTCCTCTTCTATTTTTTTGGAATAGTTTGAGAAGAATGGGTATTACTTTCTTTAAATGTTGGGCAGAATTCCCCTGTGAAGCCATCTGGTCTGGAACTTTTATTTTTTGGTAGGTTTTTTTTGTTTGTTTTTGTTTCTTTTGAAGATTTTATTTATTCATTTGAGCGAGAGCATGCATGTAAGCACAAGCGAGGTGGGGGGAGGCAGAGAAGCAGACTCCTGCTGAGCAGGGAGCCAGATGCAGGGCCTGGAGATCACGACCTGAGCTGAAGGCAGATGTTCAACCAACTGAGCCACCCAGACGCCCCTTTGGTAGATTTTTGAACACCGGGTCACTTCTGTTACTAGAGATTGGTCTCTTCAGGTTTTCTATTTCCTCCTGATTCAATTTTGGAAGATTATGTTTCTAGGAATGTATCCATTTCTTCTAGGTTGTCTAATTTGTTGGCATATAATATTTTCTTATAACCCTTTGTGTTTCTGTCATGTTGGTTGGTACTCCTCTTCTTTCGTTTCTCATTTTATTTATTTGGGTCCGTTCTTTTTTTTTTTTTTTTTTCTTGACGAATCTGGATAAGGGTTCATCAATTTTATCTTTTCAAGGAACCAGCTCTTGGTTTCATTAATTTTTTTCTATTAAAAAAAATCTCTATACCTTTATTTCTGCTCTGATCTTTACTATTTTCTTCCTTCTACTAACCTTGGGTTTTATTTGTTGTTTTCTAGTTCCTTTAGGTGTAAAGTTAGGTTGTTTATTTGAGGTTTTTCTTGTTCCTTGAGGCAGGACTGTATTACTATAAATTTCCCTCTTAGAACTGCTTTTGCTGCATCCCAAAGATTTTGGACCATTTGTGTTTTCAAGTATTTTTTCTTTATAACTTCTTTGATTGCTTCATTGACCTATTGGTTGTTTAGTATCATGTTTATTAGCCTCCCCGTGTTTTGTGTTCTTTCCAGTTTTTTTCTTGTGATTGATTTCTATTTTTATACTGTTGTAGTCTGAAAAGATGCATGGTATGGTTTCAGTCTTCTTAAATTTACTGCCTTTTTTTGTGGCCTATCATATGATCTATTCTGGAGAATATTCTGTATGTACTTGAAGGTGTATTCTGTTTTTGTTTTTTTTTAAAGATTTTATTTATTTATTTGAGAGAGAGAGAATGAGAGACAGCATGAGAGGGAAGAGGGTCAGAGGGAGAAGCAGACTCCCTGCTGAGCAGGGAGCCCGATGTGGGACTCGATCCCGGGACTCCAGGATCATGACCTGAGCCGAAGGCAGTTGCTTAACCAACTGAGCCACCCAGGCACCCGGTGTATTCTGTTTTTATATGGTATGTTTGTATATATCTGTTATGTCCATCTCATCTAATGTTTCAAAGACATGGTTTCCTTATTGGTTTTTTTTTCTTCCTGGATGATCTATCCATTGATGTAAGTGGGGTTTTAAGGTTCTCTACTATTATTGTATTATTATCAATTTATCTCTTTATGTCAATATTTGCTTTATATATTTAGATACTTCACTGTTGGGTGCATAGGTATTTACAATTGTGTCCTCTTGTTGGATTGATCCCTTCACTGTTATCTGAAGTTGTGTGGGCCTGGAATATTCCAGCATGCTTTGCGCCTGTCACCTTGGCATAAATACTAGAGCTATTGTGAGCGCTTAACCGGGGGGGTTCCAGTGTGTACTGGCTTTGGCCGCCTCGGTGGGACAGCTGGGGCTGGTATGGGCTGGGCCTGGGGACGGGCCTGTTAGGGTGCCTGAAATGTGCACTGGTCTATGCTGTCAGGGTGGAAGGCAGCATAAATTGTGTCCATCAGCCCCTCCCACCCGGAGAGTGTTCTCGCAACAACCCTGCTGTTTGGCAGAGTTTTAGGGCTGGCTCTTTTACATGATGGTTGCTCTCTTAAACTGCTGTTTTTGTTTTTGTTTTTCCTGTGTCCAAGGATAGGAATCTGTTCCTGGTCCCTCAGTACTATCCCTCCCCATAGACCCTTCATTAATGGGTCTCCATTTCTCTTGCTGTTCTCTTTTGCTGTTCTTCTGTTGTGCAAAAACTGTTCAGTTGGCCCTCAGTTCTTCAGGAGGAGTTGCTTTATAATAGATGTAATTTGGTGTGTTCTGTGGAGAAAATGAATTCCGTCTTCCTACATCACCATCTTGGATCGGATCTTCCCTGGCTGAATTATTTTTTATTCTGGTTCTTTAAGGGTGAGGACTCAGTTTCCTATTTCCGTCTGGCTTTCCTAGCATTAAGTCCCACTGATTTTTGAAGCTCCCAAAGTGAATCCCCACTGGTTCTCAAAGCCAGATGTTAGGAACTCATCTTCCCAGGGCAGGTCCCCAGTGCTAGGGATGCCTGGTGTGGGGTCTGATCCTCTCCCTTCTCTGTGCTTGTGGTGTCCCTCCTGTTTGTGGTTAAGTCCTGCCAGAGGTCGGTTGTCTCCATACCTCCTACCCTTTTTGATGTGGCCTTCTCTAGATTAACTGTGGTGGGTCTGTTCTTCTTGTCTTCAGGTCATTTTCAGAGTTCATTGTATAGATGTAGCTGTTATCTTGTTGTGTCTGTGGGTCAAGGTGAGCTCAGGATCCTCCAATCCACCATCTTCTCTGACTCCCTTTAATGTTTGCTTTATATATCTGGTTGCTCCTCTACTGGGTACATAGATATTGACAATTGTTATGTCCTCTTGTTGGATTAATCTCTTATTAGGTAAAGCCCTTCCTTGTCTCTTTGTGTGATACAAGTATTGCCACGCCAGACTTTTTTGTTTTCATTTCCATGGAATATCTTTCTCCATCCCTTCACTTTAAGTAGTTTTTATTTTTTTAGATTTATTTATTATTATTTTTTTATTGAAGATTTTATTTGACAGAGAGCAACATAGCGAGAGAGGGAACACAAGCTGGGGGAGTGGGAGAGGGAGAAGCACGCTCCCCGCTGAGCAAGGAGCCCGATGCGGGGCTCGATCCCAGGACCCTGGGACCATGACCTGAGCTGAAAGCAGATGCTTAAAGACTGAGCCACCCAGGTGCCCCTAGATTTTATTTTTAAGTAATCTCTACACCCAACATGGGGCTCAAACCTACAACCTTGAGATCAAGAGTCACACACTATACCGACTGAGCCAAGCGCCCCATTCTGTGTCTTTAGGTCTGAGGTGAGACTCTTGTTAGGCAGCCTATAGATGGGGCTTATTTTTCATCCATTCAGTCATGCCGTCTTTTGATTGGATCATATAGTGCATTTACATTTGAAATGTCAATAGGTATGTACTTACTGCTATTTTTTTAATTGCTTTCTGATTGTTTTGTAGTTCCTCTCTATTCCTTTCTTCTTCTCTTGCTCTCTGACTTTATTCAGTGTTAGGCTTGGACTCCTTTATTTTTTGTGTATCCTAAGTTTTTGGTTTGTGGTTACCACGAGGTTCATATATAACATCCTATGTATATAGCAGTCTTTTTTTTTTTAAGATTTTATTTATTTGATAGAGACATAACAAGAGCGGAAACACAAGCAGGGAGAGGGAGAAGCAGGCTTCCCACTGAGCAGGGAGCCCGATGTGGGACTCGATCCCAGGACCCTGGGACCATGACCTGAGCCAAAGGCAGATGCTTAATGACTGAGCCACCCAGGCACCCCTGTATATAGCAGTCTATATTAAGTTGTGATGGTTAAGTTTGAACACATTCTAAAAGCACATTTTACTCCCCCCTCCAAGTTTTATGTATATCCATGTTCTATTTTACATCTTTCTTATATTCCTTGAGTAATTTTTGTAGATATAATTTATATCTAAATAGAATTTTTACTACTTTCGTGTTTTAACCTTTATTCTAGCTTAGTGACTGATCTACTACCTTTCCTGTGTGTTTGCTTTTTTACCTGTGAAAATTTTTCCTTTCATAATTTTCTTCTAGTTTATGGCCTTTTTTCACTTAAGTCTCTAACCTTGCTTGTAAGGCTGGTTTAGTGGGGAGGAACTCCTTTCACCTTTGTTTGGGGAAACTCTAATGAATTTGCCTGTCATCCTCATGCAGAGGCCATGCTAAACTTCTCTGTCATGCTGCAGTGTTTAATATATGCAGTGCCGAGGTGAGCACCTCATCTCCCTTTCACTTCTGAATGATAACCTTACTGGGTGGAGTATTCTTCACTGCAGGTTTTTTCCTTTCAGCATTTTGAGGATATCAGGACAATCCCTTCTGGCCTGCAAAGTTTCTGCAGAAATGTGGGTTTTCTTTCTGGTTGCTTTTAAGATTTTTCTCTTTGCTTTTGTTGTTCTGCAGTATTATTTTTATTTACCCTTGGTTTATTTCCCAAATTTGAAAATTCATGACTTTTAATAGTTTCCAGTCGTTATCACTTTTAATATGGTCTTGCTCCTATAATATACTCTTTTCTTTTAGAACTTCTAAGCATACACTGAATCTTCTTCAATTTTTTTTTTTTTTAAGATTTTATTTATTTATTTGACAGAGAGAGAGAGCACAAGTAGGCAGAACAGCAGGGAGAGGGAGAGGAAGAAGCATGCTCTCTGCTGAGCAGGGAGCCTGACGTGGGGCTCGATCCCAGGACCCTGGGATCATACCTGAGCCGAAGGCAGGCGCTTAACCGCCTGAGCCACCCAGGCGCCCCTGAATCTTCTTCAATTTTTCATCACTACTGTGTTCAGGATAATTTCCTTAGTTTCATTTTTATAGTTTATTCATTGTCTTGCCAATTCTATGTACTATTTAATTTCCACACCAACTTTTTTATACTGAATTTTTAAGTATTTTTCATTTCTGGAAGTTCTCGTTGGTTTTTTGTTAGCTTCCTCAAGTATCTATCACTTTATTATTTTATTTTTTTAAAGATTTCATTCATTTATTTGACAGCACAAGCAGGGGGAGCTGCAGGCTGAGGAAGAGGGAGAAGCAGGCTCCCCACTGAGCAGGGAGCCCGATGTGGGGGCTCAATCCCAGGATCCCGGGATCATGACCTGAGCTGAAGGCAGCCACTTAACTGACTCAGCCATCCAGGCACCCTTGTCTATCACCTTTTTTTTTTTTTTAAGATTATTTATTTATTTATTTATTTGACAGAGAGAGACACAGCGAGAGAGAGAACACAAGCAGGGGGAGTGGGAGAGGGAGAAGCAGGCTTCCCGCTGAGCAGGGAGCCCGATGTGGGGCTCGATCCCAGGACCCTGGGATCATGACCTGAGCTGAAGGCAGACGCCCAACGACTGAGCCATCCAGGCGCCCCTATCAATCATGCTTTTTTTTGGAGTCTTTATTTGGTAAATCTATTATCTAAAGTCCTCGGGAGGGGTTGTTAATCATGCCATTTATTGCCTTCTGACTTTTACTCATGGGAGGTTGTTTCCATGTGTGTTCTGTAATTCCGAACTGCGAGCTGAACATCATTGCGGTTTTATATGTATGTATCCCATACAGCCTGAATTAGGCACCCCTATCTGGAAACAGAATGTAATTCTCTTTCCTTTTGCCAAATGTCACCCAAGTAATTCTCAAAATAACCCCCAGAATAAATTCACAGGCTTCTGAGGCCATGTAGGTAGTGTAATTTTGAATCTCCAGTAAGTCTGTGGTAACAAATTCCCGGAATGACTTAGTCTCTGCACCAAGAGCATAAGCTAAGACAAGTACTAATTTATTCTTTACTGAGGGTGAGTCTCTTTAAGAATCCTGGCTATGTGTGTGGCTCTCAATCCAAAGCCTCGCCTTGCAGAAACCTAAGACTACCTCTTGTGCTTGTGGAACCGTTGAAATCCGGGCACCCTGGTTCCAGGGACCAGGAACTGTCTTTATGCCCAGGCAGTCATGGTATCAAACACATATCTGGCTATTCTTTTATTTCCTATTTTTGGTCCCTGGGGATTACACTCACTATAAAATCTTTTAGTATCAGCCATGCATTTCAAAGGGTGTTTACCAAGTTTATCCAGCTTTCCTTAGTTTTGTACCCAAGGCTTTCATGCAAATTGTCTGCCATTAACTGTTGAAATTTCATTCTAGAAAGATGCTTTACCTTCTATTATGTCAAAAAAATTTTTTTTACATAAAGTTATCCAAACTGAACACAATACTCCAGCTGTGATTAGTGTGATCCATTCAGAACAAGAATACTTCGTCTTCTGGATACTAACATATCCACCCAATGTCTTTTTCTCCAATTACATCATACTATCATGGGCACCATTTTATAAATGAGGAAGCTGAAGCATGTCAGCTTAAGGTCACAGGGCAAGGACCAGGACTAGAGCTTGGATCTTTTAAATGTCAGCTTTGAGATATTTTTGTAACATGTAACGTGAGAGGTAGGGAAAATGAAGGTCTAAGGGAACATTTAGTAAGTACCTCCTATGTGTTAGTTCTATAATATCAAAGATACCGGATAACTGCTGTATAAGATGTGTCTTATTACCCCATTTTCATAGATGGGGAAATTAAAGCTCAGAAAGTTAAAATAATTTCCTTAAGGTCATTGTGCAGTATTAGAACTGAATTCAGTCAGAATTGACTATAAAAATCCATCTCCTGGGACGCCTGGGTGGCTCAGTTAAGCATCTGCCTTCAACTGAGATCATGATCCCAGGATCCTGGGATGGAGCCCAGCACTGGGTTCTCTGCTCAGGGGCGAGCCTGCTATTCTTCCTCTCCCTGCCGCTACCCCCTGCTTGTCCTGACAAATAAATAAAACCTTAAAAAAAAAAATCCATCTTCTTTCCTCTATACCAGGGGTCAGCAAACTTACTCTGTAAAAGGCCAGATAGTAAATATTTTAGGCTTCATGGGCTATATGGTCTCTTTTGCAACTATTCAGCTTTACTGTTGTGTTGTGCAAGCAGCCACTGAGAAACATAAAATGAATGAGCATGGCTGTGTTCCCATAAAACTTTATTTACTGAAATTTGAGTTTTATATAATTTTCACATCACAAAATACTTTTATTTTTCAACCATACAAAATATGAAATGCATTCTTAACTCCCAGGCCATGCAAAAACAGGCTGCATTTGGCCCAAGGGCAACTGGTTTGTTACCCCTGCTCTACACCGTCCATCTTCTGAGAAGTGGGGTTCTCCAACATCTGTCTCAAACATTCCTTTACTGGGTTAGGAAAGACATAGGAAAAAGAGAATGGAAGAGGTTCTTCTTTGGATGCTACATGACTAAGGGGGTTGTTGCTGCCCAAGCTCCTCAAATTGTGTTGCAGCAATATGCAGTTGTTTAAACGTCTTGTCCCAACGTTAACTGTCTTTTTTTCATGTCTCTCCTTAGCCTATCTTCAAAATTAAACTGTAAACTCATTTAGGAAAGAGCACTCTTCTTATTTTATAATTTCCTTTAATCTTTATGTGTAGCAGGTGCTCAGTATTCAATGATATTCGATGCTGCCAAATACTATCCTATTTCGTTCACAGACTCTTTACATAGTCAATGGGCCCAATATATAAGCAGTTCAATGAATGAAAAATAATATAGCAGTTAGGCCATATGTAGGATTTAACAATATTACTACTTCCTTTTAACTTAGCGTAAGGGACAATTATGAAAAATATTCTTGGCCCTACCTTTTTTGTTCCAACAGAATTATTTGCATGTGAATACTAAGTCCGACATTCCTTCTTCCCCTAGAACCACTTCGGTGACCTGGATGGTGGCCACTACACTGCTTTCTGCAAGAACTCAGTGACCGAGGCCTGGTATAGCTTTGATGACACACGAATCAGTGAGATTCCAGATACTTCAGTTCAAACTGCTACAGCCTATCTCCTGTTCTATAGCTGCCAGCCCTTTTCTATAAGAAAATGCAAGAGCTAGGAAAAATGCTATTTCCTGAAAATTGCAAAACAAGCAATCAGAAACTGGTACTTAAGTTTTGCTTTGTCATTAAACTCTTGTAACTTATTTGCATCACTGACATTTTTAAGTCTTTCTGGTATATTGTGTACCCTTTTATATAAGGCTCTACCAAAGAAGATAGGTCTGGGCCTACCAAAAAAGGCAGCATGAAAATAATGAAATTCTAATCAATGGGGGCCTTCAAAGCACTGCAAATTATGTATCAATTTCAGGCTTCAAAATTCAATGTTTATTAAGGTGAATTATCATAGAGTATCTCAATTACATATATCCACCAAATTATTTTCCAAAGATGCTTCATGGAGCTAAACCAAAGTAAGTTTTGTTTAGTGGCTCTGTGACCTTAAGAATATGATTTAAAATATTTATCAATTTAGCCAAGAACTCTAATAAGTCTCTTAGACCAACTGCAGAACATGAAAGGTTGCCAACCTCACAATTCAAAACCCATCCTTTCATCCTCTCCCTGACAGTCCACCAATGGTGACATCTTTCAGAAGCACCTTTTACAATCTTATTTTTATATGGAGAGTTTTTATTTATTTCATCTATAGCACCTAAGTCCATGAGGTAATAATAAATTCTAAGCTCCTCTATCTCTTTGAATACATCATTTTGTAAAGGTGTGGTTCTTAATGCAGTTCACTTTGCAGTCATGTCTGATTCCTATCCCCTTCTATTTTAATTCTGACTCCCAACTCTGAGAATCCTGTGCAGTTTTGGATCAAGTTGAAGGCAGAGTAAAGTCAGGTCCTAATGCAACAGGGTAAATGAACTAAATATTAAGTCAATATAGTAGGATAAAGTGTGTGTGTGTGTGTGTGTGTGTGTGTATAAAATGGTTTGCTAATATAAAATTAAAGACAGAACACTTACAGGGTTTTAAATTATTTTTCTCATTAAGATTTTAATGTAGGTGTAAATGAAAATTCTCATTTTAAAAAATTAAAGAAAAATTTCCATTTATTTTTTTTTTAGAATAAAGATTTAGTGCACAAATACAGCCCAAAGCCAACAAAAAAATAGCTTTGCCCTGTCATTTCCCTAAGAAAGCACTGCAGTTACTCAGAATAGGCCAAAAGAAAAACAAACCTCTGAGTTCTAGGCTTCACAAAAGGACCACATATTATACTATGTACATTGATTTGATGTGCAAGTGTGCAATAAATATATACACATTCCTATCTGCTTTACATCATTTTAGAGTATTCATAGATCAAGCTGGGATTTAGAAATGTGAAAAGGCCATACACTGAAAAGGAAAAGAAAGGATATAATGGTTTTTAGAATAGAATGCTATAGAATAATAATGCTTAGCTAGTTAATTACTTTAACTTTGGAGTAAACTATAAAGGTTTGGAAATAAATGGTACCTGTAAGGAGTGCTTACTGCGATACTTGTTAAATATTAGTCAGTTTTTCGATAATAGCACTGACCTAAAATATATGGTGATAGTAACACAGCTCCCACTGTCCTAGAATTCCTCTAAAGGGCCAGCTATAGCTATCCAGTATCTTTGTAAGTATGTCAAGAGTTGTGCTGCTCAGCCTCTTAAAAGATAACTAGCTTATAACCTACTTCTCCTTATGTGGCTACGTCAGTTGCTCGTGGTCCCAATGAAGTATAAAAGAGGATATAAGCTGCCGAAGACTTCACGGAAGAAACAGAGATATCAGAAACTTCATGATCATCGAATTTAAACCACCGCTGTCTTGCTGCATTTTTACAATAGGCAGTGTAGTGGCCTCCATCCAGCCCACCGTAGTGATTCTGTGCCAAACGAGATTGAAAATCAGTTCAAAATGAAATTATCAACATATTCAACATATTTTAAATAATTCAAAGCTTTATTTTCCTATATAGTAAGGAACCACTTGAAACTTTTTCTTTCTAAGCAAAATATGAAAATTAGTTCAAGATACTTACTGAAACAGAAAACAAATTATATTTCTTTAAATTGTTCTTTGGACCAATAACATACTGTGCCAAGTCAAGATTTTCTAACGGGAAGTCCACAGAGGTCTGTAATTTTTGTTTCCACCTGCCATCATAGGAAAAACTGCAGAGCAAAACATAACAGCAATTATACCAACAGACCAAAAATATCAGAAGGCCTCTAATTCATTCCTTAATATTCTAGATTTTTAGCCAGGATCATAAACCATTTCAAACACACTCAGAATTTCAGTAGTGGAAGGACCTGTAAAGATGTTTGGCTTCATTTCCACCTTACAAACGAGAAAACTGAGGCACTGAGATATGCAATGACTTGCCCTAAGTCAAACAGCTAAGGGGTGTAGAGACAGAGTCCTACCTTGGTCCCTTGATCCCTAAGCTGGCTAGAACTGTTAGATGAGTCTACAAAGGTAATAAGCTGTGAAGTCCCATGTTGATAATGCTAGTCACCACACAAGTACAGAAGAAAGACTGAGGAGAGCTGCTCTATACGTTTAAGACTGTACTGTTGGGGACACTGGAGCTGGAAACTATGTGCACACAGACCATGCAGATACCCCCTGCTTTTCAAAAGTTGGCGTGACACTGCTTCGTTTTAGGGAAGACATATTAGTAGCTGTTTTTGCTAACCAAAAGAAATCTGAAGAGGATTTCTGCTTTTAAGAAAAAAGGTGCAAAGTGAAAACAGCACGCGGCATCATGTTCTGTAGTAAAGCTGGAGGAGGCGGCAGGCACCCTGCCGAGTGGCCAGAGCGCTACCACCAAGGTCCTGCCCGGAATAAGCGTCAAGCTGCCACAGCTCTGAACTGTCTGTTGGCATCTGTGTTAGCAAGATGTGTCCTAAGGTATCAGAAAAGCCCAAGAGAAGGTTATTTTGGGGGTCTGGAAATGTTCAAAGATTTTCCCTATAAATTAATGGTAACTGCTTCTTTGCTTTTTACCATTTTGGCTTACGAGAGATTTCACAGGAATACTCTTTTTGCACAGCAGGAGAAAACTGCAATGGCATTCCACAGTCCTGACATACTCTGCTCCTTTAAACACCAAAATACTGGTATAATATTATATATGGTAATATAATATCATATATTATTATATTATTTCAGAGTTAATTTTCAAAAACTGAATTCTGAACCATTTATATTAAATATGTAATCATTTATAGAATGTTTATACCTCTACAATCCTCAAGAAAAAAAACTAAACAAGCTTCTGTTAGAAAATTTACATGAGGAATCTGAACACATCAATGTTGAAATTATAGTAACTGCCAAAGAATCTCCAATAATACAAAATGAAACAAATTAATATTCTTTGAAACAAATTATAGCTCTCAATAAAAAGATTAAACTTAAAAAACCAAAAGACCTGGGATATGTTTACAACGATCTGCTCTTATTTCTTCTATTACAGGGTCAGGTCCAGGGAAAAACCTGGACAAAAATGTCTGCACCCAACAATGGCATCCTTAACATCTTTAAGACTACATTTTAAAAACCTATATTTCAGGAGTGCCTGGGTGGCACAGTTGGTTAAGGGCCCGACTCTTCATTTCAGCTCAGGTCGTGATCTCAGGTCGTGAGGTCGAGCGCTCTGTTGGGCTCTGTGCTCAGCACAGAGTCTGTTTGAGACTCTCAACCTTCTCAGACTTTGCCTCCGCATGTGCATACTCACTCTAAAATAAATCTTTAAAAAACATTCTATATTTCATCTTCAGCACAGGATTCTTTTAGTTTACTGTTTGATAAATTTTATTGGCTAATCATTTCTGTTCTACTGTATAAATACATTTTCATTTGATGTTTTATAATGATGTAAAATTCTATATTTGAAATGCAATAATTTCATTTTTTTGAAGATGAAATTACATGAAAGAGTCATGTTATCATTTTGTTCTGTTATTGCAAACACTAAGTAAGGAGTCTCTCATTTCTGCCTTATTTCCCTGAGATAATCTTCTTTTGTAATGCATCTTTAGCAGGCAGTACAACAAAATGACTTATAAAATGAAGGACTTAGAATTCCTTCATCTACTATTGTAGAAAAATTTGTTTCCTTTACCGTTTCAGATGCACTAAAAGCACAGGTGGCAACTTCCAGATTTCTATCTTTTTTAAAGAATCCCGTCGAGTTCTGCAGTGACTACAGTAAAACCGATTGTTATCTGTGAGCTTCTCTTCTTTGGAAAATAATCTAAGGCAATCCTGGAGGCCAAAACAAGTAGTAGTTACTCATCAGTATCACTAGGCATCTACTCAAGAAGTTATTCTGCTGGGCATGAGGGATACAACAGTGAACTAGAAGAAGAGTCCACTCCTAAAGTTTATGACCTAGTGGGGCACCCAGAGGGGAGAGCCGACAGTAACAAGAGTGCAGTGTGTTGGTGAGCGCTGCGAGGGGCGGAGGGAAGCAGTCCTGCATGTCTGCGCTCTACCCAGTGCCTCTGGAAGTCTTGCTGGAAGAAAGGACATTCTCAAGGAAGCGAACACAAAGGTATCAACAAGCTAGCTAAATTACACTGTTGTGAGGAAAACAGGCTATTTGATCCCCAGGTAGAGCAAATTCTTATAAAAGTGAACCTAAGTTAAAATCACTATACAATTTTCAAACTTCAAAGTGCAAGCTTTAAAAAACATTTAATTCTGAAAGAATATTTAACAGGAAAATATCTTTTAAAAAGGAAAACTTTAAAAAAATCTTTAAATTTTTCTAATATACACAGATATAATTAAAACAAAATGTGGGAATTTTACCTATAAAACGTTCATAGGGGTGAAGAGCAGAAGTTACTGAATAAAGTATATGTTTGTATGCATAAACAACTTTTATTCAACAAATCATTTTCCTTTGAGCTTACCTGTAATGTACATTTACTTGTAGAAGCTAAGGGTAGAGACAAGTACATGAAGGCCTCAAATGTCCTAGACTTTTTGTGACAGGTGAGGCACTGTACCGTGGATTTGAACTGACCCTGAAAAAGTGCAACAATAATAGATTCATTGAGTTGCTTGTGTTTCTGCCAAGCATGTTCTGCAGCTTTAAAGTCATCAAGGTGATCATTATTTTCTTCTTTATGTCTCTTCCGATTATCAGCCTGGAAATAAGATTAATATTAAAATTTATATTAATATCTCAAAGTCGAAATTTAAATATAAAATTGAAAGAATATATGGCATCACTTTGTAGATTTAGAAACACTTCTGCTTCCTTTCATGAAGGAGTTCTAATCTCATTAAGTACTACAAAAAAATTCTAGCCAAAAATCCTCCCCCCCAACCCTACTTTATCCGAAGGCTATGACTTATTTTAATTAATTTATTAAAGATTTTACTTAATTGAGAGAGAGAGAGTGTGAAAGACAGGGAGAGAGAATCTGAAGCAGCCCCTGCACTGAGCACAGAGCCCAGTGTGGGGCTCAATCCCACAACCACGAAATCGTGACCTGAGTCGAAACCAAGAGTCGAATGCTTAACCAACTGAGCCACCCAGGTGCCTCGTAGGACTTGTATTATTAAACAGAAATTAACAAAATACATTTTCTTAAGGGATGGAGATTAAGGAGTGCACTTGCCATGATGAGCACCGGGTGATGTATGGAAGTCACTAGATTGTATACCTGAAACTAATATTAACTGGAATTAAGAATTTAAATAAACATGTATTTTATTAACTTTTTTTATGTTGAAAATTTTGCTTTTGAAAAGAGAGGATATCTGGGAATTAGGGCTACAAATAGACAGAATTTGTTGTCCTAGGCTCATGGATGGATACACACATATACTTTATATATAGTCACATACACATACACACAAAATACGTATTTATACACGTGTGTGTGTGTGTGTATGTATGTTCAGTGGTAACAACAAAGGTTAACTAAGAGATACATGCCTCAGTAACTATTCACATGAATCCTCTGGTTACATGTGGTAATTCTTATCTTAGAAAAAAAATAAAAATGATATATACAAAATATATAAATAATAAGATGTTCAGGTGGTCTACAGCTAATATTTTATAAAATTTGTGTTTAAATTTACTTTCACATACATGTAGTCACAGTTATCTCTAACAACTATTTCAATATTTAAAATTTCTCACAATACAACCTACCATTTTAGTAAGCAAATATAAATTATGTATTTCTTTTAAAATACTAGACCTATCAGATATATGTTTTATAGTTCCCTGCCTAGTACAAAGTCACTAGCTTTGAAAACTAGCAATGAACAATCACCAACTATAATTTTAAATTGCTATAAAAATTACAGTGTTGAGCAACCCTAAAGAGCCTTTACAACTTAGAAAAATCAAATTTCTTACTTTATTTAGATCTTCATGGAGACCATCCATTAGGAACAGAAGCAGTTCTTGTGAATCCTGCTGGCTATATCCTGCAAACTGGTCATTGATCTTCCCAATGGTGATTTTGAAGTCTTTGGGGCTGATATACCTATACTGTCCCGTCCACAGGGCTTTCATAATTATGCCGAATTCTTCAGCCACTTCACCTTTATGCCCCAACAAATTTGACCTTTGCAAATAAAGTTATGAAAAAACCAAGTTTTTGAAAGTCAAGGTACAGTGGGTTCTTGAGGTCAATATTAAATTCTTCACATACTGTAACCCAACAGTAAAGTATTTATTTATTCACAGGTTTATTACCAAATCCTCATCTGAATCTTACTTTGATTATACCCTGCCAACTTGCTTCTTTTGGGCTGCGAACCCTGCACCACCTCTTCCTCCTCCTCCTCAACAGGCTCTAGCTGATGACTGAGGTTCTGCCCTCTTGCACTGCTCCTCTCCTGTCTGTCCTTTACCAGAGAAGGCTTTTCTCAAATTTCTCTTGAGAATAAAGATATTTTTTTCCCCCTTCCTCATGTGACTTCTCTGGAGCTGGGTGGTAAGGAAGTGTGGTTAGATCAACCTTTTAATACTATATTGTAACAAGTATGAAATTTCTTTACCTGTTAATATCATCCTGGTAACAGTTTCGGTTGAAATAATCAGCCAAATGTGGAGCATTACATAGGCACTGCAGTATTGAGTTCATATAACAAGTATTTCCTAAATTACGAAGTCCAGTGAGAGCTGGTCCAGATCCTCCAAAAACAGGATTGAGGTTCCGAATCTGAGAAGCAGAAAGCCTAGTGATCTCAGCTTTAGGGTAGCATGTGGGCCTGAGGAAGAAAAAATGTACACCACGTCTTAAAATGCATAGCATCTAAAATTAAGGTTCATACTACAAATGGTTGCAAACTCCAGTACTGGTACCAGAGGACACAGTAATCTTGTAAATAGTTAATAAGTCATAAGGTACTGGGTTTTACAAGACATTTATTATCTAGGTAACTCCGGTTATATTCTGTGACCCTCCCAAGAAACGAGTATTTTTTTTTTTTTTAAATAAGATTTTATTTTTTTTGACAGAGTGAAAGAGGGAACACAAGCAGGGGGAGTGGGAGAGGGAGAACAGGCTTCCTGCAGAGCAGGGAGCCCAACACGGGGCTCGATCCCAGGGCCCTGGGATCATGACCTGAGCCGAAGGCAGACGCTTAATGACTGAGCCACCCAGGCGCCCCATAACAAGTATCTTTAACCTCTTATTTGGGTCTATGGTTCTTACACCTTGAGATAGATTCCCTGGCTTCTCATGAACAGGTAGTCTTCTGGTAGAGAAGGCTCTTTCAAATTCCTTTAAATAATCCTAGGAAGTTTAGCATTACCAAATGTTGAGCTCAACCAGAATGCCAAAGAATAAAAAGCTTATTATGTGGAATAGATATCAAAAGAGGCAGGGATTATTTGGGTACTATTACCTGAAACAGAGAGGTGTGCTGACAAATGTGGTAGCCACTGGCCACAGGTAGCTAATTAAATTTTAAATTAAAAATGCAGCTCCTTAGTTACATTTGCTACAATTCTAAATAACCATTACCATACTGAACAGCACTGGACTAGAGAATGTCTTTAAGACTTCTGTTACTTAGTGTATTTGACTTATATGCAGAGCTTCTAGAACTGCTATATAGCATTAAGAAAAATCTTAACTGATCTTTCTTTTATTATTGATCCTAAGCACACTTCCACCCCTGAAAGGAATATTAAGAACAGATTAAACTGTTTCAATCAGCTTTTCTTTACATGTGCTCTGGTGTATGCATTCATGTACTCCTCTGTTGAACACATATAAAAATACATAAACTGCATGTGTGATTGTTTTCAAAAACTTCAAGTCTTCAAATTAAACTTTAATAAGAATGATGATTCAAGAAGGAATTAAATCTTACCAGTTTTAATAGTGAGCCCTAATATAAACCCATTTATTTGTACTTCCATCTATACCCCTCCCCCTAAAAGTAAAGATTAGAAGTGATAGGTAGATTTGACAATTATCTCCTCATAATCCTATCAATCATTAAGTCAGGAGCATTGGAGGGATCACACCAGGAATACATCTAAATGAGATATTGGTTTGGGAAAAATAATTGAACCTACTGATCATTCACTACTTGTGAATAGCAGAAATGCAATGAAGAAAAACAGCAGAGTAAGGATTAGGAGCTGATACACACAATACCTATTATTTTAATACTATTTAAGTTTGCTTCCACAGTACAGGTGAAGTTAAAAAAAAAAAAGTTTGGAATTTGAGAGCTGCAACAAGATAAACTCAACAATCCTATAGATTGTGGTCCTTAAAGAGAAATTTAGGAACCATGGAGATTTATGAAAAACTTCTAGGTAGTCTATACCATGCTACCCTAAAATATAATAATGTATATTCTTTTATATCTACATTAACACTTATTATAATAATCTTCCCTGATATATTTAAGTTAGCACTTGGGATAAAAACCAAGGAATTTAATCCATTCATTTTTTTCTGTGCTAAATAACAATGGCTGATACAGCCATCCTCAGAAATTTCTGACTCCCTGGTATTAATAAACTTGTATGTTTAGAGTAGAAGTTTTCAAATATAACAGATTTTTCTAGTTCTAAGAGTAAACGAATAAACTTACTTGTTTTCCCGATTAACTGTTGGAGTTACTGTTGGCTTCCTCTTCTCTTCCTCTTGAATGGCCTGGGTTATATCTGGGGAGGAGTAGGAGCGCTTCAGTTTGGACGGTTCCCTATCCCGCTCAGCAGGAATCTGTGGCTTGGCTTTATGAGTTGGAGGGGTGGAAGGAGGTGCAGATGAAGGAGCCATTTCCGGTGGATACATATGAACAGTGTTGGTGGGTGAATGATAATAACGAAAAGTTCCAGTAATTGGGTCAAGAAACTTAGATGGAAAAGAAACAAAAAAACAAAACAGGTCAAAAAACAATGACCATTACAAACAAAAAAAGTCACTCAGAAGTATTCCACTGCTAAATTTACTTTTGGATTAAAATAATTTGATAAGATGGTAATAATCACTTCTATAATAAAACTTCCAAAGAACTTTAGGTATTAAATAAACTGTTTCTAAATGACAATGCCAGAAATGCTCATATATTGTAGCCAGAATCTCAGAATGGATATATTGAGAAATCTAACCCCGCTGTAATTAGGGAAATGAGCTATGTCCTCAATAATGAAGAAACAGAACTGACTCTGCATTAGAAAAGTTCTAGAAAAAACCAAAAAAAAAAAAAAAGGCTTTTTAAATAAGGACACATGACCATGTTATTTATTTATGTGCTAATTTTGAGTTTTACCTTGGCCCAGCCTGAAGGCAGTCCTGGTACGATCCTCCCCATTTCTTCACTTCGTGCTCTTGTCAAAGGCTCTCGAGCCTGGTTAAAAAAAAAAAAAAAAAAAATCAATTAAATTGTGCCATATATAGACTTAAGCTACCTGTCCAAAAAACCAAAGAGCCTTGTGTTGGTTGCCCTTAATATTTTTAAAATCAAATTTAAAAATGAAAACCATACGTGGTCTCAAAGTCCAAATATTTCCAGCAAGGGTAAGAGAAATGTATGTATGCACAAGCCCATTATGATGGTGGTTTTTAAAGTTTCCTTAAAAAAACAAAAACACAAAGACAATTTCACTGCTAGGTATCAATCCAAAAGAAATGAAAACCTATTTCCACACAAAGATTTGTATGCAAATGTTCACAGCAGCATTATTCATAATAGCCCAAAAGAAGTGGAAGCAATCCAAATATCCATTAACTGGTGAATGAAAAATGTGGTATATCCGCATAAGGGAATACTATTCAGCAAATACAAAGGAATAAACTACTGATACACATTACAATATGGATGAATCTCAAAAAATTATACTAAAGACAAATGCAAAAGACCATATATATATATATATGTAAACACACACATACATACACACACACACACACACACACACACACCACTACATTTAAATGATATGCCCAGAAGAGACCTAGCTATGGAGACAGAGTAGATCATGGTTGCCTGTGGCTTTAGGATAAAAACAAGGAGTGAATATAATTGGGCACTATGATGAAAATTTTCTAAAACTGGACTGAGTTAATAGTTGTTTCACAACTCTGAACTGAAATCACTGAACTGTAAACTAAAAATGGGTGGATTTTATGGTATGCAAATTATACCTCAATAAAACTCAAATAAAAACAAAGGCAAAGATGTCTTATAAGACCTAAATATTTCAAAAATTGTGAAGTACACATAAAACAAAATTTGTCATCTTAACCATTTTTAAATATATAGCTTAGTGATATTAAGCATATTTGCAGTGTTGTGCAACCAATTTCAAGAAATCTCTTCATCTTGCAAAACTGAAACTCTGCACCCATTTTAAACAACTCTCCACTTCCCCCATCCACCTGGCAACCACCCTATATAAATGGAATCACACAGTATTTGTCTCTTTGTGACTGGCTAATTTCACTTGCAAAATGTTCTGAAGATTCATCTACATTGTAGCATGTGTCACAAATTTCCTTCCTTTTTAAAAAGGCTGAATAATACACCATTGTATGTATATACCACATTTATTTATTTATTCATCTGTGGATGGATATTTGGGTTGCTTCCATCTTTTGGCTCTTAGGCTATTGTGAATAATAGTGCTATGAACACAGGTGTGTAAATATCTCTTCCAGACCCTTTCAATTTTTTGGGGTATATACCTAGAAGTAGAATTGCTGGATCATGTAGTAAGGCCTAGGTATTTTCTAATTTCATATAATGAGTAGAATATACTATTGTACTTTAAACAGGAAGAAAAACATCTACTTCTTTTAGCATATAAATGGTTCAGTCATGTAAAAACAAACAAAAACACAGCTATGGAAGATAGCAAAGATTTCCTCAGAAAGCAGATCTTAGGATGAAGGATGACGACATGGTAAAGACAACCACGTAGTTGTAATCCATGTGTTTTCCCTACCCAATGAACTACTACTTACTTTATTTCTTTCAGTGTCTTCTGTATTCTCTCTAAAAGTTCCAGTCTTTAGAATTCCACTTTCTGGTTGTCCTTTAATCTTAACAAGCTGTAAAATTATTAAAATTTCAGAAGTGAAAGAAAACTTTGTAACTGTCCTCCAATATAAACTTGCCTGTCAATCACTAGCTAATACAAGTAAATCCATCAGACTGAAAATATAAAAGGAGGAAAAAAAAAGGAACCTCTGAAAAGTTTATTCAGTTTTATTGTCAAAGTAGATATTTTTAATTAAAGGTGATAGAGCCCATGTGGGATTTCCTAACACTAAAGGTAAAGAAGAAAAGAAACTGATGAATCAATGGTGTTGGGAGAGGGAAGTGTGCCAATCGCTGTGAACAGATTCATGATACATGGCTAAGTATAAGTTGCTGGTCATCGGAGTATATTCACCATGACCTCCTCTGAACAGTCCTTTTATTGTAATCTCACATGATCTGGTTGCCTTCAAAGTGGTCATGTTCTCCCAAAATGAACATATTGAAGAGAATGAAGAGATTATGGGATATTCATAAAGAACAATATTCAAAAGTACAAAATCCATTTTAAATTCTCTTAAAATCTATCATAGGTTCCTTTAAAAATCCACTTTAATTTTATAGTTTATTTAAAAAATAAAGTAAAAACTAAGTATTTGTGACAATTTTAATAAAATTCCAGAATAACTTACATATTTTGCCTACTTTTAAAAGAGCATACAATATGTAATATATATATATATAAACTTTTTTTCAATGTGTTACATATTATAAGAAACATCAAAGACTAATGTGATAATCTCAAGGCTAGATTTGTAGGGCTATTTAGATTTGCATTTGGCACCTATATTAAAAGACCCCAGAAACATGAATGCTTTCAGTTCTTATGACTGTCTGCCTCTAAGTGAAGCAAGATAGAAAGGAAGTGGCTTTGGAGTCTTACTGCATATGGGCTCTTAGGCAAACCTCCAAGCTTTAACTTTATTTGTAAACTGAATACTTCATGGACTTATCATTAGAAGGATAAGATAATGTAGGAAAAATACTTGGTGTGTAATTGCTACTCAATGAATAATATTTAAATTGTAATAGCTCAACAATTCCGAGTCTCCCATGAATAAAGTGAGAGCATTTTAATACAATGGCTTCATTTCTCTAACTTTAGGTGTTTAGAAGGCTTTTGTAGGAGATATACATATATATAAGTATATATATTTTTTGAGAGCAAGCACAAATGTGAGTGGGGTGGGGTAGGGGCTGAGGGAGAGGGAGAGAGAGAATCTCATGCAGGCTCCATGTCCAGCACAGAGCCCAATGTGGGACTGAATCTCATCACCCAGAGATCATGACCTGAGCCGAAACCAAGAGTTGGACTCTCAACCGACTGAGCCACCCAGGTGCCCAGAGAGCTTTATTTTTGATAGTTAAGGTTACTAGGTAAATGTTCCCTGGGTAAGTGTGCCATTAATATGAATTGTTAATTCTGGTCTAAGCCTGAACTGCTGTTTCAGAAGTTATAAAGGTTGACCCTCTGTAAAGATGGTATTTTGCCTTCTATCCGAAGTCATTTTCACACTACCAAAAATGTATTTCCATTTACATGTATGTAAAAAGGGCTGTACTGTTCCTGCTATTATAAGAACTTATTTGTTCAAAAGGGAAAGGCACTGTTAATTGTATAAAACAGGAAGAAAAAATAAAAAGCACATATGATATCATTTGGTTAAAGAAGAGTAACAATAAAAATTGATTCCCATAATTTTGGGGAATAGCCAAGGGCAGAAAAAGGCAACGTTAATGGGATTATTGCCAATATTATTGATTAGATGAAGCAACAAACAAAATGACATAGACATGACCACAAAAATCACTATACACAAAGAGAAATGTTGGGCCATTTAGATGTCACTGAGTTTGGACATATCCTAAGCAGATACAAGCTCTATCATATACATACTTGGCACCTAACTCCTCCACACTGATCATACATCCCATATAAAAATGAAGAATGTGGGTTAGTTATCTCAATTGCTAAAAATATATTGCATTTCATAGACAAAAAAGCAATCCCATTCCCAGTCAACCAAAGGAGAGTAGGCAAGCAAATGTAGATGGATCAGTACAAATCTATCACCCACTAGAAAATTACTTGAAAGGTCTGTCCTATTTATGGAATGCCCCTGGTGTCTTTTTATCTAATGATTTATTTCACTTACTTGGCAGTTTGTACTGTTTGTTTCTGCTTACCTTGCCTGAATTTGAATCTCCTGCCACAGAGGCATGGGACACATCTCCCACTGCCGCCTTCTGCAGTTCTGGGGTGGGACACCTCTTGCCCCTATCTTCTGCAGATTTCTTGGCATCGGTAGTTTCATGTTCACTTTTACTTTGTCTTTTTACTCCTGTTATTTCTCTGCCTCTCTTTGCTGAAGTTTCTTTATCTTCTTTCTTGGCCTGTTCACTTTCTCTCTTTTCCATTTCTTCTTTTGCGTTCTGTTGCTTTTCTGTGATTTCATTTTCTTCAGCTTCTTGTTTCTTTCTGGCTTTTTGTTCTTGTTCCTCTCTCCTCAGTTTCTCTTTCTGTTCTTCTTGCTGCCTTTCTCGAAGTTCTTTTTCTTGTCTGTTTTTCTCCATTAGAAGAGCGGTTTCTGCATGAATACGAGCTTTTTCTTCATCTGTTAACATGGCAGTTGCAGGGGGAAATACTGGCTTTGTGGAACGATCAGGAACAACTTTTCCATCCTGAGGAGACTGTTGCTCGTGATCTTTATTTTCAGATTTTATCCTATGATCTTCAGGCAATTTGACTGCTGGTTTTTTAGTACGATCAATCTATATCAACAAAAACAGGGCAAAACATATTTTTGTCAAAATCCAGGAATGTAACCTCAGTTCTTGAAATCAAGTTGTTGTAAAAGAACCATCACTTTGTGGAGACAACATGTGCCAGAGCATCTATTTGTGTCTGTCAAGATTTCTCATAAGGCACTTGGCACTTACTTCCTCTTGATTCCATACTTTCAATATACCATGATATGTTTTGTATTTGGAAGACTTCATCTAAAACATAAAACCTAGACCTGGCCATACCTAAATTTAAGTTCCATTTCCACATATCCAACTGCCTACTCAGTATCTCCATGTCAGTGTCTCACATATATACCACAAACCGAACATGGCCAAAATTGATTACACAATATTCCCCCTACAAACATGGTCCTTATCTCATGGATGTAACCACTATCCAAACAGTAGCTTAGACAGAAAACTGAGTTTCATGTGTCTTCCCTGTACCCTTATGCAGTCTGATGATTTTCTTTCTCCATCTGTCCCTTTCCACTAGCACCAACCAAGTCCACGCCAACACCCTTCTACACTGTTTCTAACTAGTTGCCCCATCTCTTTTCTTGCCCCATCTCTTCCCTTCTAATCTCTTTCCACACTGTAGCCAGAGTAATCATTTTAAAACAAATATGATCATGTTCCTCATGTATGTAAAACCCTATTTTATTTATTTATTTATTTATTTATTTATTTATTTATTTATTTATTAAGATTTTATTTATTTATTTGAGAGAGAGAGAATGAGAGATAGCACAAGAGGGAAGAGGGTCAGAGAGAGAAGCAGACTCCCCGCTGAGCAGGGAGCCCGATGTGGGACTCGATCCCGGGACTCCAGGATCATGACCTGAGCCGAAGGCAGTCGCTGAACCAACTGAGCCACCCAGGCGCCCAACCCTATTTTATTTTTTAGAAAGATTTTATTTATTTGACGAGTAGGAGAGACAGCGAGAGAAGGAGAGAGAGAGAGCACAGCAGGGGGAGCAGCAGAGGGAGAGGGAGAAGCAGGCTCTCCGCTGAGCAGGGAGCCCAATGTGGGACTCAATTCCAGGACTCTGGGATTATGACCTGAGCCGAAGGCAGACGCTTAACCGACTGAGCCACCTAGGGGCCTCTAAAACCCTATTTTAAATAGCTACTCACTCTACTTAGATGACATCTAAAATCCTTACCATGCCTGTATGGCCCTGTGTGGCCTCATAGTCCCACCTCTGCCTATCTCTCTAATCTTATCTCAGACTAATCTACACACCAGGCATACCATGTTCCCACCCCCAACCCTGCCTTTTTAATTCCTCAAAGATGCCATGCTTCTTCCCAATTCAGGCTTTTATACCAGCTGTTCATCTAGATAATGCCTACTACGACTTTAGGTTGTGGCTTAAATATTTCTCCCTTAGGAAAGACTTCCTAAAACCCCAAAACAGCCAAGCTCCCTAATGTATGCTGTCCGAATCCTCTATTCTTTCCCCTCATAGTACTTATTGGGATCCTGATTAAATAACTATAAGTCACGCGTTTAAAATCTTTCTTCCCTCCTAGAATATAAGCTCCAGAAGGGTAAAGACTGTGCCTGACACATAGTAAATTAATATGTTGCTGAGGAAATGAGCAAAATATTCCACAACAACTTTCATAACAGATAAATTACTGAATTAATGAGTTAAATGTTGATTACCTCAATTTAATAGCATACTAACCCTACAAAATTGTTAGAAGTGACCCAAACATCTATCTTTCTTCCCCTTCCTTCCTTCGTTTGTTTTCTCTTTTCCTCACAAATATTAATGATGCAGAACTGTATCCAAGTTCATCTTCAACATGAGCCTCCAGAATATCTAGCTACAAGTTTCTCCTACACCAGTTCCTTTTTCTGTCCATTTGTCTGTCTTCCCCACCCAGCTTCTCCACATCCTGGTGCCACCTGGTTGGCGTGACCGGTGAGGCATGAGCACTGAGGCCTCCTTTGCAAGGCCTGGGGAACTTAGGGCAACATGCAGGTGCTGCTACCCACCCTATAGATGGATTAGTAACAACTATTTGGACTTCTGGATATTCTGGAAACAGTCGGAATGGTGGCCTATTACAGGGGTTAGCGGAGTGGTATGTTAAGAGGTAAGAGGAGCCTCCTCTTTCTTTCACCTTGATGGCCAATGGTCTAAGGGCAGTCTCTGGGTCGTCCTGGTGGAGCGTCCAGCCAAGGACCCATGCAGTGCTGATCTCCGAATCCAGGTGAGATGCAGACAAACTTGGCAGCACCAAAGAAGAAAGGATGCTACAAAGGCAGTCAGTGAGAGCTCATGGGCTTTGGAGGGATTTAAAGCACCTCTAGCCACCCAGCATCCCTGGTCCCTACCTGGAGCTGAAAGCCAGCCCACCTAAGATTTCCCAGGGCTGATAAACCAGAACTGGCTCCCATACTTCCACTCCTCCTAGCCACCATCTTTCTTGTTTCAACTTCCAGCACACCTGTCTCCTACTTCCTGGCTCCTTCTCTAAATCACACACTTTCTTTGAGAGCGTAGCATCTCCCTCTCTCCCAAGACAAAATGCCTTCGGTGGCTTGGCGTAGAGGCATTGAACGGCTGTCAGCAGGCGACGGTGCCTGGCAGCTGAGGTGTGCAGCTCCAAACACAAAGCCAGACTGGGCTGGCCAGGGCGCAACAGGCGACCTCTTCAATCCACCCAGCCTGCGTCTGAACTCCCTCCTTCCCTCACTGCCAGCTGCACATTCGTGTCACGGGGGTGGCGGGGTTGGAGGGGTGGGAATCACAAGCTTTATCTGCTTTATATAGTCACACACGTCATCAACAGTTTTCAGAGTATCACAACCTTCAAACAGATTTTCCTTCCTTCCTTCTTCTCAAGCCCGTAATTAAATTCCAGGTGACAAAGGGGTGGAGGAAGGAGCTGGGGCACGAGACTGACAAACAGCTCCTTTGCTGCCCCCGGAACCGAGGCAGCCAAGGCTGTGAGTGCCATGTCAGGATAACCTTTCCAGAACATAACAAATCATCTTAGTCCAGGTCAAAATCCCTCTTCCCCCTTGTAATCACCACTCCGCTACCTACCCAGAGTACTCCTATCTGTCAAGCATCTGTGCCACCTCAATGTGAAGGCTTCCGTGTTAGCACACTATAATCCCAAACCTAATGTGGGCCTAATTCTCTGCCGGGCTGTCCATCGGAGCCACCTGTGGAACCATCTCATTTCATAAGAGTCATGCAAGGCTCAGTAGATGGGCAGGGATATGCCATTCATAACAGCCATCCAATTCAATGAAGAAAGACATCGTTTTTCTTCAAGGATTTTGTGGGTTTAGGTCTGAAATGGTCCGGGATTCGCACAGCTCCCAGAGCAGAGCTTTCATCCATTTTTGTGCGTCTGCCCCCGCAGCTCCCATTAGCGGAGGAACGAGACCACGCTGATGGCTACTCCGAATGGGGCGGAGTAGCCCTGCAGGTTGATGACCACGTAGTGGCTTCCTTTGGTGATGACCTTCCCAACATTCTTGCCGTACTTCTTTAGCTTCTGCCGGCACCTCCTCCGGCGGCTCCTAGCAGTCCGGGAGGACGGCCAGGTGCACCTCGTGCGCACTCTGGGCCCCTGGGGGCCCCGCGCTCACGCCGCTCGCTGCCCCGGGCTCGTGCTCACTCTCCGGCTGCTCTGGGAGGGCGGCTGCCTCCTCATCCGCCTCCATCTGCGCTCACCCCACCCCGGCCCCGCGGCGCAGGAAGCCACTCGCTGCCTTGCTTCGGGGCCTGTCATGATGCTGCGGCCCCTCTGGCGAAGGGCTGGGGCGAGAAAACGTCAACCTCTAACATATTTCTTGAGTATACAATTTACTGAAACAAGTATAAAAACTTCTAAGAATATCTGCCAGTAACAACTTGCATGATGTTCTTAGAAAACGTATTTACATTCTGCAACTAGAAAATACCATAGGAAGAATTTAATGAAGAAATCATTCCTTTGCTCTTCACTTCTCTTTTTGCCTCTTCACTTTAAAAATCTAGTCCCTCCTCGTCTTTTCCACATTTGAGAATGAAGTAGGAAGAACCACTACGAGAATAAGGATAATGAAAGGTGGCCAGGATCCAAAATAAATGTTTCCGTTTCCATTTTAACAACTCAACCCATTTCCCCCCTAGTTTTAAAAGCAAAAGTATGATGTTATTTTCAACTTTATAATTCTTTAAGTTTCCTTGTGCCTACAGGGTAACTCCAATTTGATCCAAGTATCTCTTGATGACTGTTGCCCATCTTTCTGGTCTTATCTACTATCACACTTGCCTAGACAGACAGTAGAGAGCAGTGTTGAAGCATGTCAAAACTACTCACTGGACCCAGAGCAAGCTTTGTTCCTTTAGTCACAAAATCTACTTGTCTCTTTAATCCTCAAATCCTACTGTACTCTTACCGCCCAGAAAAAAATACTGCCTCTTCCATGAAGACCTCTCTGATACCCTCAGTCAAAATTTCTCTCCATGCTCATGCTCCAGTGACTATTAGAGCGATTATGACATTCTACCTTATATTTTGGCTGTCTTTGTGTAAGTCTCTCCTAAACATCAGAGAGAATCCATAGCTTAGTCATATTTGTAAACCTTCATGTTGTCTTTCACAGAGAAAATCCTCAAAATATGTTAGATAAATTGTACCTATCTCAGAAAGTAACAAGAGGATTACGGTTCAAATAACATGTTGATTAAGTTTAAGGAAGTGCAATAACATAAGCTCTTTTTTCAATTTCTTAAATTTATGTTTTAAGAAAAGTTGCCTAATCAAATACTGTTTAGTCTGAAATATTTAGAGCTGAAAAAAAAGAAGAAATGAACCATCTCATTTCATAACAAAAAAATGACTTAAGTTTTCTATTCATAGTCTGTTGCACAAATCATATGGCATCCGCTTCAAATGTGAAATACTGTTGAACTGTATCTGAAAAAAAATTAAAAATGAATGCTATAAAAAATCTCATTGGAAAATTCATAGGGGAGAATGAGTTTACCTTCCTTTGAGTAAAATGCAGAGGAAAAAAGCTGCATTTTTATTGTAACATATTGGTTTATTTAAAATCATTTAAATAATTATTGCTAAAACATGCCTGTCGGAGAGGGGATCAAGATGGTGGAGTAGGAAGATCTTGAACTCACCTCCTTTCACAGACACACCAAAACTATAACTAAATATGAAAAACTCTCTGAGAATGATCTGAATACTAGCAAAACAGCTCTTCCACAACTAAAAATATAAATAAAAAGCCACGTTCAGACAGGTAGGGGGGCAGAGGCACAGTCTAGTCAGTATCCACACACCTGATACAGCAATATACAAATGGCTGGAATAATTACAAATGTGGAGGTACCCCCTGAGGAGCAAGAGGTTTAAGTCCTACGTTAGGCACCCCTACCAAGGGACCTGTATAGGAAAGATGAGCCCCCATAATGTTTGGATATGAAAATCAATGGGGTTTATCTCCAGGATAGCAAGAGGGCTACAGGACCCTGAGGCTCTGCTTTTAAAGGGCTAGGCCACAAACTCACTTGTTCCCAGACCCAACACAGAGGCAACAGCTTGAAAAGCACCTGGGCCATATGTGAAGGAAAGTTATTAACTAATTTTAAGGTATGTCCAGGAGGGGCAGGGATCTATAGGGATGTTCTCCAGGAACGGAAGTGCTTGTAGGCACCACTTCTGACACTCTTCATGTACCCTGCTATCACCATTCACCCCACCAGGTATTCCCCTATGGATCAGCCCTGCCCAATGTGCATACTCTGGCAGGTACCCATCCAAAGTGTTCCTGCTCAGCCACACCTGGCAGGCACCTGTGTCTCAGCCACAAGACAGCAGCCCCAAAGCAGCTCTTGCTGGGGTGGGGAAGCTGTCAGTTCTACCCAACAGCATGCCTGAACAGTTGTGATTGGGCCTCTCAGCCATCTGCACCAGGAACTAGTCCTGCCCACCAGTATGCCTACAGCAGTCTCGACCTAACCACATCAGAAGGGCATGGGATGCCTGGTTCTGGTGACCAGGGGGAGATTGCACATCTGGGCCCCACAGGGCACGTTCTACATAAGGCCACTCCTTCAAGACTGGGAGATGCAGCTGACCTATCTAACACAGAGAGAAACAGAGTCAAGCAAAATGAGGAGACAGAGGTATATGTTGAAAACAAAACAAGATAAACCTCAGAAAAAGAACCAGAGATAAGCAATCTACCTGATAAAGAGTTCAACGTAATGGTTATAATGATATTCATTGAACTTGGAAGAATGGATGAATACACTAAAAACTTCATCAAAGAGGTAGAAAATATAAAAAAGCCAATCAGAGCTGAAGAAGAAAAGTAACTAACATGAAAAATACACTTGAGGGAATCAAGAGCAGATTAAAAGATGCAGAAGAACATATCAGTGATCTGGAAAACAGAGTAGTGGAAATCACTCAAGTTGAACAACAAAAAGAAAAAAGAACTTAAACAAAAGAGGGTAGTTTAAGAGAAGACTAGGACAATATCAAGTGTACTAATATTTGCATTACAGGGGTACCAGAAGGAGAAGGGAAAGGGGCAGAAAACTTATATGAAAAAATATAGCTGAAAACTTTCCTAACCTAGAAAGGAAAACAGACAATCCAGGTCTAGAAAGCACAGAACCCAAAACAAGATGAAAACAAAGAGATATGCATTAAGACATAATAATTAACATGTCAAAGGTTAAAGATAAGAGAATTGGGGCACCTGGGTGGCTTAGTCCATTGAGCATCTGCCTTCAGCTCAGGTCATGATCTCAGGGTCCTGGGATCGAGCCCTGCATCAGGCTCCCTGTTCAGCAGGGAGTCTACTTCTCCCTCTGCCCCTCTCCCTGCTCGTGCTCTCTCTCTCTCATACAAATAAATAAAATCTTTATAAAAAAAGATAAAGAGAATTTTTAAAGCAGCTAGAGGGAAGCAAAAAGTTACCTATAAAGGAAACCCTATCAGGCTCTCAGCTGATTTTTCAGCAGAAACTTTGTAGGCCAGAAGGGATTGTCAGGATATATTCAAATTGTAGAAAGGAAAAGCCAATAACCAAGGATATTCTACCTGGCAAGGTTACCACTCAGAATTAAATAAGAGATAGTTTCCCAGACAAACAAAAGTTAAAGGAGTTCACCATCACTAAACGAGTCTTATAAGAAAGGTTAAAGGAACTCTTGTTAAGTGGAAAAGAAAAGGCCATAACTAGAAGTAACATTTTAAAAGAAAAAATGTCACTGGTAAAAGTAAACATAGTAAAGGTAGGGAATCAACCAATTCTAAAGCTACTATGGAGATTATGACAAAAGTAGTAAAATCAAGTATATTTATAATAAAAAAACAAAAATAAAAAATGTAAAATATGTCAGAAATATAAAATGTGGAGGGGTGCCTTGTCAGTTAAGTGTCTGACTCTTGGTTTCAGCTCAGGTTGTGATCTCACGGGTGGCGAGACTGAGCCCTGTGTCGGGCTTTACGCTCAGTGGGGAGTCTGCTTGAAGATTCTCTCCCTCTGCCCCTTTCCCCAGTTGAGCGCACACTCTTGCTCTTAAATAAATCTTAAAAAAAAAATGGAATATAAAATGTGGAGGGGATGAGTTAAAATGTAGTGGTTTTAGAATGTGCCTGAAGTTAAGTGAACATCAACTTAAAATAAACTGCTATATATATGTAAGGTGTTATATATGTACCAAAACCCAAAAGCCTGTAATAGATACACAAAATACAAAGAGAAAGTAATCTAAACAAAACATTAGAGAAAGTCATCAAATCACAAGGGAAGAGAGCAAGAGAAGGAACAGAAAAGAGCTACAAAAACAATAAAAAAATTAACAAAATGGTAGTAAGTACATACCCATCAGTAATTAGTTTGAATGTAAATGGACTAAGTGCTATAATCAAAATACACAGGGTGGTAGAATGGATAAAAAAAAAAAGACCCATCTAGTATTCTGCTTACAAGAAACTTCAGACTTAAAGACACATACAGACTAAAAGTGAAGGGATGGAAAAAGACAATCCATGCAAATGGAAGCAAAAAAAAAAAAAGCTGGGGTAGCAACATTTTTATTGGACAAAATAGACTTTAAAACAAAGACTGTATGTAACAAGAGACAAAGAGGGGCATCCTATGATGATAAAGGGATCAATCCAGTTAAGAGGATATAACAATTCTAAATATTTATGCACCCATCTCAGGAGCACCTAAATACATAAAGCAAATATTAACAAACAGAAAGGAAGAAACTGATCATACTACAATAATGGCAGGGGATTTTAACACCATATTTACATCAATGGATAGATCATCCAGACAGAAAATAAACAAGGGAAACAGTAGCTTGGAAGGACACATTAGACCACACTGATCTAACAGACATATACAATATATTGTCTCAAAACAGCAGAGCATACATTATTTTCAAGTATACATGAAACCTTCTCCAGGACAGATCACATGTTAGGCCACAAAACAAGTCTCAATACATTTAAGAAGACTGAAATCGTATCAAGCATCTTTTCCAACCATAACAGTATGAAACTAGAAATCAACTGTAAGAAAAACTCTGGAAAGAATGAAAACACAAAGAGCTACTAAACAACAAATGGGTCAACCAAGAAATCAAAGAGGAAATTAAAAAATACATGGAAACAAATGAACATGAAAGCACAATGGTCCAAATCTTTGGGATGCAGCAAAAACAGTTCTAAGAGAGAAGTCTACAGAGATATAGAAAAATATAGTCAAGAAACAAGAAACAAGAAAAATCTCAAATAAAAATACCTAATCTTATACCTAAATAAACTAGAAAAAGAACAAAGCCCCAAACTAGAAGGAAGGAAATAAAAAAGAGCAGAAATAAATGAAATAGTAAAAGATCAATGAAATAACAATTGACACCACAGAAATACAAAAGATTATAGAAGATTATGAAAAATTATATGCCAACAAATCGGACATCCTAGGAGAAATGGATAAATTCTTTGAAACATACAATCTTCTAAGACTCAATCAGAAGAAAAGAAAATCTTAACAGTTTAATTACAGGCATACTTTGTTTTACTGCACTTTGCTTTATGCACTTCACAGATATTATATTTTTTTAAAAACTAAAGGTTTTTGGCAACCCTGATTTAAGCAAGTCTATTAGTGCCACTCCTCCAACAGCATTTGCTCACTTCATGTCTCTGTGTCACATTTTGGTAATTCTCACAATATTTCAAACATTTTATTATTACTTTATGTCATAGTGATTTGTGATCAATGATCTTTGATGTTACTATTTTAATTTTTTTCCAGTGCCATGAACCATACCCATATAATTTAATAAATGTTGCATATGTTATGACTGCTCCATGGACCAGCTGTTCCCCAGTCTCTCTCCCTCTCCTTGGGCCTCTCTATTCCCCAAGATACAATATTGAAATTAGGCCAATGAATATAACATTGCAATGGCCTCTTACATGTTCAAGTGAAAGGAAGAGTCACACATCTATCACTTTATTATTTTTTTTAATTTTATTTATTTATTTGACAGAGCATGAGTACAAGCAGGGGAAGCGGCAGGCAGAGGGAGGGAAGCACGCTTCCCACTGAGCAGGGAGCCTGGTGTGGGGCTTGATCCCAGGACCCTGGGATCACGACCTGAGCCGAAGGCAGACACTTAACCAACTGAGCCACCGAGGCATCCCTATTTAAAGACTTTTTTTTTTTTAATTTTAGAGAGGCAGTGTTGGCGGGGGAGCGTCAGGGGGAGAGGTGAGCGAGAATCTCAAGCAGACTCTGTCCTGAGCATGGAGCCCGATGTGGGGCTTGATCTCACAACCCTGAGATCATGACCTCAGCCAAAATCAAGAGTTGGATGCTTAACTGACTGAGCCACCCAAGTGCCCTGACATCTATCACTTTAAATCAAAAGCCAGAAACAATTAAGCTTAATGAGGAAGGTATGTCAAAAGCTGAGCTAGGCCAAAAGCTAGGCCTTATGTCAAACAGCCAAACTGAAAATGAAAAGAAATTCTTGAAAAAAATTTAAAGTGTTATTCCAGTGAACACACAAATAATAAGAAAATGAAACAGACTTACTACTTATATGAGAAAGTTTTAGTGGACTGGATAGAAGACCAAATCAGCCACAACATTTCCACAAACCGAAGCCTAATCCAGAGTAAGGCCCTAGCTTTCTTCAACTCTATGAAGGCTGAGAGAGGCGAGGAAGCTGGGGAAAGAAAAAAAATGATGCTGGCAAAGGTTGGGTCATGAGATTTAAGGAAAGTAGCTATATCCATAACATAAAAGTTCAAGGTGATGCAGCAGGTAATGATGTAAAAGCTGCAGCAAGTTGTCTAGAAGCTCTAGCTAAGATAATTAATATAGATGAAACAGCCTTATATTGGACAAGATGCCATCTAGGACTTAGCTGGAGAGGAGAAGTCAATACCTGGCTTCAAGGCTTCAGAAGACAGGCTTACTCTCTTGTTAGGGGTCAATGCAGCTGGTGACTTTCAGTTGAAGCCAATGCTCACTAACCATTCCAAAAATCCTAAGGCTCTTAAGAAAGATGCTACATCTAACTCTGCCTGTGCTCTATCAATGGAACAACAAAGCCTGGATGACAGCACATCTGTTTAAAACATGATTTACTGAATATTTTAAGCACACACTGAGACCTACTCCTCCAGGAAAAAGACTCCTTTTAAAATATTCCTGCTCATTGACAATGTACCTGGTAACCCAAGAGTTCTGATTGAAAACAATGTTTCTGTGCCTGTTTTTTTTGTTTTGTTTTGTTTTCATGTCTGTTAACACAACACCCATTCTGCAGCCCACTGATCAAGAAGTCATGATAACTTCCAAGTTTTATTACTTAAATTCATTTTGTGAGGATAGAACTGCTTAGATAGTGATTCCTACAATGGATGGAGGCAAGGTTAATTGAAAACCTGGAAAGGACACACCATTCTACATCAAGTTAAGAACACTAGTGATTCCTAGAAAGATGTCAAAATTTCAACATTAACAGGACTTTGGAAGAAACTGATTCCAGGCCTCATGGATGACTCTGAGGAGTTTGAGACTGAAGTGGTGGAAATAGCAAGAAAACTAGAATTACAAGTAGAGCCTGAAGATATGACTAAATTGCTGCTATCTCACAAAAAAACTTGCACGGATGAACAGTTGCTTCTTTTGGAGGAGTAAAGAATGTGGTTTCTTGAAATGGAATCTACTGGAAGAAGCTGTGAAGACTGTTGAAATGACAACAAAGGATTTAGACTATAACATAAACTTAGTTGATAAAGGAGTGGCAGGGTCTGAGAGGATGGACTCCAATTTTGAAAGAAATTTTATTTCTTTTTATTAAATATTTATTTGACAGAGAGACACACAGAGAGAGAAGGAACACAAGCAGGGAGAGTGGGAGAGGGAGAAGCAGGGTCCCCGCCAAGCAGGGAGCCCGATGAGGAGCTTGATCCTAGGACCCTGGGATCATGACCTGAGCCAAAGGCAAACACTTAATGACTGAGCCACCCAGACACCCCAAAAGAAGTTTTATTATGGGGAAAATGCTATCAAATAGTACTGCATACTACAAAGGAATCATTCATGAAAGAAAGAGTTAACAGATACAGAGAACTTCACTGTTGTCTTATTTTAAGAAATTGCCACAGCTACCCCAAACTTTAGCAACCACCCTTTATCAATCAATAGCCATCAACACAGGCAAGACCCTCCACCAACAAAAATATTACATCTTGCTGAAATCTCAAATGACAGCGCTTTTAGCAGTATTTTCAATTAAGATATGAACATTGTGTTTTTAGTCACAATGCTATTGTACACTTAATAGACTACAATACAGTGTAAAGATAACTTTTATATGCACCAGAAAACCAAAAAATTCACTGGACTTGCTTTATCATGATATCTGCTTTATTGTGGTGGCCTGGAAAGAAACCCACAATATCTCTGTTGTATACCTGTACTAGCAATGAAATTGAATCAGTAATCACAAACTCCCATCAACCCAAAGTCCAGGAACAGATGTGACTTCTACCAAAGAAGAGTTAATACCTATTCTTCTCAAACTATTGCAAGAAATCAAAGAGGAAGGATCACTTCTAAATTTGTTGTACAAGTTCAGCATTACCTTCATACCAACAGCAGACAAAAACAATACAAAAAAGTACATTACTGGCCAACATCCCTGATGAACTGAGACGTAAGAATCTTCAACAAAATATTAGCAAGCTGAATTCAATAATACATTAAAAGGATCATGCACCACAATCAAGAGGGATTTATTCCAGGGATACAAGGATGGTTCAATATTTGCAAATAAATTAACAAAATGAAGGATAAAACCCATATGAGCATCTCAGTAGATGCAGAAGCATTTGACAAAATAATCATCCTTTCATGCTAAAAACTCAACAAACTGGGTATATAGCAAACACACCTCAATATAATAAGGAAATATATGACAAACCCACACCTAACATCACACTCAATAGTGAAATGCTGAAATATTTTCCTCAAGGTAAGAACGAGAAGGATGCCTACCTTTCTACTTTTGTTCAACATAGCACTGGAAGTCCTAGCCACAACAATCAGTTAGGAAAAGGAAAGACAGGCATCCAAATTGGTAAGGAAGAAGTGAAACTGGTACTATTTATAGATCACAAGACACTATATGTAGAAAACCCTACACTGCACCAGAAAACCTATTAGAACTAATAAATGAATTCAGTAAGGTTGCAGGATACAAAATCAATATACAAAATTTGTTCTGTTTCTACACACTAATAATGAAATAATCAAAAGATTAAAATACTTATGAATAAATTTAACCATGAGGTAAAAAACCTGTACTCTAAAAACTTTTAAGACACTGATGAAACAAACTAAAGATGAGAGAAATACAAAGATATACCATGCTTGTGGAGTGGAAGAATTAATATTGTTAAAACATCAATGCTACCCAAAGCATCCTACTGAATGGTAGTATTTATTTACAAATGACATATTTGATAATGGGTTAAGATCCAAAATATATAAAGAACTCATACAACTCAACACCAAAAAACCCAAACAATCTGATTTAATGGGCAGAGGACCCTAATAGACATTTTTCCAAAGAAGTCATACAGTAGCCAAGAGACACATGAAAAGAAGCTCAACATTACTAATCATCAGGGAAATGCAAATTAAAACCACAATGAGGTATCACATTAAAAAAAAAAAGATTTATTTTTTTGAGAGCAAGCAAGCACATGGTGAAGAGGATGGGAAGGGAGAGAGAAACTTAAGAAGAGTATATGCTGAGCGTGGAGCCCAATGGGGGGCTTGATCCCACAACCCTGAGGATCACAACCTGAGCCAAAACCAAGAGTCAGAGGCTCAACCAACTGAGCCATCCAGGTGCTCCCAAGTATCACTTTACAGCTGTCAGAATGGGTAAAATCAAAAAGAGCAGAAATAGCAAGTGTTGGTGAGGATGTGATGAAAAAGAAATCTGGTACACCATTGGTGGGAATGTAAATTGATGCAGCTGCTAGAGAAAACAGTATGGAAATTCCTCAAAAAATGAAAAACAGAACCATATGGTCTAGCAATTCCACTTCTGATAATTCCATTCATCTGAAGAAAATGAAAACATTAATTCAAAAAGATATATGCACCCCATGTTAATTAAAGTATTTACAAAGCTAAGATATGGAAACAACTTGCGTTCATCAAGAGATGAATAGATAAAGAACATGTGGTGTATATATGGTGATACAGTACTCATCCATAAAAAAGAATAAAATCTTATCACTTGCAGTACATGCGTGGACCTAAAGGGTATTATGCTAAGTGAAATAAGTCAGAGAAAGACAGATACTTGTATGATTTCACTAGCATGTATAATCTAAAAAGCAAGACAAACAAAACAAAACTGAAACAGACTGATAAATAAAGAGAACAAACTGGTGGTTGCCCAGGGGGAAGGGGTTTGAGGAGGTTGGATGAAATAGGTAAGGGGATTAAGAAGTACAAACTTAGAATTAAGAAATAAGTCACAGGGATGTAAAGTATGGCATAGAAAATATAGTCAAAATAATATCTTAATGACTTTGATGACAGATGGTATCTAGACTTATGGTGATGAGTTCCCAATGTATATAAATGTCTAATTACTATGTTGTACATCTGAAACTAATATCATACTGTGTGGCAATAAAACTTCACTAATAACAAAAGTAACAATAACAAAAACCATGCATGTTATTTACATATCAAATTCTAAGGAAATGGAACAAAAGTATTATTTTGAAAGCAAAATATTGATATCACATATCTATCATCTTTAAGCCAAACTATTTGGGAAAATACTACGGGTTAAATTATATACAAGAAAACCCTGAAAATGTTCATATTTACTGTGGTAATACAGTCTTTTACTGGTACTGCCTGTAGTAAATGGGCTGCTAGCTGGCTTTGATATCTTTTGAATTATCTATTCTAATACTGCTGTGGCAACAGGACTGAATTATAATGAAACATTTTTATAGCCAAAAGGAACCAAAACATGTAAGTTCTCTTCACTGATATTTTTCTTTACAAAATATAAAAGGTTATATATAAAACTTCATTTGTATACTATGCATTTAATATAATATTAAAAAAAGAGAAACAATACAGTTAAAAGAAATCAAGAACATACCTGTGGAACATTCTTTATAACAGGCACTGGCTGAATAATGGGTAAAACCTCAGATTTAGAAGCAGCAATTGGCTCAACTGGAGTTGATATGTTCAGTGGTGCCATTCTCTCATCTTGATCATTTATCAATTCTATATTTTCACTTACTTCTACAGAAGGAGGTGGCATCTGGGCAGTAGGTTTAGAAGGAACTGATTCTTCCAGTGAAGGATAAGTAAAATCCACTAAAATCCCCAAAAGAATAATATTTTTCAAAGAACAGCAAACCCCATAAATAGTATTTACATATCTCATGCATGTTATACGTAATAGTTAAATGTAAAGTAAATGAGGTGACAACCACAACAATCTTAAAGAATTAACTTCCAGGCTGTGAACATCTTGTATTTTTTATGCCTGAAAACAAACTGCTATCCAATAGGACAAGTACACACACAACCAAGAACATTACCCTGAGAACATAAGTAATTTAAAGTTTATTTTACCAAAGCAATTTTAAACAAAAATTTTCACATACATACATGAGATAGACACCTCTTCATTCTTGCCTCGTGGGGGTGGAGTGACTTTAGCATTTGTAGTATACTGAGGATAACAAAGGAGCCAGTTTTCATAGCCTCCTTCTAAAACCAAAGGCTCATTGCGCAGGACAGTTTTACTTTCCCACTATAAAATAAGGAAATAGTATTTTTAATATGGCGGCAGTCTCTTCACAGTTAAAAACACAAAAAACTGAGTTGGAATTTTAAAACTGCTCTCTTAAAGATTCATCTTTGAAATGATAAAAAATGAGAGCTGAATTCAAAATTCAGCATTGAATGAAAGAAAATGGATAGATCAGGTTTTTAAAACCACACAAGTAATCCATGATCTTAGAAGAAAGTTATGAAAAAAAGTTCATATCCCTAACCACCCAAAGATACCACTTTAACATTTTAGGGTTTTCTATGCAGATGTATATTTTTTATTTTTTAAATTTTATTTTTATGAAACAGTGAAACTTCTATGCTGCTGTTCTCTTTTATGAACATCGTTTATTAACAGTTATACCACCATTTGTAATGACCAGATAATATTCTATTTTATACACACACACACCACCCCCAAACTGAATCAATCATTGGAATACACTATGGTTATTTTCCCCATTTAATTATAAACAATGCTGAGATAAACACTGAAGATCCTTATATATGCACGCACCCAATCAACTCCATTAGGGAAAATCCCCAGAAGAGGTGCTGCTGAGCCAAGGCACATGAACATTTTAAGGCTTTTGATATATATTCCTAATCTTTAAATGATCTTTAAAAATATATATCCATGTATTTTTATAGGGTAATTTACTAGAACTAGAACTGCTGGATTGAAAGTTTGGTAGATGCTGCCAAATTGCCCTTCAAAAAGACAATACCAATTTATATATTTGCCAATACTGTATGAGAATGCCTATTATAAATCTTTATAATTTTTACCAAACTGGTAGACATAAAACGGTATGTTTTAATTAGCTTTTATTAGTGAAGCTGCACATCTTTTAGTATATTTATTAACCACTGATATTCTAGGACATAACTAATCTCCCTTGTCCATTTTTCGGTAGAGTTTGCTATTTTCTTAGTAAATAGTGAAGGTACTCTGAATATTAAGAAAAATAGCTCTTTGTCATATATGTTACAATTATTTTTCCTGATTGACTTTTACTTTACTTATGGGATTTTTAACACAGTCAAATATATAGATCTTCCTTTACAGTGTCTTGATTTAGGATCAAGTTAATAAAAAACACCCACAAATGGTTTTTCCTAGTATTTCCTGTTTCAATCAATATATTTATGTCAATGACCCATTTGGAATATACTGTGATCTAAGAAGTAAGGTAGGGGTCCCCCTTCTTTACGTAGTGGCTAGCCAGTTGTCCCCATTCATTTCAATGCATTTTTTCCACACTGATTTACGTCATCTTTACCTTATGAAACCTTTACCTTTATGAAACTGTCACTTTTGTAGGTCAAAACTAGGTGATTATTAGCAGTTTCATATATCAATCTATACTTGGGTGTATTTCTAGATTCCCTGTTTTAAAGCATGAATTGTTTTAAAGCTTTAAGATTGCCCTCCTGAAGAGTAATGTTCCATATCAACTGACCTTCCTACCAGCACATTAAGTTTAATCTTACAAGCATTCAGTGCTATCAGTTTAATAATTTAACAAATTAAACTGGGTGTTATTTTTACCTTTGTTAATTTAATCAACAAAATAGCATTCACTATTTCAATTTGCATTTCTACCAGTAAAGATGATCATTTTTATGTTCTGTCACTTATTCAGGTCTGTGTCCACTACTTATTATACTATTTTATCTTAAATAATTTTCTTATTTGCAAAAAGCTCTTCATATTTTAGTTGTCCTAAACTACAGTTGACTGTTGAACAACATGGGTTTGAACTGCTCAAGTCTACTTACACTGTTTTTTTTTCTTTTGGGTTGACAGCAAAAGTCACGGGCATTTATTTACAACTGCCCATTCTAGTCTCCACGGAAACAAATCGAAAGTGACTGGTGCAGAGGTAGTGCCTGCTGTCCACTGAGTACCTGGGGAAACCTCCCGAGGCTGTCAGCAGCCCTCAGCAATCCCCAGCAGCCCCGAACTGGACGGGGCTATAGGTTACCGTGTGCCAACAGAGTGGTTAGGTTGAAAGCCCTAGGCTGGCGGGCAGGAGGCTGGGCTGAAGTGGAGGAATGCACCCAGAGGGCAGCACGGTGCTGCCCAGGAAGCCCAGCATCCCTGACACTCCCCTCTCCCGGCCCTCGTCTTCTTTGGGTTTAGGACCCTCCCTGGCCAGGGGCAGATCACTCGCCACAGTGGTTCCTGGAGGCCAGAACACACATATGCGGCTGCAGCTGCCAATAGCCCTAGGCTGGTGGTACACCTCTAGGCAGACAGGGCAGCTGTACTGTGCTCCAGGGTGCTGTCGCTACTTGCAGGCCTACCCAGCAGCTGCCACTGCTGAGCGGAAGCCACCAGGCTGTGGAACATTGCCATCCCAGGGCCAGATCCACTGTTGCCACCAACCTTGTCCCGACACTGCCCATCCGCCTATATGGGCAGATAAATATATGCACAATAAATATATGTACAGTACTATAAATGTAGTTTCTCTTCCTTATGATTTTAATAACATTTTCTTTTCTCCAGCTTACTTTACTGTAAGAATACAATGCATAATACATATACAAAATACGTGTTAATTGACTATGTTATCAGTAAGGCTTCTGGCCAACAGCAGGCTATTAGTAGTAAAACTTGGGAGAAGTCAAAAGTTGTGGCAGGGTGTTGGCACCCCTAACCCCTGCCTTGTTCAAAGGCTAACTGTACTACCACATTTTTTGCGAATATTTTCCTGTTTGTCTCCTACATTCTAACCTTATGGTATTTTTTCACACTTAAAGTTTTATTTATCAAGTCAACCCATCTTTTTCTCCTTAGGGACTTCTTCCTTTACTTTTATGTTTTCATAGTCTAATTCTTTTTTTTTTTTTCCATAGTCTAATTCTTAAAACAAAAAATAATGTTTTTTTCAGACAATTTATGTTCCTGGAAATTCTAATCCTACTTTATATAGATCAGTTTATTATTAGTTGGTGATTTAAAACTAGTCTTTTGGGTCTGAATTTAAAAAAAAAAAAATCTACAACCAAAGCTGATTGATCTTCTTATCCTTAAGATAAACAGCTAGTCAATATACCTTTCTAACAACCAAATAAGGCTTACAATTACAATAAACAAGGAAACTTGCTAACCTTGAAAAGTGCATCTTTCAGACTCCGTAGAGTTGTTCCAAGTTGTAAATCTTTTGTAGAACTAAACCAGTCAAGAAGTACCACATATTCCACATTCCCTCTCTTCTTCCATGTATCTTTAGAATCATCTGGGAGTTTTGCTTCAATCCAACTAGCAGTGACTCTGAAATGTTAATGGGCAAAGGTAGACAAGAGGCCCTAATATGCTAATATAAGACACTGAGTTTTCTTCTAGTCTGTATCACACCATAGCAAACTTTAAGAAACATTTCTTCCTAAGGTCAAACTGTGTTATCAGGATATTAAATATCCCAAAATGTTTAACAACTTCACCTCTGCATAACACTGGAATATATTTTAGTAATCATTAGAAACTAAAAGACATAGACTCAATTCTGACCCTTCACAAAAAAGGGGGCCAAAACTGAAAGATGCTCATTTGAGCATCTCTCTTAGCCACATGTAAATAACTGGGGGGGATCACTTAAGTAACATTTATACTTCAGTTCTTGTATACCTATATAATTAATAGCCAAATATGAAAATGTTTATTTAACAAACACACAGAGCATTTACTATGTGCCAGGTACTATTCTAAATGCTTTGTTCTCATACAATCTCACTGAATCCTTGCTACAAATCCTATGAAGTAGACATTACTATCCCCATTTTATAAATGGAGAAACTGAGGCACAAAGATGTTAAGTAACCTGCCCAAGGTTACAGCTGCTAAGTCAACTCAAATTCAAACTCAGGCAATCTGGTTCATGTCCATGCTCTTAGTTGCTTTGCGGTGCTGCCTCTTATCATCAACTGTGAATAATATCAACTCTATATTAAAGCATGTTGTTCATGTCCTCTTTTTCTCACATAAAAGTTAAAAGTTTGTACCTAAAGTCTTAATGGGCCTGCAGCATGGGCCCTCTCCCCCAATCCTATTGTATCAACTCCTCATCACTAACTACTTACCCCCTTACTCCACTCCTTGCCAGCCACTGGCTTCCTTGTAGTTCCTGGTTATCAAAGTATTCTCCTGCCTAAGGGCCTCTGCTACTGCTGCCCTTCTGTCTGGAACCCTTTCCCCGCAGATAACTGCATCAATCATTTGCCTTATCCCCTCAAGATCTGCTCAGTAATAACTTTGCTGAGAAGCTTTCCTGGATTAAAATTTTAATACCTATCCCAGTGTACACACTTGACACACCCATGTCCACAGCACTTACTAGTAGCAGACATACATTTCAAGTGTTACGGTCTGTTTCACTACCCCACCTCCCTGTTAAATACAAGTTCTGTGAAGCAAAATTTTTGTTCAATAGTTAAGCCCCAGAACTTAGACCACAGCAATCCAGCCCACAGTAAACTAATGCTCAGTACATATCTGCTGAATGACTGAATGAATAATATAGTAGAATAATACAGACTTGCTCCTCCAGGTAAGGAACTCCATATTATCCCTAGCAAAGCACCCAAGCATTTTAATATTTAAGTGATGATACTGGCAAGGCAGGACTGGTGCACTTTTATTCACAAGTAAGACAAAATGGTTTGGATTACTTAAAAGAAAAAAAACCTCGTTCCTATATAATAATACTGGCTACTATATCTTCTAGGAAAATAAAGAAAAAGAGAAAAAATATAAAATATTGTCTCATAATATTCTCACCTGATACACAGTGATCGGAAGGATGTTCGGTCAACAAAGAATGAAAAATACTGAAATGTCATATTCTTAAGGACTATTTCTGACTCTAGGGATGAATCTGCCTAAATACTCTTTGTCTAAAAATTCAAGATCAGTATTCTATAAAAAACACTTTAGGAAATAATAGTATCAACCAGTATTTCCTAAATTTCAGTCTTTCTTGTATCACCTTTACAAGCTGCTTCAATTTTGCTCTAACTTGCCTATTATTTAATATTTTAACTTATTTAATTACTTAATTGAAAGTGATCCTTTACTTAAACTTAACAGGAAAATGTATATTCCTATATACATGGAAAAACAGCATCATATCTAATATAAAGGACAATTATAAAAATAAAATAGATCAGGAAATTATATTGTATTCACACAATAAGTCAGCATACAGCAATGAGGATAAATGAACCACAACTATGCACAATAATATAGATGACTTTCACAAACACAAAGTTTTGTTTTTGTTTTTTTTTAAGATTTTATTTATTTATTTGACAGAGAGAGAGAGAGAGAGAGAATGAGTACAAGCAGGGGGAGCGGCAGGCAGAAGGAGAGGGAGAAGCAGGCTCCCAGCTGAGCAGGGAGCCCAACACGGGACTCGATCCCAGGAGCCTGGGATCATGACCTGAGCCGAAGGCAGATGCTTAACCAACTGAGCCATGCAGGCGCCCTCACAAACGCAAAGTTGAGTTTAAGAAGCCAGACATAAAAGACTACAGATTGTATATTTCCTTCTATATAAAATACAAAAACAGACAAAAATATATCTGTTCTGTTAGAAGCTGGTGGTTCCCTTTGGTGGGTGGGGATATGGGTAGTGACTAACAGAGGGCATATGAAAGGCTTCTGGAGGGGCAAGGAAGAGAGTCAGCTAAAAGTGGGAAGTAGAAGTTAGGAGTGGAGACAGTACCCAGAGCAAAACACTGTCTGTCAGGGGCACCTGGGTGGCTCAATCGTTAAGCGTCTGCCTTCGGCTCAGGTCATGATTCCAGGGTCCCGGGATCGAGCCCCACATCAGGCTCCCCGCTCTGTGGGAAGCCTGCTTCTCCCTCTCCCACTCACCCTGTTTGTGTTCTCTCTCTCGCTGTGTCTCTCTCTGTCAAATAAAGAAACAAAATCTTAAAAAAAAAATTTAAATAAATTAAAAAAAAAGAAAGGCTTCTGGAATGATGCTAATATTCTATTTCTGGTCCAGATGTTAGTTAAATGGGTGTGTTCAGTTTTTGAAAATTCACTGGGCTAAATACTTAGGATACGAGTACTTTTGTTTGTATACTATACCGTATTAAAATGTTAAAAAAGACAATGAAGGAATATAGTAATCATCATCAGCTAGCTGCAGATACTGTTACCTATGAAAAGTTCTGAGGCCTGCTCTCTAAGAAAGATTAGCAAATATTAAAAAGGAATGCTAACACCAAACTGAGACTTCTTATATTACTTCTGAAAGACTGAAACAAAAATTAAAGGGGAATAATTTTCTTGGCATGCAGTTCATTCTTTAATTTTCAACCTAAACTCATCATGAGTTTCACAGTAGTCAAATTTCTCATATTTTGGGAAACACTTAAGCTCAACAAAAACCACCACCTTTCTGTTACTACAGATTAGACCACCCAAAGATTAATTACAATTTTGTCTTTTCAAATCCTGGGGATATATTCACACTTACTTGATTAGACTAAGCACTCCAGTCTCACTTTTAAACAGCATATTTACAAAGCACCCTATTCTTCAAGTCAAACATTTGTCAAGCATCAACAATGTGCCAAAAACTATGCAAATTTTATTACCTAATTTAAAAAGTATATCTTTTCAATGTTAAGTTAGACCTTAAAATGGGCCACAGATTTTAGCTAATCCAATCCCATAAACTAAGACCCAGAGAGGTTATATAATTTATATAACACTCAAAACAGTAAAAATAGCTCTGGATATGGAGTTTTAGCTCTGTTGCTATTATGACAGTTTTTAATATGTGATATATCCATGCAAGTAACTTTAAATTATTTTATAGATTAAAGCCTCATCAAAAAAGAAAAACTTTTTAGTAAGTCCTTACTAGTGCCAGCCACCATGCTAAGTGTGTGTGTATAAAATTTCTCACTTAAACATCTCAAGACTTCTGAAATAGGTAGTTTTACTATCCCTATTTTACAGATGGAAACATGGGCTTAGACAGGTGAGGTCAATGGCCAAAATTAGTGTAGCTGATAAGAGACAGTTACGATCTGAATATAGTCTGACTTTAGAGTCTGCTTACTGAATCATTTGGCTATACTGCCTTCGCCCCCCCCCCAAAAAAAGTGTTTGTGTACTCTTTTACCACATATAATAGCATGGGGTATTTCAAAATAAAAAACAATTTGTTCACAATTTTAGTCAATTTGGTGCATATGCTTCACAAGCTCACAAATAGAAAATAATAGTAGAAACTAGTCAACAAAAAGCTCAGGAGAGAAGACACACAAAGGCAGCTTCATTTCTTTTCTAATAAGACTACACATGCCACCAATAGGAGAAAATAGCCAAACCAGAATGTCCTTTACACCATCCTTCAGAGAAAGGGTAAAGTTTGCCATTAAGGAGCAACAGGAGGAGAAAAACCTACTTTATCATACACAGCTTGGATGCTAAGTAATAACATTTACTACTATCCACAGTTAACCATTTTACCTAAATACACAATGACTCACCCTGGACTGATGGCTTCTTCAGGAACGTTGAGAGAATTTGAAATATGGGAATCCTGATAATCCTGCATTCTTCGAGCATCCATTATAATCAAGTTGATGTTTTCATCCATCATCATTGTGTATAGCTCCTTTGCTGTGATTGTTCCTTGGAATCAAGAGAGGCAATATAAGCAATAAGAAATACCTAGTTCAGGGGCGCCTGGGTGGCTCAGTCGGTTAAGCGGCTGCCTTCAGCTCGGGTCATGATCCCAGGGTCCCGGGATCAAGCCCCGCATCGGGCTCCCTGCTCAGCGGGAAGCCTGCTTCTCCCTCTCCCTCTGCCTGCCTCTCTGCCTACTTGTTCTCTCTCTGTATCTCTCTGCCAAATAAATAAATAAAATCTTAAAAAAAAAAAAAAAAAAGAAATACCTAGTTCTGTTCAGTAAACACAGAACAATCATTTCTTCTTCTAGAAGAGCAAAGTGTACTAGGTATACCTGCTATCCCATCATACTATTACTTTTTAAACTAACATTAAATATAATTTGTGTTTTTGACATTTATCAAGAAACTAGTTCAGTGTTGTTTCTGAAGCCTTAAGACACCAAAACTTGCTCTTGAGGTTACAATTACACTGGTGCTAGCTCTGTTGCTGGAATAAAATAAAGGAAATTAATATATGTATCTCATGAAAATATTCTTATTCTCTTTTTGATAATTAAATCATTTGACAAATGTCAACCAGAAGAAACATCTATGGTTCAAAAATTCTTGACAGGTTCTAAATTTTTTTAAAGTCTCTGATGAGGTCTTATGGGGGCTATTTGAAAAACATTTAGATTTTCAAGTATTCCTACAGTAATAAACCAAAAGCTTGTTATTTGTGTTCTGCATCAGGAGTTGACAAATTATGGCTACCTCTTTTTAGTGGAACATAGCTGAAGAAAAGTGTTTACATATTGTCTATGGCTGTTTTCTAGCTGACACAGCAAGAATGACAGTATCCCTCATCCCCAAGCCTTAATGTTTACTCTCTAGCCCTTTACTATTTAGCCAAAATAAATATCTAGCCGTGGGGGTATAGCTCAGTGGTAGAGCATCTGACTGCAAAATAAATATCTATTATGTTGCTATCTTCCTCTTCCAGCTTCTACCACCTGCAATGGAAGATTAAAAAGCACAACAAGGTCAACTATACTTCAATAAAAACTTTAAAAATCAATAAACAAACAAGCAAACAAAGTTTTAAAAAATAAAAAGCTACTACAAGGGAGCTTAAAATGTAAAAACTATTTCGGCAGTGCGATGTGAGAAGAAAGTAGTCACAGCATCTCCTAAGCTAAAATACCCACCTGCTAATAACCATCCTACTTCCCTCTCTAACCATCAAGATCATTTTGACAACAAAATTGTCTAAAAAAGTTGGGAACAAACCACTTAGAAAAGTAACACCCAAGCAGGATGACATACAAAAAACATAGATAAAAACAAATCTTGGAATGAATTAATAACAGCTTTTAGGAAGATTATCTTACTATATTATTTTTTTATTTTTATTTTTATTTATTTGACAGAGAGAGACACAGCGAGAGAGGGAACACAAGCAGGGAGAGTAGGAGAGGGAGAAGCAGGCTTCCCGCAGAGCAGGGAGCCTGATGCGGGACTCTATCCCAGGACTCTGGGATCATGACCTGAGCCGACTGAGCCACCCAGGCACCCCTACTGTTTATTTTTTAAATTGCTGTATGGTAATATTTAATTTTTTTAAAGATTTATTTATTATTCTAGAGCAGGGGAGGGGCAGAGGGAGAGGGAGAGAGAGACTCTCAAGCAGAGTCCCCTGATGAGCATGAGGCCCGATGTAGAGCTTTATCTCATGACCCTGAGATCATGACCTAAGCCAAAATCAAGAGTCAGATGCTCAACTGACTCAACTGACTGGGCCACCTAGGCCCTGTTGTACAGTAATATTTTAAATAGAGAATTTATCTTAGTGTTACATACATTTAAGTTGAACCTTTTCCTGAGAGAGGAAAACTTATGCAACTGAGTTTTGCTGTTTAGGTCACATATTTGTGACTGGAGTATTAATACCACCTATGGATAACATCCAAATTACTGGTTTAGATTTTTTTGAGGGAAATGGGGAAGACTTAAATAATTAGGTCTACAAACTAGAGTCATAAGTCATAACAGCTAATACACATATCCTTTTATAAAGTTCACTTATATAAAGTCACTAAGAGTTTCACATATATTAACTTATTCAATCTTTACAATAAGTTTATAAAATAGGTATTACTATTAGCCTCACTTTGCAGATGGGGGTTAAGGTAGAGAGGTTAAATAACATGCTCAAGATCACATGGAAATCCAAAGGAGGAGACAGTATTCAAAATCCAGGCAGTCTGACTTTGGGGAGTCCATGCTCTTAACCATTATGCTAAACGACAGCTTGAAAAAAAAAACCACTGAAAAGTACAAACTGCGGCTTTGATGTTTTTAATTACATATTACCATAAATATTCCCCATGATATATGCAGATTATAAACATGTTCTTGATATAATTGTACAGACTAAGAAAAATGATAAAGCTTACATACAAAATGTATGCAAACACTGTTTGCTTACATACAAAGACAATGTAAAATCTGAAGCTTATTCAGATTAAAAGAAGATCTCAATAATAACCTGCAAGGACTCCCTATTTCTGTACACACTTACCTTTCTCTGTGGTCTCATTTTTTTCACTCTTTTCACCATTTATCTGTTTCATAGAAAAAAAAGTTTCAACTTTATAATAGAAGTAAAAATTTTCATAGAAGCAGAAAGTTCAACTCTATTACTTCACTGAAACTGAAAGCCTAGAAAATGAAGTGTGCAGAGTACTGGCATTTTATTAAAATACAGATGAAGAGTCATGGCTTCATCAGGTTATCTGGCAGCAGAAAACAGCTAAAATAACTAGCAGCACATCAGAATCATGCAACACTTCCTTGAAATTTCCTTCAGTTAAAAGCTAAATATAATATAAAAGCACAGACTGTTACAGAAATTTAATATTTAATTTAATGACAATATTTCTTACAATGAAATAAAAATTCCGGCTATTCCTTTCAGAGTTCAGTAAAAATACAAATTTGTATTTTCTAACCAAGACAACACGGGATATTTCTGTAAGGTATTAACTCATTTTATAGATGAAAAACCAATTACCCACTTGACCTAGTGATCAATTTTAGCTTCACTAAAATTAAAAAAGAAGTGTATATAATGTGCCTCCTAATACGATACAGTATGAAGTGCACAGGATCCCCTATGAAGCATTTGTGCCAAAAGCAAAAACTGAACCTGAATCCTATTAAGCTTCTAGGTTGAACTTCCAGCCTACAGGAAATATAGAAGATAGAATTATAGATTAAATGATACAAGGAGGAAACAATCAGATAAAGACAGAATGTGGTTGGTTCATTTCACAGACCTGATCCGTATTAAAAAGTCAAATGCATGAAATAAAAAAAAAATGAAAGGGGGGACTCAAGCAGAGAGCTACAGAGACTCAACTTAAGAGACAAATGATCAGAAGACTACGAGTGGACTTTGTCTGAATCCTAACTCAAACAAATCAACTGTAAAATATCATTATGAGACAGTGGGTAAATGTAAATATAGATTGGGTATTAGATTATATCAGGGAATTATTGTTAATTTTGTGAGGTGAAAAAATAACATTGTCATTATAAAGAGTATGTCCCTTTCTTTGAGATGCACACTGAAATATTTAGGAGTAAAATGATATGCCCTCTGGAACTTGCTTTGAAATAATCTAGCAAAAGGGGGGAGGTGTAGATACAAAATGTAACAAATGTTAGTTGGTTACTGACACCGGTAAGAGTGTCTACACTTTTTTTCAGTATAAACAGGCTAAACAAAAGTAAAAGTAATAAAAAGTAGTTGGCTCTCCTGCTGGAAAGGCAACAAATTGAAGAGATTTTAAAGTCCCTTTCATATAGTTCTTTGAAGTCTTGTCATTTACCTGTATCAGCCATTTGACCTACAAAAGAACATCCCCCTAAGGCAGTGTTATTTATCTTACATTATGAGTTCCTAAAATCAACAAACCATATTTCTTCACTTCTTTTTACATAGTGCCTAGTATGTCACAAGTAATTCAACAACTATTTCTTAATGAAACCGATGATGACTCACATACAAATGATAGCTGAAAGCTACAAAATCCTTAAGAAAAAGTAAAGCAGAAATCTTTCCATGAATTTTGACAGTGCATGAGAAATTATATTTTAGGAAACACACACACAAAAGAAAAGAAAGGAATTATATTTTAGGAAGAGTAGTTTCTCAGGAGGTGAAAGGAATGAGAGACAGCGGTAGCTGGCAGGTACAGAATGAGTCACAGATTTGGCAAACAAATGATGTGGCTAGATTACAAGCAGTCATTGAATAAAATGGAACAAAAGAGGAAGAGGAAAGGGAAATGGTCAGAAAGGATGAAAAAGTGAAGGAGAGAGTATGAGACCCTAGAAACAGATAAGGTTGGGCATCAAATAAGTAGTATACCAAATCTTTTTCAATGTAAATTACATTTATTAGAAAGAAGAGACCTTAAGATCATCTATTTCAAGATCTTCATTTGGCAATGAGGAAATGAAGTCCTAGAAGGGTGAAGCAAGACTTGACATGGGACCGGAACTCAGCTCAAATGCTCTTTCTACTGCTCTACTCTAATCAAGTTGACAGTAACCGCAAAAAACTAATTAATGCACAGAACAGAGTTCTGTAAAGCTCCAAAAGAAACCTGGAATCAAATGAAGCTAGAATATTTAATTCAATTTCTAATAAAAACACATTAAATTTTACCCTTGTTGCCTAAAAGTACATTGTAGTGGTAATCTCAACTTGCCTTAAGCAAATCATCTGAAAAAAGAACCAGTCTTTTTACTTCACGGGTATGTTTGAAATACCTTTTGGGTTTTATCTCTGGAATCCATTACATTTTCCAAGGAACTTTTAGGTGATGTGCCACCATCCTCTCTTCCTGCTTCCTGCCTTTTCTGTTTCTGCAGCTGCTCTTCCTGTCTGTCCTTTTCTTCAAGTTTTTTCCGAACTTCGGCTTCTTCGTATCTAGGTAAGAAGTCAAGATGTCTTTCATTGGCATGATCATGAAAAATAAAGAGTTCCAGTTCCATAAAATTAGTACCCTACTGTGGGGTATTTTATGGCAGTATACTTTCTCCCTCCAACTGAAATTTGATTCTGCCAGTGTTCTGTTACAAACCACAACTCGTAAATTTGCCCTCTGTAGATTTATTTCAAATTGCCCAAAAATCTTGAAAGAAACACTATGCTCTCAAGTTAAAGTTGTTTAATGCTCTTTTTGTTCTTTCCCTCCCATTAATTTCAACCTTTAAAAATTCCAAATCTCCTGCAATTTCTTTTTCAAAGGACTTACACTTTTAAAATGAACTCTAAAGACTCATTCACTTATAAAATAGTTCAAAATATAAAAAAGTAAAGACAACAAATAAGTGAGAAAATGGCCTTAATGACAAAAAGATAAAGGAGTATCTTTGGTAAGTACAAGTAGGGAAAAACTTCTCTTTCCAAAAGAAACATCAATAAAGGGTAATCCAAAGATTAGGAGAAATTCTGTTCTACTCAGTTGATTAACTGGTGAAAGGAGGAAGAGAATGGTGATTCTAAATTGTACCAACCACCCTAACATATCCCAGCCCCCAAATTAGTAATTTCTGAAAAGAATAGAGGGAATATATTAATTCAAAAAGATAATTTCTAAGTAAACTATGATGTATATAACTAGGAACAGTTCATTGATCCAACCGTGAAAAATCATTTAGAAAAATAGTTCCCTTTTTATTTTCGTTAAAGAATGACTAATAACTAAAAATTGAAACATACTGTTTTTAACGTCTAATTACTTTATTACTTTATAAGCCTGGTAAGCCAGTCATGGTAAATACTAGAATTAGATCTGTTCTTAAACATTCATAGCTACTGCAAACTAGGCAGTTCAAAACTAATAGTAAATAATTCATTCCCATAAGACCAGTGTCCAGTAGCACACTACAACCTGGGGCATATGAGGAATTACATTTTTCTGAAGAATCCTGTCAGAGAATTAGAAAAAAATTGAACCTGAGCTCTGATGTACTACATCAATGCTTACCTTAAAAATCTATCATTCTAAACATTTTTAGATTTTTAGTAAAAAATATGAATGGTAACACATGAACACAATAAAGGTAATATGGCAAAAGATTCTAATTTTTGTGCTCCAGTTAACGTAAGATTTATTTCTAAGAATTGGGATTCACAGGCATGGTCAGATATAAATGAACAAGTTCTAAATATTATTTTTATCTTCTAAATTTATGTTCTTTTAAAGATTTTATAATAATATCTGTACCTGAGTTTAAGGCTTTCAGAGAGTCTTTCAGCTTCTTCAATAGCTTTTTTGATGTTTGCAAGTCCAAGTATTGAATGAAAGTAGTCCTAAAATTATAAGAAAACCATCCCATACTTTTAGTACTGGCCATTGTACACAGCACTAATGCTAAAAACGTTAAAATCACGGTGCTATGTAAAGCAAAGATTGGATGAAAACATTATGATGGTTGAATAAAGTATTTTTTTAAAACTTTTAACCTACATCAACACACAACTTGTCCTCCAAATGTTTCAAAAACATCTCTTCATACCATTAGTTTGCAAAAAAAAAAAAAAACACAAAAACCCTCAAAGGTAATAATTTTATTTATTTGGAAGATGCCTTTAAGAAGTATAAATACTGGGGCGCCTCGGTGTCTCAGATGGTTAAGCGTCTGCCTCTGGCTCAGGTCATGATCTCAGGGTCCTGGGATCAAGCCCTGCATTGAGCTTCCTGCTCAGCGGAGAGTCTGCTTCTCCCTCTGCCTCTCCTCTGCTTGTGCGCGCTCTCTCTCTCAAATGAATTAAAAAAAAAAAAAAGAATAAATACTATTCCTATTATTTATGAATAAGTTCCAAAAAGCAAAGCTTTCAGGAGCAAAATATATTTTCCTATTGTAAATACGTTACTTAGGGTTTTTTTTCTCAAGAATCAGAAGCAGTCAAGCAAATTGTATACTTACCTACAGCACAGTATTTATTTTGTTTTCCTTGTTTTAAACTAAGATGTTTTTGCCTCCACCTTTATTTTATAATAGCAACCCACCTCTCAACTGGAGTCAAAACACTTTTGACATAAACCAAGTTTCACAGTTGAGGAAACCTTGAGTAAAAATCAAATGGTAGAAATAAATCATTAATAATATAATCCTTACAAAAAAAAACCACAAAAGATTTGGCACATAACTTACTAACAAGCATAATAAAGTTGAGAAAAATAACTTCTCTAAGAGGTCATTCATTAGATCCTGCAATCAGAGATATTTTCAAATCAAGGTTGGTTGGACATGACAGTAGCACAGTGAGACTCAGCTAACTGATTTTTGGATTTAATTATCTAATTGGCCACAACCTGTCAGTGTGCCTCTGAAACAGCGTAGTAGCACAGTTCATCACAAATGATATAGTAATAAAAAATTTATAAAAAGACCAAGAGGCTAGATATCCATCGTTGGCTCTTTGAGAAGCAGTCACTAAGAGCTGGCGGAGTAAACCTATTGATAACAGCTATCATATGCCTATCTAGCTGAAAAGAAGATCATGTTTTGGGGTTCGTGGCTGGCTCAATAGGTAGAACATGCAACTCTTGATCTAAGGGTCGGAGTTGTGAGTTCAAGCCCCAAGCTGGGTGTAGAGAATACTTAAAGTACATAAATAAAAGTACATCATGTTTTGGTAAGGCTTATTCTTCTAAATAAAGACTAAATAAATTAAAAGGCCCTTCACTATGTAATTTCAATAAAAATACATCGTTTTTTCAATATTGTATCAACTGAAAATTTCAGTTGCCACAATGTCCAGACTTTTGATGCAATATGTTTCTTTTTTTAAGATTGTATGTATTTATTTGTCAGAGAGAGAGAAAGTGAGCACTAGGAGGAGCGGCAGGCAGAGGGAGAAGCAGGCTCCCCGCTGAGCAGGGAGTCCAATGAGGGGCTCGATCCCAGCACCCCAGTTTCATGACCTGAGCCAAAGGAGACGCTTAACTGACTGCGCCACCCAGGCATCCTGATGCAATATGTTTTTAATAGAAAACAAAATTTAATCATTATGGTAAGATTTCTCTCATAAAAATAAAACACAAAAACAAAATTACCGTGACTTGTTTTATTAATTTTTTGACACGAACTCATTAAAAAGTCAGCCTGTAAGCCCAGCTTAACCCTGTTTAAATCCTGAAAAAATTGTTTGTGTTTGGGCATGCCTGTTACAAACTTCCACAAGACACTCCCCTAATATTAGTGAGGTTTTTTATATCAATAATTCTCTCTCTCTGTGCTCTTAAAGGAGCACAATTAATATTTTCAAGTTTACAACAGTATTGACAATTGGCAGAATAGAAAAATAACATGCAATTCTTACACAACTAAAAATGTTTCTCAGGTTGACCCAAGTAGAACTTTCTTATTCCTGAACATAAAAATTCAAACAAGTCTCATGATTTCCCAAATAAAAAGGCTTACCAATATTTAGGATTAATATTTATTAATATTAATATTATTATACCATGTATACCATGGAGATTTGAAAATATAATTCTATCTAGACTTTGCTACACTAATATTTTCAGTATTTTCTCCCTTTCCAGATAACCCTGAAAATAATTGTTCATAAACAGATTTTTTTCAATGAGTAAGAAATATGTGTCCTTTACTAGTGACCTTGCTAAATTAATGTTTTATCTAAAACTTAAACATTCCCTCATGTAAAACAAGAGTGAAAGATACAAGTTTCTGAAGAAGACTAGTGACATTATATTCTTTTTTTTTTTTTTAAAGATTTTATTTATTCATCTGAGAGAGAGAATGAGAGATAGAGAGCACGAGAGGGAAGAGGGTCAGAGAGAGAAGCCGACTCCCTGCTGAGCAGGGAGCCCGATGTGGGACTCAATCCCGGGACTCCAGGATCATGACCTGAGCCGAAGGCAGTCGCTTAACCAACTGAGCCACCCAGGCGCCTCGTGACATTATATTCTGCCCCTACCCGATTTAAAGTGTAAAACCTAGAAAATGCCTAGTTAGTAAATTTAACACTTCACATACTTAAAGTGCACTGGAGATGTTGGGCTAAATAAAATAAAACAAAAAACAGTTCTTTTCTTTTTTTAAAGATTTTATTTATTTAACAGAGAGAGACACAGCGAGAAAGGGAACACAAGCTGGGGGAGTGAGAGACGGAGAAGCAGGCTTCCCGTGGAGCAGAGAGCCCAATGTGGGGCTAGATCCCAGGATCCTGGGATCATGACCTGAGCTGAAGGCAGATACTTAACGACTGAGTCACCCAGGCACCCCAACAAAAAAACAGTTCTAAGGCAGAAGCAGAAATGTATCCTGGACAGAGCAAAGAACAACTACAGTGTATGAAGTAACAGCCTGAGTTACCTCAGCCCTTGCAGAGAGCGTCCTATGCTGAACAACTCCTGCAACTTTCAACTACTCCCTTTGGAAATATAATAGATACTCCGAGGAAATGGAAAAAAATTCTTATCGATTAAACTTCACTCCTAATCTTCTCAAATTAAAAAAAGTAGCTGTAGGGTATCTGGGTGGCTCAGATGGTTAGGCGTCTGCCTTCGGCTCAGGCCATGATCCCAGGGTCCTGGGATCGAGTCCCGCATTGGGCTCCCTGCTCCTTGGGAGCCTGCTTCTCACTCTGCCTCTCTCTCTCTCTCTCTCTGGCTCTCATGAATAAATAAATAAAATCTTTAAAAAAAAAAAAAGTAGCTGTAGGGCATCTGGGTGGCTCAGTTGGTTAAGCGACTGCCTTTGGCTCAGGTCATGATCCCGGAGTCCTAGGATCGAGTCCCACATCAGGCTCCCAGCTCAGTGGGGAGCCTGCTTCTCCCTCTGACCCTCTCCCCTCTCATGCTGTTTCTCTCTCTCTCAAATAAATAAAAAAATAAAATCTTTAAAAAAAATAAAAGCTATAAAAACACTCCCAATCTTCTCAAAGAAAAAAAAGTAACCACTAACTTAGAAAACAACAGCAAAAAGTCGGGGTGCCTGGGTGGTTCAGTCAGTTAAGCATCTGCCTTTGGCTCAAGTCATGATCCCAGGTCCTGGGATCAAGTCCCGCATCCGGCTCCCTGCTCAGCAGGGATTCTGCTTCTCCCTCTGCCTCTGCCTGTACCCCGTCCTGCCCCCACCGTCAAATAAATAAAATCTTAAGAAAAAAAAAAAACTACAGCAAAAAGTAAATACATAAAAAATTGGCCCTACCACAATAGACAAAACAGCAGACACCAAAACTACCAAGTTATCCAAAGTTGCAAATCTTTCAAAAATATTTACTTTATTAAACACCTTTACACTTCTTTTAAAAGCAATTCCGCTTTGGGATGCCTGGGTGGCTCAGTCAGTTAAGCGTCTCCCTTTGGCTCAGGTCATGATCAAGTGACCATGATCAAGTCCGGCATCAGGCTCTCTGCTCAGCGGAGGAGCCTGCTTCTCCCTCTGCCTGCCACCGCCCCTGCTTGTGCTCTCTCACTCTCTCTCTCTGACAAATAAATAAAATCTTAAAAAAAAAAAAAAAGCAATTCCACTTCAACAGACACTATAAAAACCATCAAAGAGCATGCAGAAACTTGTTTGAATCTGGGCAGACCTCTGTATCTGCAGATAGGTATGCCCAAGAATGTTCTAAGGATAAGACCAATCTAGCCATCTGTGGATAGAAGGATGAACCTCCAAATGTAAGGGGTCACCTTTCCAAAGCTAGATCTAAAGCCCTGTAACTATTATTAACATAACTTTGCTGGTGAAAAGAAATACCAGCAATGATTTATCACTATTAAATAAAACACTAAAGTCATCCCTTAACCAACAACCAAAAGAAATTATATTGGTCACACTACTCTGAAAAAAAAAAGTTATTTCAAAGAATAAGAGAACATTTTTCCCTTCTGTAAGTCAATTTCAATAAGGCAAGCCAATTCAGTGAACAACAACAACAACAACAACATTAATTCAAGAATGGTTTCTCAACCAGTTAAGAAACCTATAAGCAGTATAGGTTGCTGCTATTGTCTGGAAGCAAGACTGCTGGTGGAACCACCAACACAATATTCCTCCAATTTCTTTAACCTATTTGCTATGTTCTTCTTTTGCCCATTTCTGGTGCAGCTGATATGCAACCATTTTCTCTAGCAAGACTTACTCTAGTCATTAGTTCTCTTTATCCATTTACACCTCTCCCAACTTCCCTCCCCGCCCCATGGCTTCAGCAAAGTGGAAGAAAGGAACTTGCTCAAAGGATTAAAAGGAAAAGTAATAATAATAAATAAAAATGGAAGCAATCAATATTAACTGATTCTTTAATATGGCTACAATATCACTCAAATATAAAAAGCTGTCACATAAAAACAAGTGACTGACTAGCCAGAGACTGACAAATGAAATAGGAAGATGTGGTGTACACACACACACACACACACACAAAGGAGCATGACACAGCCATAAAAAGGATGAGACTGTGTAATTTGTGATAACATGGATGGACCTAGAGGGTATTACGCTAAATGAAACAAGTCAGAGAGAGAAATACAAATACTATATGATTTCACTCACATGTGGAATCAAAAAAAACCTAAACAAATAAACAAACGAACAAAAAATAGAATCATACCTGTAAATTCAGAGAACAAACTGATGGTTGCCAGAGGGGAGGGGGTAGGGGATGGGGGAAATGAGTGAAGGAAAGTGGGAGATAGCCTTCCAGTTATGAAATGGATAAGTTACAAGGATAAAAGGCACAACATAGGGAATGTAGTCAATGATATTATAATAGTGTTGTAAGGTGACCGATGGTAGCTACACTTGTGGTGAGCATAACATAATATATAAATTTGTCCAATCCCTATGCTGTATACTTGAAACTAATGTACATTGTATGTCAACTACACTCAAATAAAAAAGTTAATAAAAACAACGAAACACACACACACACAAAATAAGTGACTAAATCTTGAATCCTGAGAAAGTATGATTGCAGTCACATTTTTCTTATTTAATGCATGAGTAAACTGAATCCTTCCACTTGACCTGGTGATCATTTATTTTAGCAGAAAACTTATACATCTGTACATTGCTATACACTTGTACTAATCCAAGGCAAATTAGGTATGTGTATATAGTGTGATTACATCCACATATATACATTTACAAATAAAGAAACTAAACATTTAGTTTGCTTTTTCTATCTGCATAAGAGTTTGAACTTGATGCTGCATAATGTGATCTAAATTTCAGTATCAGTTAAACCTTTCAGAGGAAATCAATAGCTCTACTGTGCAAAAATAAATTAGAAAATAAAAATGCAGAAATAAAAGGTACCTGCTGTTGCTTGAAATCAGGCCTTTTTTTGATAAGATTATAAACGGTCACATATTTCATATATAGTACATAGGCCTTTTCCTCATCACGATCTAATCTGCATTCTTCTGCTGTCTTGAAGATCTTGAGGGCACTCTGTACATAACTTCAATCAGAGAAAAAAATAATTAAAACACTTGACATAAAGGTGGGGGGAAATCATGTTTAAGGTCTACAAAGAATCTTGATAACATGAATTTCATAATTTATTTTTATTTATTTATTTTTTAAAGATTTTATTTATTTATTTGACAGAGAGAGACACAGCGAGAGAGGGAACACAAGCAGGGGGAGTGGGAGAAGGAGAAGCAGGCTTCCCGTGGAGCAGGGAGCCCGACATGGGGCTTGATCCCAGGACCCCGGGACCACGACCCGAGCTGAAGGCAGACACTCAATGACTGAGCCACCCAGGCACCCCTGAATTTCATAATTTAGACTGTACAACTTTGTAACTAACATAAAGCTACATATACAATTGGATGCAACCTGAAAATTCCCTTATCCTACATATATACTTCTGCTTCCTAATAGTTGTTTATGTACCATCAAACTGTTCAAAATGCATTGAACCCAGTTTTAAAAGATTTGCTATGATAGATAATACCGAGACAAGTGGTCCTTGGGCAGCCATATAACAGTCATACTCTACAATTAAAGAACATGACTCCATACCATTTGTACTGAAGTAAGGGGAGCTAAAATCCTTAATGTTTAATGTTAAGATACTTTTCAGTTCTCTTCACCCCTTTCTAACTATGTTGTAAAAATCTCCCCACCTTGGTATATATACACAATGGAATATTATGCAGCCATCAAAAGGAATGAGATCTTGCCATTTGCAACGACGTGGATGGAACTGGAGGGTGTTATGCTGACTGAAATAAGTCAATCAGAGAAAGACATGTATCATATGACCTCACTGATATGAGGAATTCTTAGTCTCACGAAACAAACTGAGGGTTGCTGGAGTGGGGGTGGGGTGGGAGGGATGGGGTGGCTGGATGATAGACATTGGGGAAGGTATGTGCTATGGTGAGTGCTGTGAATTGTGCAAGACTGTTGAATCACAGATCTGTACCTCTGAAACAAATAATGCAATATAGGTTAAGAAAAAAAAAAAGAAGAGGAAGATAGCAGGACGGGAAGAATGAAGGGGGGGAAATCGGAGGGGGAGACGAACCATGAGAGACGATGGACTCTGAGAAACAAACTGAAGGTTCTAGAGGGGAGGACGGTGGGGGGATGGGTTAGCCTGGTGATGGGTATTAAAGAGGGCACGTTCTGCGTGGAGCACTGGGTGTTATGCACAAACAATGAATCATGGAACACTACATCAAAAACTAATGATGTGATGTATGGTGATTAACATAACAATAAAAAATTTAAAAAAATGAAAAAATAAAAATGAAAAAAAAAATCTCCCCACCTAAAAATCCAAGAAACTAGCGACAGGGAAAGAGATATGAGTTAAATCTTTTTACTTGGTTAAAGTTTTCTACAAAATGACCAAATTGCACCCTGGTGCTGGACTTAAAAGAGATTTAAAGTCTAAAACAAGTCTAAAAACAAGTCATCTTAAAATTCCACTTTAGTAAAATATTTGAGGATTCTGTGGCATTCATTCTAAGGTCATGTACCTGGTTAACAAACTTTAGAAAGCAAATTAATAAAATAGGCATTTCTGCAAGAGGAATTCAATCACTGAAGACTAAAGTTTTGGCAACCCGGTTATAGTACTAATGCTTATATATAATGTGCTTTATCAATAACTTATATATACAGAGCAGTGTTGTTTTCTATAATTTTCAATCTGCTCCATAACTAAAACATGGATTGATGATGAAGTTGGCTATGCCAAGAACACCACATAAAGGAACAGGGCCAAAGTAACATTTAGGACCAAAGATACACCCTGCCTAGCATATGTACACCCTGCCTAGCATGGCATCATGGTCCTAGGATAGAGATAAATCAAACCAAAGCTAGTAAGAAGATTCTCTAGAAGAGTTTAGGAGTAGGAACAAGTTTTATCTAAACTTCTTTCTAAACTTTTATCTAAACTTCTTTCACTCTGATGCATGTGTATCTCATGAGCTTATATGTAGCAGATCAGGTTGAGATGGCCACAGTGCCACTGTGAGTGTAGTGAAACAGCTAAAAATCCTAAAAGGATTCTATCATTCTTTAGAATAGTGCTATGCCATAGCAAGAACGTGAGTTTGTGGTATATTTAGGGAGTCCTGCTGACATAACACTTCCTATGGGATCAGGGTGGTCCCAGAGCTAAACCAGACATTGCTAGAATGAATTGATTTGTCTCAGGATTAGATGAAGATCTCAGAAAGCTTCAAGAGGCTTTATCTTTCCCATTGTTTTCTATCTGAAAGTCATTCAGCAGTTTTTTATTTATTTTTAAATTTTTATTTATTTATTTTACAGAGTGTGCGCACTCAAGAACAGGGGAGGGGGGAATCTTAAGCAGGCTCCACGGTGGGGGGGCCAACACGGGGCTCAACCTCACGACCCAGAGATCATGACCCTGAGCCAAAATTAAGAGTCGGACACTTAACGGACTGAGCCACCCAAGCGCCCCATCAAGAGAAGTTAAACAGAACTGTTTTCTCCGTTATCCCATCAATATTACCAACTTGGCTCAAGAAGGAGGCCAATCCCTCTCTTATTCTTCCTGTCCCTGAAAAGATCTGTTTTTTATTTTTTTAAAGATTTTATTTATTTATTTGAGAGAGAATGAGATAGAGAGAGCATGAGAGGGGGTAGGGTCAGAGGGAGAAGCAGACTCCCTGCTCAGCAGGGAGCCCGATGAGGGACTCAATCCCAGGAGCCTGGGATCATGACCTGAGCTGAAGGCAGTCGCTTAACCAACTGAGTCACCCAGGCGCCCAAGATCTGTTTTTTAAAAGCCCATTTTGTCCACTGTAATGGAAGTGTCAGTTCATTTTGGGATTTTCTTTTCTGACTTTCTTTAAAGTTGCTACCATTCTCTCCTCTTCATCCCTGATATTTTGTTTTCTTTCCACCTTCTATTTCCTTTAGAAAATGACTCATAAAGATGTCCCTGTGCATTCATAGGTCTCTTCCCATTCCTCTTCATAGGTTCATTTGGGATCATATATATCATTTTTTTAGAGCCTCCCATTTATGGAGGAGCCATGGAACACCTCTTTTCTCTCTGATTTCTAAAATCTGTTTGCCCCAAGTCTGGGATATATAGCTGGCTAAATCTACCTTTTTTTCTGAAACTTTTATTTCCAACTCTATTAATAATATAGTTACTTATTTATCTCCAAATCTTCTCCTTTGTCAAACAAAATTAATTCAGAGGAAAAGTTCCGCTATTGCTTTTTTGTCCCTTAACAGAGATAAAACTATCAACAAGTTAACAATTTTACTGATACCCCATTTTTAGCAATATTACTTTCAGTAAATACCAAAATTCCTCCCTCACTATTATATTTTATCTCAGATTTTGTAATCATTATCAGTGAAGTATCATCTCTAGCCTCTGCCTCAGCAGGTAGATAGACTATGTCTTCAAAAATAAAAACACATAAAACAAATCATTAGACTGAAAGTTCATGTCAAATTGGCACAAATTCTTTGCTAAATATTAGACAAAAAAATACATGTTTCTCCTCTTTTAATCAAAGAAAGACTATGCTAGGGTAATATCTTATATGTGAAATATACAAGGATAAAAATGATCTTTAATTAAGAAGTGTATCTATACTGTTTTATGAAAAGACATTAATTGTGGCTGAATGAGTTTTGTAGAAACCTTGTAGTCTTTACCTCTTAAACTTATAATCTGATACACTGTCCAGAGAACAGAAAATATGCATTTTAGCAGAATATATATGCTAAGATAAAGTTAAGAACTTCTCTAAGGAGGTCTTCATGTGATGATGCCATTTTTCAAATAAACTTCAAACTGACTACTTACTAACCCACTTAATATGGAAATGAACTAAAAATTAATATATGATTCAGTGAAACTAGCAAAGGATACATACTTCCTTGTGCTTATTTTCTCTGGTTTAATTTCTGTCTTCTTATTGAGGTCTTTTAGTGAAGAACTGAGGTAGAGTTCTTTAGGAACTGAAGCCACAGCAGGCATGATGAATAATCTTTACTTTTCCACTTTCACAATGGATGGTGTACTTCATTAAAAGCAGTTCTTTTCTGAAACAAAACGAACACAAATAATTCCTTGACAACAAAACAAGTAAACAGTGAAAAAGCATGAAAGTCCTTAACTAAGGAGGGCACGTGTTGTAATGAGCATTGGGTGTTATACGCAAATAATGAATCATGGAACACTACATCAAAAACTAATGACTTACTGTATGGTGACTAACATAATACAAAAATAAAATACAATCTGAAAAAAGAGAGTGAATTTTAAATTATCTTGAGTACCCATTTTGGGAATTCAAGATATTCAAGGTATCAATAAATTAATTTTTTCAAATATTCATTAACTAAATGAATTATTGTATCACTTTGCCTTAAGTATTAAGAATTTTCCTGTCAAAGGAATTAACAGAATAAGAGCTTTCATATTTTTCTACCGCTAAATCTGCACTAATGTATAGATCACAAATAGAAGTTTCATTGAGAAATATTTCCCTTTCTCATTGATAATACCAGTTAATAAAAAGAAGGGGAGGTGAGGGGGAGGCAGAGGGAGAAGGAGAGAGAAAATCTTAAACAGGCACCATGCTCAGATTGGAGCCCGATGCAGAGCTCAATCTCATGACCCTGAGATGATGACTTGAGGCGGTATCAAGAGTCAGATGCTTAACCAACTGAGCCACCCAGGCATCCCAAGATTTCATTTTTTTTATATGGTTGAATAATACTCCATTATATATATATACACACACATATACCACCACCTTCTTTATCCATTCACCTATCAATGGACACCTGGGTTGATTCCATAATTTGGCTATTGTAAATAATGCTGCAATAAACAAAGAGGTGCATGTATCCCTTTCAATTATTGTTTTTGTATTTTGGGGGTAAATACCTAGTCGTGCAATTGCTGGATCACAGGGTAGTTCTATTTTTAACTTTTTGAGGAACCTCCAAACTGTTCTCCAGAGTAGCTGTACCAGTTTGCATTCCCACCAACAGTGCATGAGGGTTCCTTTTTCTTCACATCCTTGCCAACACTTGTTTCTTGTGTTTTTGATTTTAGCCATTCTGACAGGTGTGAGGTGATATCTCATTGTAGTTTTGATTTGCATTTCCCTGATAAGTGATACTGAGCATCTTTACATGTGTCTGTTGGCCATCTATGTCTTTGAAGAAAAGTCTGCTCATGTGTTCTACCCATTTTTTAATTGGATTAGTTTTTTGGGTGTGGGGTTGTAGGAGTTCTTTATATATTTTGGATACTAACCCTTTATTGGATATGTCATTTGCAAATATCTTCTGCCATTCAGTAGGGTGCCTTTGTTTCCTTCTTTACTTTGCAGCTTTTTACTTTGATGTAGTTTCAACAGTTTATTTTTGCTTTTTTCTCTCTTGCCTCACGAGACATAGAAAAATGTTGCTATGGCCAATATCAGAGAAATGCCTGTGATCTCTTCTAGGATTTTTATGGTTTCGGGTCTCACATTTAGATCTTTAATCCATTTTGAGTTTATTTTTGTGTATGGTTAGAGAAAGTGGCCCAGTTTCATTCTTTTGCATTTTGCTGTCCAGATAGTCCAAAACTATTTGTTGAAGAGATGGTCTTTTCCCCACTGTATATTCTTGCCTCCTTTGTCAAAGATCGACCATGCAATTGTGGGTTGATTTCTGGGTTTTCTATTCTGGTCCACTGATCTACTGTCTGGTCCACTGATCTACTGTCAAAACAGTATCACACTGTTTTGATTACTACAGCTTTGTAATATAACTTGAAGCCTGGAATTGTTATGTCCAGGTTTATTTTTTCTTTTTCAAGATTTCCTTGGTTATGTGGGGTCCTTTGTGTTACTATACAAATTTTAGGATTGTTTGCTGTAGTTCAATGGAAAATGTTGTTGGTATTTTGATAGAGATTGCATATAAATCTGTAAATTGCCTTGGGTAGTATAGATATTTTAACAGTATTTGTTCTTCTAACCTATGTGCATGGAATGTCTTTCCATTTCTTTTTGTCATCCTGAATTTTTTTCATCAATGTTTAATAGTTTTCAGGGTACAGGTCTTTTACCTCCTTGGTTAAACTTATTCTTAGATATTTCATTGGTTTTGGTGCAAATGTAAACATAATTCTTTTCTTAATTTTCTGCTGCCTCATTATTAGCATATAGGAATGCCAACAGATTTCTGTACACTGATTTTGTAACCTGTCACTTTACCGACTTATCAGTTCTAGTTCTTTTTTGGTGAAGTCTTTGGGGTATTCTATATATAGTATCATGTCATCTACAAATAGTGAAAGTTTTACTTCTTCCTTATCAATTTGGGTGCCTTTCTTTTTGTTGTCTAATTTCTGTGGCTAGGACTTCCCCTACTATGTTGAATAAAAGTGGTGAGAGTGGACATTCTTCTCTCGTTCTTGACCTTAGAGGAAAGTTCTGTTTTTGCCCACTAAGGATGGATATTAGCTATATTTTTCATAGATGGCCTTTATTATGTTGAGGTATGTTTCCTCTAAACCTACTTTGTTGAGGGTTTTTATTATGAATGGATGTTGTACTTTGTCAAATGCTTTTGCCGCATTTATTGGAATGACCATATGGTTTCCATTCTTCTCTTACTGATGTGATGCATCATGTTGATTTGTTAATATTGAACCACCCTTGCATCCTGGGAATAAATCCACTGGATTGTGATGTATGATTTTTTTAATGTATTCTTGGATTCAGTTTGCTAATATTTTGTTGAGGATTTCTGCATCTATGTTCATTGGATATATTGCCTGTAGTGCTTTTTTTTTGTGGTGTCTTTATCTGGTTTTGGTATCAGGGTGGTACTGGCTTCACAGAATAAATTTTGAAGTTTTTCTCTCTCTCTTCTATTTTTTTGGAATAGTCTTGAGAATGGTATTAACGTTTCTTTAAATGTTTGGTAGAGGGGCACCTGGGTGGCTCAGTTGTTAAGCGTCTGCCTTCGGCTCAGGTCATGATCCCACAGTCCTGGGATCGAGCCCCGCATTGGGCTCCCTGCTTGGTGGGAAGTCTGCTTCTCCCTCTCCCACTCCCCCTGCTTGTGTTCCCTCTCTTGCTGTGTCCCTATCAAATGTTTGGTAAAATTCTGTGAAGTCGTCTGGTCCTGGACTTTTGTTGGGAGTTTTTCATTACTGACTCAATTTCCTTACTGGTAACTGGTCTGTTCAAATTTTCTATCTCTTCCTGCTTTAATTTTGGTAGGCTATGTGCTTCTAGGAATTTATCCATCTCTTCTAGGTTGTCCAATTTGTTGGCATATAATTTTTCATAATGTTCTCTACAACTGTTTGTATTTCTGTGGTGGTGTTATTTCTCCTCTTTCATTTGTACTTTTATTTGGGTTCACTCTCTCCTTTTTTATTTTTTTTAGTCTGACCAGAAGTTTACCAATTTTGTTATTTTTTCAAAGAACCAGCTCCTAGTTTCATTGATCTGTTATTGCTTTTTCTGCTCTAATCTTTGTTATTTCCTTCCTTCTACTGGTTTTGGGTATGTTTGTTCTTCTTTCTCTAGCTCCTCCTTTCTCTAGCTTCTCTAAGGTTAGGTTGTTTGAGATCATTTCTGCTTCTTGAGGTAGCCCTGTATTGGCTACAAACTCCCCCCTTTGAACTGCTTTTGCTGCATCCCGAAGATTTTGGATCATTGTGTTTTCATTTTAATTTGTCTCCATGTAATTTTTTATTTCTTCTTTGATTTTTTTGGATGACCCACTCATTACTTAATAGCATGTTATTTCACCTCCATATACTTGTGGTCTTTGCAGATTTTTTCTTGTGGTTGATTTCTAGTTTCACAGTGTTGTGGTCAGAAAAGATGCATAGTATGACTCTAATCTTCCTGAATTTGTTGAGGCTTGTTTTGTGGATTTATATATGATCTATTGTGGAGAACGTGTATTCTAATGTTTTAGGATGGAATGTTCTGAATATATCTGGTAAATCCATCTGGTCCAGTGGTCATTTAAAGCTACTGTTTCCAGGGTGCCTGGTGGGCTCAGTTGGAAGAGCAGGTGACTCTTGATCTCGGGGTCATGAGTTTGAGCCTCACGTTGGGTATAGAGATTAAATAGCTAAAAAAAAAAATAGTAATAATAACAAAACTACTATTTTTCTGCTGATTTTGTTTGGATGATCTGTCCACTGATGCAAATGGGGTGTTAAAGTCCCCTACTGTCATGATCCCAGGGTCCTGGGATCGAGTCCCACATTGGGCTCCTTGCTGAACAAGGAGCCTGCTTCTCCTTCTGCCTGCCTCTGTCTCTCTGATAAATAAAATAAAGTCCCCTATTGTTCCTGTATTACTACTGATTATTTCCTACAGTTTTATGCATTTGGAAGCTCCCACGTTGGGTGCATAAGTATTCATAATTGTTATATCTTGTTGGATTGTCCCCTTTGTGATTATTTAATGTCTCTGTCTCTGTTACAGTCTTGTCTTAAAGTCTATTTTGTCCAACATAAAGTATTGCTGCCCTAGCTTTCTTTTGGCATCCATCTGCACAGTAAATGTTTCTCCATCTCCTCACTTTAAATCTGCAAGTGTCTTCTGGTCTGAAATGAGTCTCTTGCAGAAAGCATCTAGATAGGCCTTGTTTTATTAACCACTCTGCTATATATGTCTTTTGTTTGGAGTGTTTAGCCCATTTACATTCACAGTAAGTATTGATAGATATGTAATTACTGACATTTTGTTACTTGTCTTGTGGTTGTTTTTATAGATTTTCTCTTCTTCTTTCTTCTCTTGCTCTCTTTCATAGTTTGTTGGCTTTCCCTAGTGATATACTTGGATTCCTTTTCCTTTGTTCTTTGCATATCTATTACTGGTTTGTTTGTTTGTTTTTAAGATTTTATTTATTTATTTGACAAAGAGAGACACAGCGAGAAAGGGAACACAAGCAGGGGGAGTGGGAGAGGGAGAAGTAGGCTTCCCATGGAGCAGGGAGCCCAATGTGGGCCTTGATCCTAGGACTCTGGGATCATGACCTGAGCCGAAGGCAGACGCTTAACCGACTGAGCCACCCAGGCACCCTATTACTGGTTTTTTATTTGTGGTTACCATTAGGTTTGTATATAACATCTGCATAGCAGTTCATATTAAGTTGATGACTGCTTAAGTTTGAACCTATCTATTCTGTACTCCTCTCCCACCCCAAGTTTTAGGTATATGGTGTCACAATTTACATCCATTTATTTTATGAATCCCTATAACTGATTTTTTAAAGAAATACTTATTTTTACTGCTTTTTTACTTTTCATACTCTCATGGTCTTTCCTTTCCACTCAGTGAGTTCCCTTTAATATTTCTTGTTGAGCTGGTTTAGTGCTCATGAACTCCTTCAGTTTTGTCTGAGAAACTCTATCTCTCCTTCTCTTCTGAACGATAGTCTTGATGGATAGAGTACTGTTGGCTGCAGATTTTTTCCTTTTGGCACTTTGAATATATCATGCCACTCTCTTCTGGCCTGAAAAGTTTCTGCTGTAAAATATGCTGATAGCCTTATGGGGTTTCCCTTTTTTCCCCTTTTCTCTGCAGCTTTAAAATTTTTTATTACTAGTTTTTGTTTTTTTTTTTAAGGAAATTTACTTATTTATTTGACAGAGACACAGCAAGAGAGGGTACACAAGCAGGGGGAGTGGGAGAGGGAGAAGCAGGCTTCCCACAGAGCAGGGAGGCCAATGTGGGGCTCGATCCCATGACCCTGGGATCATGACCTCAGCCGAAGGCAGGCGCTTAACAACTGAGCCATCCAGGCACCCCTGCTTTTTGCTTTTTTAATTACCATGTGTCTTGGGGTGGACCTCCTTGCATTGAATTTTTTGGGACAATCTCTGTGTCTCCTAGATCTGGATATATTTCCTTCCCCAGATTAGGGAAGTTTTCAGCTACTATTTCTTCAAATAAATTTTCTGCCCCCTTATCTCTTCTTCTTCTGGGATCCCTACAATGTGAATGTTATTACACTTTGATGGAGTCACCAAGTTCTTAAGACTCTTCTCAATTTACAAAATTTTCTTTCCTCTACTTTGCTCAGCTTGATTACTTTCCATTATTCTGTTTTCCAGGTCATTAATTCATTTCTCTGCTTCATCTATCCTACTACTTATTCCATCAAGTGTATTTTTAATTTCATTTATTATGTTCTTGATATCTGATTCTTTTTTCTCTCTTTGTTAAGGGTCTCACTGATGTCCTCCACTCTTTTCTCAAGTCCAGTGAGTATCTCTGTGAAAATTACTTTAAATTTTCTTTTTCCTTTTTTTAAAGATTTTATTATTTATTTGATGGAGAGAGCAAGAGAGCACAAGCAGGGGAACAGTAGAGGGAGAGGGAGAGGCAGGCTCCCTGCCAAGCAGGGAGCCCAATGCAGGGCTCGATCCCAGGACCCTGGGATCATGACTTGAGCTGAAGGCAAATGCTTAACCATCTGAGCCACCCAGGCGCCCCTACTTTAAATTTTCTATCAGGCATATTACCACACTCTTGGTGTGGTTTGGTCTTGTTCTTTCATTTGGGACATTTCTATATCTCCTCATTTTGTTTAACTCTGTGTGTTTCTGTGTTTTTGAAAAGTCAGCTACATCTCTTGCTCTTCACAGTCTTCTTCATAAGTCATAACAGCCTTATGAAGAAGAGGTCCTGTAGTGCCCTGTGTGCGATGGCTCCTGTTCCCCAGGGACTGGTGCTTCAGGAAGTGTCTCCTATGTGTGTTATATGTGCTCTATTGTTGAGAACTAGCCTCTTTTTCCTTCAGTCCAGTTGTCAGCAGAGGCTCTCTTTGCCTGTTGTAGGCAGGGCTTGGTCCCAGGCTGGGTGGGGTGCGTTTTAACAAGGTGTGTGGTGGTCTGCTTGCAAAATGAGATGTACCACTACTGCTGGCAGAACTGAGGTTCCACAAAATGCAAGGGTCAAGAGACAAAAGTGTTGGTGGGGTTTGCACCAGTATTCTAGGGCAGGGGGACTGCAGTGCCCAGACTGAGCCAAGTATGACTGGGAAGGGCAGATCTGCTGAAGCGTGGGGCTGGGGCTTGGTGTATGCAAGTTAAGTAGTGAATGTTGGTGCTGTGCTGGTTCCTGCAGCTGGCAGTGTGTTTATACTGGGGGGTAGGGGAAGGAAATGGCATGTACCAGCTCCTTTGCTCCTGATGTGGTCTCCCCGTGATCCCCTGCCTCTCCAGGCCACACTCTGAGATGAGTAAATTACTCTCCCTCCTGTTTGCCCCCAATATTTTTCACTACTGCTTCCAGTCTGTATCTCCGCAGGCTGTTTGTTGTGCTGTCTCTTCAAGGTTGGGGACTTAACTTCCTAATGCCCTCCTGGCTCTTCCAGAACCAAGCCTGCTGATTTTTAAAATTCCAGGCTGAGGGGGCACCTGGGGGGCTCAGTCAGTTAAGCGTCTGCCTTCGGCTCAGGTCATGATCCCAGGGTCCTGGGATCAAGCCCCACGTAGGGCTCCCTGGTCTGTGGGAAGCCTGCTTCTCCCTCTCCCACTCTCCCTGCTTGTGTTCCCTCTCTTGCTGTGTCTCTGTCAAATAAATAAATAAAATCTTTAAAAAATAAAAAATAAATAAAATAAAATTCCAAACTGGTAAGTCCCACTGGTTGTAGGAACTCCAAAAATGCAGGTCCTCTCACTTTCAAAGCAAATGGTTATGGGGAATCATCTTCCCTGTGGGCTCCCTGGTGTGAAAGTCTGTTTTTCACCCTTCTCACCACCAGTTCCCTCCCCACCACAGACAGCTGCAGGCCATTTTGCTCTCAAACTGTGTCTTTGCCCTTCCTACCATCTTTGATGTGGCCTCTTCTCTATCTTTAGTTGTGGAGTTTGTTCTGCCAGTCTTCAAATTGTTTTCTGCATTATTTATGCTGATGTGAGCATTATCTAGTAGTACCCCTGGGAAAAGGTGTGCTTAGGGTCCTCATACTCCACCATCTTTCCAGGCAGCAACAAAGTATTTTTTTAATTAAGGACTGTACATTTTTTTAGACATAATGCTATCACACACTAACTAGACTACAATACAGTGTTAACATAACTTTTATATGCACTGCAGAACAAAAAAAATCATTTGATTCTTTTTATTTCGATATTTCTTCTATTGCAGTGGTCTGGAACCGAACTCATAATGCCTCCAAGGTATGCCTGTAGTTACATAAATGCATTTAAGAGATAACTTTTTTTCCCTATCACTTCATTAACTTAATGCTCTTTATTTTACCAATTCCCTTTTATTAGATGAATGGTCATCCATAAATATCTAATCCTGAAAAGCTCAGTAAGGTACAACTTGGCGGGGAGGGAGGCATTTGTTCACTTATGTGAAACTCCAAAGGTGCCCTGATTTGCTTTGATTTGAGTCATGTTTTACACTAATACTTTGTGATGTGAAACTCATCCCTTCTAACCCTGTGAAATTAACCCACTGTCTTAGTCACCAAACCTAGCTATTTTTCTCTATATGTTACATTTTTACAATGTTCATTTTTTTCCATCTATACTTGCTCTATGTGTCTACAAACATGATTAGTCAAACACTTTATTTAGTAGTTTCAGATCTATGTATTTAGAGACAGTGATTTCATACATAAGTACTTTCTACTTTTCACTCCCAGCTGTGTTCTGTGTCTAAAGCTATAGTGATAGGAGAGGAAAAAAACTTCTGGACCACACCATTACACCCCCAATGGATCAACAAACATTAAATATGTCCTTCTAGTTAGATATCTAATTCATTAACAATTCATCACCAAACCAGCTGAGAGCACCCATTAAGTAAAGAGTATAAGTACCGCGCGCTAACCGATTGCGCCACTGGAGCTCCTTTTAAGTAAAGAGTATGATAGGGATCCCTTGGATTTCCTCACAATTACAGAGACAACAGCATCATCTGAGTATCTTAATTTGCAAAAAACACTAAGCTATGTGTTAAAGATACAACAAGTATGTAAGACATGGTCCTTGACGTCACAGGATAAACAGTTTGACCAGAGAACACCCTCTCCTCCCCACACCCACCATATTCTCACCTCCTGCTTATCCCCTCAACTCTGAGTGAAAAAGCAGGAATACATATGGCGTGTAGGGCATGTACACCATTTGTATAAAGTTTAAAAACAAACTAAATTGAACAGTGTATTGCCTAAGGATTCAAATAAGGTAAACCTATAAAGGCAGATAGGAAATGATAAACAGAAAATTCTATTTCTGGAGAGGCAGAGGATGTAATCAGGAGGCACATACAAGGAGCTTTAGGGATACCAGTAAGGTTTTATTCCTCAAGTTGGGTGGCACATTCAAAGGTGATCACAGGGTAATCATTTTACTATAATGCTTTATAACATATAAAAGAATATAAGTAACATAACATATATTTCATAAAAATTTTTAAAGAAAACTCTTAACTATATTGTATAACAATGCAAATATGAATAAAAATGTGCAATTGTTTATAAACATGAAAATACCAGACACATGTGAAAGTTAGGAAGCATGGGTAAAACAAGCAAACACAAAATATGTTTTTAAATATTGATTTAAAAAATATATTTGGGGGACACCTGGGTGGCTCAGTGGTTAAGCAACTGCCTTTGGCTCAGGTCTTGATCCCAGGGTCCTGGGATCGAGTCCCGCACTGGGCTCCCTGCTCAGCAGTGAGTCTGTTTCTCTCTCTTCCTCTGACTTTCTGCCCACTTGTGCTCACACTCTCTCTCAAATAAAGAAATAAAATAAAAAAATATATATATATTTGGAATATTGGAAGAGCCTGATACATAAAACTTTTGGAGTACAGACAGCTTCCATACAGTGGTGTGAATGGAAGCAAGAACATGAGGATTAAGGAATAAAGAAATGGAAGCAGGCTGTAGATAACTTAACAACAACAACAAACTGGCAATAAAAAAGAGAATGCTGGGATAGAGTGGGATGGTTCTCCAGGAACATGATTTCTACTGAAATAATAAGAAGCAACAGTTGAGGAGAAATACATTTGACTAAGGGAAAGCAATGTAAGGTCAAGAAACTAACTCTTTGGGAAGGTGTTTAAGGAAACCTGTGGTAGAGGCAGGGGACATTGGAGTTGGGACTATTAATGAGGGCCAGAAGACAGTAAGGTAACAGTAACAAGAACTACTCTTGACTTTTCTGCTCTCAACTAGTTCAGCTAAGATCTGAAGCTTACTTAACCAACAGAAAGCCAACATTTGCTCCCCTGATACAGGCTACCTCTTGAAAGGTAATTCCCCAAAAGCCCAATCACTTTTTGTTGGTGATACTACTAAGTGTACTAAGACAGGGACTGAAGCCAGAATTAGGCAGATTAGCCAGGTACCAGTCTGAAAGTATCTGTTTTTCCAATTCTATCCTCTATCTGGGTCACAAGTGCTAGTGGTCTAACCACAGAATGTATGTTCAAAAAGTCAGAGTCTATTTTGTAGATTCATGACAATTAGGTTTCTTGGCTGGGGAAAGAAAGCTATTGATTTGAACCTTCTAAAATAAAGGTCTAGAATATATTCTCAGGTGAATCTGTTTCTCATGTTTACCTTTAAAGCTTGGCTCCTTGAAAAACTAATATAAAAACTACATGTGCTACCTAGGTAACTTAAAATTGTAAACCATTACCTACCTCAAGGTTAAATTAAATTCAAACATTCACAGATATCCTGCTGTATAGAAGACATTGTGCTTCCAGGAACTCAAAGATTAGATATGATATCTTTCCCCAAAAAGTTTAAAAAAAACTAATGTGAGGGCGCCTGGGTGGCTCAGTTGGTTAAGCGACTGCCTTCGGCTCAGGTCATGATCCTGGAGTCCCGGGATCGAGTCCCACATCGGGCTCCTTGCTCAGCAGGGAGTCTGCTTCTCCCTCTGACCCTCTTCCCTCTCATGCTCTCTATCTCTCATTCTCTCTCTCTCAAATAAATAAAATCTTTAAAAAAAATAAAAAAACTAATGTGAAAGAAAAAGTTGTAAGCAGTGGTAATACAACACAGTAAGATATCTAACTCTAAAGAGTTATAAATAACGTACAATAAGACAAATTAAGAAGAAAGATTAAGTATGACTAGAGGGATCTTGGAAAAGACAACATTTATGTGAATCTTGGTAGGAGAAGGTTTTTGATAGAGAAGAGGTACTGTATGAGGGAAAAAAACCAAGAGAGTAAAGAACATCTTGAGGAACTAGCCAATACAGAGAATGAGCAAAGATCTACTAGATAGGAAAGCCTGAAAAAATAGTCTGGGAACAGAAAATACAAGACCTTAAATGTCACAATAAAGCATTTACTTTGTTTTCTAAACGTAACAGAAAACCATAAGATTCTGAAGAAGAGTTATGTGATCCAAACTGAAATGCTAGAGTTAGGCTTTAAAAGACAAGACAAGAAAGACACTAGTAATCTATGATAATGATCCTAAGGAGAGATGATGAAGGTCAGAACTAGGGCAGGAGAGATGGAATGAAGGAGGCAGATACATGAGACACTGCAAAGATAGAGGACTTGGCTAATGATTAGACACATGGAGGGAAGGTATAAGATTATAGTGACAAACTTTTTACTGACAGTTTAAAGTTAACTTTTGTATCCTTAGTTGATTTTTTTTAAAGATTTTTATTTATTTATATTAGAGAGAGAGAGAGGGAGAGAGGAAGCACGAGCAGGGGGGAAGGAGCAGAGAGAGGGACAAACAGACTCCATGCTGAGTGCAGAGCCCGATACAGGGCTTGATCTCAAAACCGTGAAATCATGACCTGAGCTGAAATCAAGAGTCAGAAGCTCAACTGACTGAGCCACCCAGGTGCCCCTCAGTAATCTCTACATCCAATGTGAAGCTCAAACTTACAATGCCAAGATCAAGAGCAGCACGCTCTACTGACCTGAACCAGCCAGACTCTCCTGTCCTTATATGATTTTTGAGAACAGCTGAAATAAGTAACAATTTTCTCTGATATTGTTATCAAAGGACCACAGTTGTTTTCATTTTCATTTACAAAATTATATAAGTTTCACTGTCGAATAAGATGCCTGGTGTTAAAAATACTTACAGCATTGCCTTAATTGCTGTTTCAGCCTCTACAATCACAGATTTCTACAGAAGTCAAAGTACAGTGTAAAGGGTATTTTCCCTAATCAAATGAGAAAGCAAAGAAGGATACACATGCAACTTAAATCTATGTGAAATTTAATGTGTTAAATTCTTGATCAGTCATTCTGCTGCACTTTGCCTTTAAAGATTTCAAAATAGGTTGACATAAAATATATGACTGAATGAATTCACAATTTATTTTGGCTGCAACAGTAAAAACAAGGAAAAGAGCAGCAGCAGTTTTTTGTTGTTGTAACAATCCTACTGATACTTATAAAAGAATGTTCAATAGAACCTACTTGCTTATATCTAGAACTGAATATAACATACAACCTATTAAAACTGTTATGCTTCAAAAAGGATTGTGTGTTAAAAAATAAAAAAGTATATGTGAGAAAAATTAAAGTTCTTCTAAAAAAAATAATTTTCTTAAGATGTGTAAATCTTAAATACTTCAGCTTTAGTCACACAGCAATGCTCCAAAAGTGAAATCCAGACAGTGCTGAAAATTAGTTAACAAAATGGGGGGGGGAAGGAAGGCGTATGTATCCCCCTGTTTATGACAGCCTTCTGATTCTTCCCAAGAGAAAGAGTAAAGATAGATGACTTGAACCAGAGTGAAGACTAAAAAGTAAAAAGGTGAAGACTGAGGTTTGTGGTCAAACTGGTCCTGATATCTTAACTAGGGCTTCACACCAGCCACTGCCTAGGTCCTTGGCAATGCTGAAAGTAGAACAAAGTTTGTCTCCATTGGGCATCCATCATCTCAGTCCCTCTCTCCCCTTAAACAGCAACAGCACTCATTATATCTTCTGATTGCCTTAAATTTCACATAATCCAATCTATACTCATTTTAGTTTTTTTTTAAGATTTTATTTATTTATTTATTTATTTGAGAGAGAGAGAGAAATAGCATGAGAGGGGAGAGGGTCAGAGGGAGAAGTAGACTTCCCGCCAAGCTGGAAGCCCGATGTGGGACTCGATCCCAGGACTCCAGGATCATGACCTGAGCCGAAGGCAGTCGCTTTGGTCACCCAGGCACCCTATACTCATTCTAGTTTAAATGCCACAGACAAGTAAGTAATCGTGAAATATTTTAAAGTAATCCTAAAGTATTAAGAAGGCTCAACCCTTTTAAGAATTAGTCATTGCTAAAACTTCTGGTATTTTTTGAATATCTACTATATGTCTAGCACTGAGCTAATAATTGTGTGAGAGCAGTGTTTTTTTGTTTTTTAAGATTTATTTATTTATTTGAGAGGAGAGGGAGGCAGAGAAAAAGAGAGGGAGGGAGGGGGAGAAGGAACAGATGGAGAGAGAGGGAGAGAATCCCAAGCAGAATCCCCACTGAGCACAGAGCTCCACATGGAGGCTGGATCCCACCACCCTGAGGTCATGACCTGAGTTGAAACCAAGAGTCTGATGCTTAACCGAGTGAGCCACCCAGGTGCCCCAAGGGCAGTGTTTCCAAATCCATAAGGTCATAATCAGCATTTAAAAAAATAAAATTGAAGAGAAAATATCAGAGCATGTCACATATAGTAAGGTTAAGTACTGTTTCATGAAACTTCAGTTTGGGTTGTGTATGTGTATGCATATAACACTGGATTGAAATGTAAAATGTTATTTCTTACTACAGGTTACAACTGAAAAAGTGTAAAAGTTCTGCAGAGCAATGCTACTTCAAGTGTGGCCCACAGACCAGAGACAGCTGGGGAACTGTTACCAGTCTGTGATAAAATAAGAAATTTATGACAGATGTAAATCCATTAAGCACACTAGTAGCAAGACCTTCTCTGTGAAGAAAGCAGTCCACTAATTTATACTGTGGTACAAGCTTCAAGCCTATAACACAGATTGGCTACTTTGAGTGACATTGTTCTAGGGGATAAAGAGAGTACCATAGGGCTTCTGATCCAAATGTCTTAGTTTAGTTACCAAAACCAAACTAATACCTATTAATAATACGCCAACAATTAATTGCTACACTGTATATTAGTATGTGACTCCAGTCACTGGGAAGTCAAAAAAAGGAGAACATTTTTTTTAAAAGATTTTATTTATTTATTTGACAGAGAGAGACACTGCAAGAGAGGGAACACAAGCAGGGGGAGTCGGGAGAGGGAGAAGCAGGCTTCCCGTTGAGCAGGGAGCCCGATGCGGGGCTCGAACCCAGGACCCTGGGATCACGACCTGAGGCGAAGGCAGATGCTTAACAACTGAGGCACCCAGGCACCCCGAGAACATTTTTTTTAAGATTTTTATTTATTGGGGCGCCTGGGTGCCTCAGTCGTTAAGCGTCTGCCTTCGCCTCAGGTCGTGATCCCAGGGTCCTGGGATCGAGCCCCGCATCGGGCTCCCTGCTCGGCGGGAGGCCTTCTTCTCCCTCCCACTCCCCCTGCTTGTGTTCCCTCTCTTGCTGTCTCCCTCTGTCAAATAAATAAATTTAAGAAAAAAGATTTTTATTTATTCAGGGATGCCTGGGTGGCTCAGTCGGTTAAGCGTCTGCCTTTGGTTCAGGTTATGATCCCAGGGCCCTGGGATTGAGTTCCGCATCGGGCTCCTTGCTCAGCAGGGAGCCTGCTTCTCCCTCAGCTGCTCTTCCTGCTTGTGCTCTATGTCAAATAAATAAAATCTTTAAAAAAAAGATTTTTATTTATTCATTTGACAGAAGAAGACAGCGAGAGAGGGAACACAAGCAGGGGGAGAGTGGGAGAGGGAGAAGTAGGCTTCCCGCAGAGCAGGCAGCCTGATGCGGGGCTCGATCTCAGGACCCTGGGATCATGATCTGAGCCGAAGGCAGACGCTTAACCAACTGAGCCACCCAGGTGCCCCAAAAGAAGGAGAAAATTTGGTGTAGCTTCATCCAGCCTAGAGTGCACTCTCTTTGGTGCTGGTCCCTCTTCCTTCAAGGACCAACTTAAGTTCCACTTCTTTCATCCTTGATGGTCCCAGCTATGGGGAGTTCATTTCTTGGTCTAAATTCTATAGTATGTACAATCTGTGTCATTGCCTTAGTATAGTATTTCAACCAAATGACAATTATGACTAGGTTTTAAGACCCTCATAAGTATGAAGTGCTCATGATGATGTGATGAGGCAGAGACAAAAACTAGCCCTAAGGATAAGATTTAGTTATGAATTGAGTGAGAAAGGAGGGTATTCCAGAAAAGGAAGCCAACATGAACAAAGACACAAAATGAGGAATTAAGTACCAGAAGGCAATGAGAAAAATAAGGACTACTATAGGGATTACAGATCCTTCTCAATTCATGAAGGGGTTATGTCCCAATAAATCCATAAGAAGTTGAAAATACCATTAAGTCAAAAATACATTAATATACCTAATCCAACAAACATCACAGCTTAGCCTAGCCTACCTTAAACATGCTCAGGACACTTCCTTAGCCAATAGTTGGGCAAAACCATCTATCACAAAGCCTATTTTATTATAAAGTGTTAATATCTCATGTAATTTATTGAATACTATACTGAAAGTGAAAAACAGAATAGCTGGAAGTCTATCAGTTGCTCACCCCCGCCATCACATGGCTGACTGGGCACTGTGGCTCACTGTCACTGCCCAGTACCACATACTGCTGCCTGAGAAAAGATCAAAATTCAAAATCTGAAGTACAGTTTCTACTGAGCGTGTATCACTTTTACACAATCATAAAGTTGAAAAATCCTAGGTCAAACCATATTAAGTTGGGGACCATCAGTACAGGGAAATAATCAATTTGATCAAGGGACTCCGAGTACATATCTTCCTTACATGTCACTACTCTGACATGCTAGATCCCTAGCACTGACCTCAGTCCTTATTGTCAACACTTAATAACTGTTGGCTAACAATAAATTATATTAGGTAAGGAGATTGAGTCATATTATGGAGGGCTTCTGAAGCCATCAAGAATTGTTTATAATTTATTCAACAGGCAACAAGCCAGTTCTCAAAGGGGAAAATGATACCTCAGGTCGGGTCAAAGTGGGGATATGCAAGACGGATTTGAAGGAAATAGGAACAAGGAATAATACTTTGGATAAGAATAACCAGCAGGCCACTGAAAAAGAGAACACAAAAAGGCAGAAATATGCTTGTGTAACAGAACAGACTGAGACAGAAAATCTTCTCTGGTGTGTACACACACATAGAACGGTAGTGCTGTTTAACAACAACAACAACAAACCAACACTAGTTTAAAAAACTGATCAGTGTACAAGCAGCATCTCTCAACCTGGCACTATTCTTATTTTGAACCAGATAAAACTTTGTTATAGGAGGCTGCCCCGTGCATTGCAGGATATTTAGCAGCACCCCTGGCCTCTACCCACTAGATGCCGGTAGTAATTCATCCCCCTCCAGCTGTGACAACCAAAAATGTCTCCAGACATTGCTGAATGTCCCCTGGTGGGCAAATTACTACCAAATAAGAATCATTGATTCACAGGAAATTTTAAACATGTATGCAAAAGTAACATCTAAAGATGTCTTGATAGAGATGTAAATATGTAAGTAGAGATTAGGTCCACAGAGAGACCAGATAAATATTAAACCAACTATTAAGGCATTAACATAACTTGCTTTTGAAACTCAAACTCATGCTACGAAAGTCCAAGCCCCATGAAGAGGTCATGCATAGGTGCTCCAGATGACATCCCTAGCTGAACTACCAGCCAACATCAACTGCCATTCATGCAAATGAGCCATCTTGGATGTCCAACTCAGTTAAGCTTTCAGATGACTTCAACCCTGGCTGCCTATCTGACCACAAATGCATGAAACTCTAAGTGAGAACCAACCAGCTGACTCCAGTTAGCCCACAGAAATATAACAGATAAAACATAACAGTTTGAAGCTACTTTGTTTGGAGTGATTTGTTATGTATCAATAGGTAATTGGGACAATAACGACGATTAAAAAAAAAAGTTTCCTTAAGTATACCCAATAAGATTAGCAACTCATATTTGATGGGCACATTTTTCCTCTAATCTCTACAAAAATAACTGCATCTTCATGTAGAAAAATTCATAATGAAAATATAATGCCAGACATTTTATGGAAAAAAATTTGATGTGCTGGATTTATTTTCCAACTGTCTTACTTTACAAAAACCATTTTGGATCTTTCCTGATATGTTCATATTAATAAACAAATAGTTATAATGATTATTAAAGGTCAAGTAATATATAAAGTTAAATACTAAAAAGACACCTTTAAAATGTTTTTTGTTAGTTTTTCTCATGCATTGTTTTCTCAAAGAATACGATACATACCTACACACTTATGTGCAATTAATGCATATTTATGTCATTAATAACAAACTGTTGTTTTACTATAAGGTTCCTACTATCTAATTTTAAAGATGTACCCAATGTGTCACAAGAAAAAGAATACACATTTCAAGGCAGCCACTGCAATAGGATAAAGGCATAGCACAACCTACATCACCTTTCAGATAAAATGGCCCAGTACTGTGGAGTCATGACAAACTATCTAAATCCATCAGGAAAGACATTCAACAATGAACGTTAAGCAGAATGTTGAGATGCAAAATCTGCTTACATAGCAAAGCCACAGAGCAGGCCTAGAACAGGTACAGTTCCTTAACAAATACCACTTGACATTTTTAATGGCTTCAGCAAAAGATATACAAAACTAACACTGCTGGCAGATTCAGAAACAGTAACATCCCTTTCATCTGAAACCCTCAGGGTGCTTAAGAAATATTAAATTCCTTCAGGTAAATATTTTGTTAGTGATTAAGTGACTTGCTTCAAGGTCACAGAATAAACTGGAGAAAAGAATTAAATCCAAAGTGTAATCTGCAGCTTTATGTATAAATGAACATCACTGCGATTCAGGGTTCTGTGGAGGTGAAATTTACTTGTCCCACAACTCTAGGAGAGGCCACATTTTAGCAAAGAAAAGCTTTTATTTAGGGAAGTCATAGTTTTAACTGAGCTTATAGGTTCTTTAAACTCATACTTGGACTTCACTAAAACTAAGTTTGACTGAGACAGAGAAGGTACTGGGAAACACTGTAAGGGGCTGTATTAAAGGCCTGGGACTGTAGCTCGATAGCAGAAAATCAGAAAACGGAGGCCAGAGGAAGGAGGTCAAAGTCGGGTCTAAGTGTTGAAGAAGAACGAGGGATCGTCAAGGCCACCTTCTAAGACCGGAAAACCTGAAAAAACTACACGAAACTCACTGGACAACCCTGGGGAGGCAGCGGGAAAGACTCGAGGTTGGGCCCTTCCTCTAAAAGCCGATTCTATGTTCAGGGTTGTCGGAAAGGACCTGTCTCCCCGGTGACGAGCAGCTTGTGAAAAGAAAAGGTGTTCAATGCAGACGGCTTCCTGAGGAACAAAGGCCAGGACCCAGAACTACACTCACCGTGGCGCCGGCCGCGCTTGACTATCGCCGGCCTCCTCTCCAAAGGCCCATCTTCCACCAACTCGAAGAAGAATTAGCCTTCGCTACCCCGACGGAAACCAGCCCAGCTCATCCCCTTTTCCCAGTTTGCACTGCGTTGCGACGCGTCGCGTCTTCGACGTCATGGAGAGGCGGGGCTGCGAGCGCGCGCGCCCCCGCCCGCCAGTGACTACTTCCTCTTCCGCAGTCTTGCTCACACCAGGGAGGTGGGAGGGATAAAAAGGACGTTTTGGGTGGGCGGCGAGGGCAGGGCCCCGGCTAGACTAAGCTTCCGTGCGCTTTCCCGCCGGTCGCGTTGGCCTAGCGTTTGTCCGGGCCTGTTCGATGACCCTGGTGTTATTCGCATCCTGGCCTTTGCCGCGGAGGAAGCAGGGACTCGTGTCTGTTACCTACTACGTATTTTACTCTTCAGAGTGGAGATTTAGGACTAGAAAAGGGATTTGAAGCCCCTCAAATTCTGGCTGAAAGTTAACCTTCTCCGAAGCCACGCCTCTAGTCAAAAAGGGAACATGATTCTAAAACACATTATATATACGCATTTTAACACCAGTTAAAGGCCCAGTCTTACAAAACAAGAGGGGCACCTGGGTGGCCAGTCGGTTAAGCGACTGCCTTCGGCTCAGGTCATGATCCTGGAGTCCCGGGATCGAGTTCCGCATCGGGCTCCCTGCTCAGCGAGGAGCCGGCTTCTCCCTCTAACCCTCCCTCCTCGCATGTGCTCTCTCTCTCTCATTCTCACTCTCTCAAAATAAATAAATCTTTAAAAAAATTTAAAAGAAACAAACAAACAAAAAAAAACAAGAGGTCTGAACTTTCTCGCAAGGTGATCTTTGTACTCTCTTAGACAAAAGTGATTGGATGCTCCAATTATCTGTAAACATTAAGTTGCGTGGACGGAGTTGCTGACCATGGTCACAAATTCCCCAGGGACAGACCAGATGTTTCATGGATGGGAAAACTGGAGGGTGAGGTCTAGGAAGTGCCTTAAGTAAAAGTGGCTGCCAGATAGGGGTCCAGTAAATATGTAATTTATAAATATAGTGCTTCACATATAGTAGTCTTTCAATAAATGTTAATTTCCTTTCTGTTACAATGAAATACCCACAAAAATATGGTAGTTCTTTTATACCTAAGCTATGCACTGTTTTCCCAAAAGATTTAAGACTGATAACGATATGAAATATACTGTACTGCTTAGAACTACTAACCTTAGCTAACTTTTCATAACTAAGAAAACAATTGCATCTCCTTTGAAGGTGGATCTTAAGAAAGAAGTTGGTTGTTGGAGGTTTTTTGCGTGTTTTGTTTTTTTTCTGCTGAGCACCTTGATGAATTTGAGTATTAAAAAACAAACAAAAACACCAACCCAGAGCTGAGTTTGGGAGTAGGAACCAAAGACAGGGAGAAGAATGTGAAGTTCTCTGGAGACCATCTCAGAGAGAGGACACCAGGAATGTGAGGTGATGGAGAAAAAGAGAAACCATAAGAATGAATTAACCAATCAAGAGTCTCTCATGGTGGGGTGGCAGAAAGAGTGTAAGAAACAAGACTCTTTAGGGGTACCTTGTTAAGCGTCTGCTTTGGGTTCAGGTCATGATCCCAGGGTCCTGGGATGGAGCTCCGCATCGGGCTCTGTGCTCCATGGGAAGCCTGCTTCTCCCTCTCCCACTCCCCCTGCATGTCTTCCCTCTCTTGCTGTGTCTCTCTCTGTCAAATAAACAAATAAATCTTAAAAAAAACAAACAAACAGTTGTGCAGAAAGCTCTAGATGTCTGTCAACCTTCTCTTTAAAAAAAAAAAAAAAGAAAGAAACAAGACTCTTTAACATTCACTTAAAGTTGTTTCTGTTGCTCTAACTGCTCCAATTCCCCCACCCCCCATAAGTGGAATTTCTTCCACTTCCTGAAAGTGTCAAATTTGCTTGAGTTTTTTTGAAAACTAGGGAGAAGTTCCACATGTGATTCAACAGGTGCAGAAGACAAACCAGGCACAAGATGATGAGATGATTACAAAACTGAACGAAGGTGGTGAAGGCAGGAAAAAATCAGAATCTTCCTAGGAAATTCACAGAAATCTGGGGGTGGGCTTTGGATTTTTCAGTATTAGCTGATGAGAGTGCTTAAGGGGCAGAGTTACCTTGATGAAACTGTTTATTGATTTGAATCATAAACCCAGCTCTTCTTCAAATTTGTGTTGTAGCAAGCAAAGCAACAGTATCTATGTTACCCAGAATCTAAGTAATGGGTCACTAGCTGTTTAGAAGGCATTTGTATTTGACCACAGCTTTAATTCCTTTGCCATTCATCATAAGCAGTAGTCCAAAATTTACTGAACCTGGTTCATCCTCCACATTCAACAAGTATTTTCTGAATGCATGAATGCATGTTCTATGCTGGGCATTGTTTTGGATTTGGGATATAAAGTCCCTCCTCAACACAGAGCTGACTTAAATTCTAGTGGGGGAGACACAATAAGCAAATACATATATACTATATCAGGTATTGTTAAGTGCTAAGAAAAAAAAAAAAACAGGGTAAGGACCAGCAAAGACAGTGGTATTTTTGATGGGAAAGTCAGGGAATAGCTTTCTGATAAAGTGAGATTTCCATACAACCTTTGGTGAAGAGAGGGAGCAAGCTATGGGTAAGTGTGGAAAAAGAGCATCCAGGCAATGAGGGCAGCACAGGTGAAGGCAGTGAGGCAGGAAAAGGTGAGTGTGCTGGAGGAACAGCAAGGAGGACAGTGATAGATGATAATCTCAGAGGGGTGGGGGAGGGAATGATCCACAGATGACATAGGACCTATAGGTCTATAGAACATGTTTATCTCACAATAGTGCAAAAAGTGAATCACATGCTAATATTATATGAAAAAATTAACTTTCATATGTATGATAAAAATTTACAAATTATGTACAAATGTTCATTACAATTGTTTGCACAAGTATCCTGTGGTTCTTTTACTAGTTACTTATTTTTCTCTATTCTTCTGGTTTTTATTTTCTAAAATCAGAATAATTACCACATTGACTGATTGCATGGGCCATCAAACATTTTTTATCTCTAGGGTTTGCATCACTAGACAAGGGGTGGCCAGTCTTGGCTATCCTCTTGGATATCAACTTCTGAGTTTAGGAACTCACCACTCATTGCACCTCACTAAGACTCTATCAGCCTTTGGTTTATCTTAAGTTGTAAATAATCAACTATATCACCATTTAGAGTAATTTGAGTTCTATTTTTTTACATGAGTTATACTTCTATCTAATTAGCCTAAATTTACCTCCATAAAGTTTTAGAGATGCACTCTCATTCTATGATTTCAGGATTTAGTGAACAACTATGCTTATCTTTTTCATCCCTTTATGATTTCACACATAGGTCTTCTCTCCTTTCTGCCTTTGTTTTTCTGAAGTTTTAATCTGATTATTAATGTACTCCTTCAGTGGTTCCCCATTCAAGTTGTTACTTTGTCTTCTTCTGGATCTTCCCTCCTTTGGCTTTCCTTACAGATGTAATACTCAGAATACAATATTACAAATGGTGATGCACATGGTTTTATCCCAACAAGAGACAGTTTTCAGTCTATTGACCCTATTACAAAATTTTCACCTACTTGACTGAGGTCATCAAAGAGTTACTTAAACTTCTTAAGAATTGTCTCTGTAATTTTGTCATGCTAACATTAACTGGCAAAAGGAGAATCTTATTCAATAGACACAGGAACTCTTGAGCTATAAATGTATTGAACTGATACCATAGAATCAACACACATGCTTAAGAATTCACTACATTTTTCCAAAAAGTAACTATTAAGTTTTAGCTTAAGGAAACATCTAAGTTAAAGTAGATACTTCTTTAAGTAAAATTTCCAAAAAATATTTCTGCTATTTATTTATATGCAATTTATTTCACTTATATGACTCCTATCTAATATGAGTCATCTACAGGGGCACTTGGGTGGCTCAGTCATTAAGCATCTGCCTTCAGCTCAGGTCATAATCCCCCGGTCCTGGGATTGAGCCCCACATCGGGTTCTGCTCCGCGGGAAGCCCGCTTCTCCCTCTCCCACTCCCCCTGCTTATGTTCTTTCTCTCACTGTGTCTCTCTCTGTCAACTAAATCAATAAAATCTTAAAAAAAAAATCGAAGTCATCTATGGGAGTAAGGGTATGCTTTTTGATGGGCTGTTTACTTCTTCCATATCATAGGTAAATATATTAAATAATACATACATAGTGGTTTTCAAACTTTGGTATTATCAAACAATATGTGGCCTGAATAAATACAAAAACACACAGTGCAGACCCCAAACAAAAATTTACAGACTCAGAGCTAACCAAATGCACAGGATCCCCTAGCTGCTCACCAACTCGTGGAGAGCTGTGCCTGGGCTGGCACAACTGGATGAACTTCGGGAAATGTTCCAGAAGAACATGTAGCAGGAACATTACTCCCTGCTACCTCACATATTTATGGAGGAGTAGGGCGGGAGCAGGGATCACCCAGTCGATTTGGAAAACTTTGTGCTTTTCTTTTGCGGTTACAACCTTATTTGTTTAAAAAACAAGCTTTTGACACCACTTGCCTGAAGAGTTTTTCTTATCAACTCATTTCTGTCTGCAGACCTCACAGCCTCTCTGCTGAGCCAGCTTGTTGCTAGACTGCAGGAAAAGAGTGAGCACCCGAGCACCTGGGTCATCCAGAGACAGACTAGTGTGTCTTTCCTCAAGTGTGCATAAAAAACAACCTTGAATTTGCATTCAGTAGATAAAGAGAGGGAGCCACTAATTTGCGTTTTAAGATGTCCATGATGATTCTGATGCTGGTGGTCATGGACTCCACCTGAAGAAATGTTATTTCACCCAGTCATGAGAAAACATTCTCTTCAATATGAATTTATTTATATTTATTTTTTTATTAAAGATTTTTATTTATTTATTTGAGAGAGAAAGAGTGAAAGAGAGAGAGCCTGAGAAAGGGGAGGGGCAGAGGGAGAAGCAGATCCCCTGCTGAGCAGGGAGCCTGATGTGGGACTCGATCCCCAGACTCCAGGATCATGACCTGAGCTGAAGGCAGTCGCTTAACCAACTGAGCCACCCAGGCGCCCCCAATCTGAATTTATTTTTTATTTTATTTTATTTTTTAAGATTTTATTTATTTATTCATGAGAAACAGAGAGAGAGAGAGAGAGAGAGAGGCAGAGGGAGAAGCAGGCTCCCAAGGAGCAGGGAGCCCGATGCGGGACTCGATCCCAGGGCCCTGGGATCACGACCTGAGCCGAAGGCAGATGCCTAACCATCTGAGCCACCCAGATGCCCTGAATTTATTTTTTAAATAGCTGTCTGTGCAGACTTCTGGGTCCTGGGATCGAGTCCTGCATTAGACTTCTTGCTCAGCAGGGAGCCTGCTTCTCCCTCTCCCTCTGCCGTTCCCCTGCTTGTGCTCTCTAATTTGCTCTCTCTCAAATAAATAAATAAAATCTTATAATAAATAAATAAATAGCTGTCTGTGAGAAATCTTGTGGAAGATTTTTGCAATTTTAATTAGATGAGATTCTTGGTATAGTTACTGGGGAGTTTATAATCTTATCTCTGGAATATTTTAACATTCCAAATCCATCAGTATGTCATTCTATAATCTACCAAGTGCAGAGTACAAGGCTCCAGTGATCTTTAATGGTTCTTCTTGTGTGAAATCAGTTGCCGTTGTTCTGGTTGATGTTTCTTCCAATGCCTCCTCTCAGCAGGTCATATTAGTCTGTAAACAGTAAGTACCTCAGTGAATACGTAGTACGTACCTCTACAGAGAAGTGAGGGCATTTCAGAATATAATAGAGTGAGTGTCTTTGTGTCTGTCTTTGTATAGTATATTCATGAATAAAAATGGGATGACTGGATGAGCCTATTTATCTATGTGTGTTTAGGAATGTGATGATTTGGGATAGGGGAAATGCATTATTAGATTTTTTTTCACTGCTTCATGATTGGGCTATATGGAAAAGATACAGCAGTCAAATGATTATTTTCTTCCTATGCAGGATAAATGTGCATAATGTCATTCGTAGATTATATAGATAATTTCTAGTGTTACAACTTATGTTTCAGTATAGATAAACACAAGACTTTCATATGATCTTGCATATGAAAAAAATCCTGTATTTATGTTACAAAAAGATTTAACAAATTCCTGGCACGTTACAAGTGTTCAATAAATATGTTACCTGACTGCAAAGGTGGCTGGCATCTAGGAGGGAAAATTGAGGAGTGGTTTAACACTTTTCAATAACAGCAACCCCCCCCCCATTCTTTAATGGGGTCAGTTAGCATTTTCATCAATTTTGTTTTGTGAAGTACTGTGTGAAAGCAACTCCAAGCCTGCCATTTGAATGAGGCATTTCTATATACAAACTATGGAATTGCCAATGGCTCTCTGACCCACTGACGTGTGTCTACCTTTGAAATAATCTTGCTTTCTTTCCATGATTTATTTGTTTTCCACAATTAATTTGTTCTTCTGTTTAGTAGCAAGACCAGGCAGACAAAGTTGTTTTTAATCCCTGTATCTGCAAATCTCTTCCTCTGACTTATCAAGGAATCTGAAATGCCATCATTAAAGACTCGCCCCTTCATATGAAAATGTTACATCCCTGAGAAAACCTTCTATCTCCTAGCATTAAGCTATTATCCCAAATCAGGCAGCTTTCTACTAACAAGAAAGGATTAAACACTGGGCAGGTAAATTTTGATAGGATTTGGAAGGTAAAAATAAGGAAGATGGGAATGTTGTGAGAACCAAAGTTTCAGAAGGAGGCTTTGGGCAGCTGAGAGGCAGCATGAAGGGATTTGCATATATGAACTCCTCCCTACCAGAGGAGAACACATGGGAGCACGAGGGAAAGTACCTGTGCTAAAGGTCCCCCAGGTTTTTGTTTTGTTTTGCTTTTGCTTACAACCAATTTATTCAGTTTATTACTTGCCCATAATAAACTGAATAAGTTCCCAGTGAAATGCAAAGATACAAGCTATGTATTTCTGTGTTAATGCAGGAGCCAGTGGGATACCCGGGGACCGGGCACTGAGGGCAAGGAGGGAACACCAGATTTCAGCGTCAGACCTGGTCTGAGCCCCTGAGCCCAGGGTGGGCTAATGTCCCAGCATGGACAGCTGCTTTCTTCTCACAGCTGGGCATACTACAAGGCATGTCTTCAAAATCACAGCATTTCAGTGATGTCAGGGGAAGAGATACTAAAGAAATGGGGACTGTGTCCTGGTGCACCTCAGCTGTTGTTGCTTTGTAAGTCACACACTAGCAAGTTAACAAGAATTTTATAATACTCTAGGAGCGATGTGCCACAGAGCAATAGAACCTCTGTGTTTCCCTCTCAGTGCCTCCTTGCTTGTTTTTATTCCTACCTGAACCCCCATCCTTAAGCCACATACCCTGATGTTGAAAGTCTCTGGTACACAACAAAAGTCTGTTGGATGACAACAGTTTTTTCAAAGCAGCACCTTGTGCAGAAAAGTCTATGGCACTGAAGAAAGAATGTTTCTTTGGTTGGCTATCCTCTGTGAAGTCATCCATCCCTGACCAATGTCTAATTGAAAGTATAACTTAGAAGACAGATTTAGAGAGTGGAATGTGGGCAAAAATAGGAAACAAACTCCAAAAAACTATAGTCTATAAGGGCTGGGCAGGATAATGATCAATTCACAAATGGCCTCACTTGAAGGTTATGTAATTGTTGCTTACACAATCATTAGGAACATATTAGAGTCCTGGGCGCCTGGGTGGCTCAGTTGGTTGGGCGACTGCCTTCGGCTCAGGTCATGATCCTGGAGTCCCTGGATCGAGTCCCGCATCGGGCTCCCTGCTCAGCAGGGAGTCTGCTTCTCCCTCTGACCCTCCCCCCTCTCATGTGCTCTTCTCTCACTCTCAAATAAATAAAAATCTAAAAAAAAAAAAAAAAAGGAACATATTAGAGTCCACCGCTGATAATCTGATAATCTGCAATTTTCTGGGTAACACTCTTTGTCTATCGATATGAGATGGTCAGAGTCTAGCTCAAAACTTCTCTCACCCCCATGAAAAATGCTGAATTGGAAGGAGAGTCACACCACTGATAGTATTTTAAAGAGAATTAAGGCCTGTTAGAAAGTATACATACAATATTACAATTTCAATTTTGAAGGGCACCTTGAGTTCCACTTGTCACTTTTCTGAATTTATCTGTCAGGAACAGACTTAAGGACATTTTAACTTTTTGGAAGAGTAGAAACTTTGGTCATAGCCATGGTTCTATAAAAGTATTTTAAAGGGGTTATTATCTTTTTATTAAAATAATGTTTTTAACAAGTGATACATAAAAATAAGAAAGTAAACATCTTCATGTCTAATGTGAGAGCAAAAACTCTTTACTAGACTCTTATTTTATTTTATTTTAAAGATTTTATTTATTTGAGAAAAAGAGAGAGAGAGAGAGAAAGAGAGGGTGGGGGAAGAGCAGAGGGGAAGGGAAAGGGACAAGCCGACTCTATGCTGAGTGCAGAGCCCAGAGCAGGGCTCGATCCCAGGACCTGAGATCATGACCTGAGCCAAAACCAAGAGTCAGACACTTAACTGACTGAGCCACCCAAGCGTAACTAGGCTCTTACTTTATATACAGCCAAAGAGTCAGTAGTGCTTATAAGTAGTAGTGGGTTCTCTTACAGAGAATTGGAAAAATAGCAAAATAAGGCATAGCCTGTTATTTTTACAGATTTGTGTTAGGCATTATTGTTCTTTCTGGAAGGCAAAATTGGAAATCTTATTACCCAAAGGTTTAAAATATGGTTCTGGGGGTGCCTGGGTGGCTCAGTCAGTTAAGTGTCTGACGCTTGATCTCAGCTCAGGTCTTGATCTCAAGGTCATGAGTTCAAGCCCTGTGGTGGGCTCCATGCTGGGTGTGGAGCCTACTTAAAATTAAAAAAATAAAATGAAATACAGTTCTTTTTTTTAAATTTTATTTATTTGAGAGAGAGAGAATGAGAGACAGAGAGCATGAGAGGGAAGAGGGTCAGAGGGAGAAGCAGACTCCCTGCAGGGAGCCTGATGTGGGACTCGATCCCAGGACTCCAGGATCATGACCTGAGCCGAAGGCAGTCACTTATCCAACTGAGCCACCCAGGCGCCCCTTAAATACAGTTCTGAAGATAATATCATATGAGTAGGCAAACTATGGACTCTTGGCCACAGCCATCTTATTTATCAAGTGGAGACATTAGCGTGCTATTTGACTAAGTAAGATGTTCTAAAGTCCACTCCAACTTTAGGATTTATTATTCTACTACACTCATAGAACTCTGTCTTTCTATGAGAATTGTTATGTATCACCACCCATCTTATAGTCCTAGGATATTTGTGTTCTAGATCTTACACCCTCTTGCCTTATCCAGGATCCTGCTTTGTCAATTAGCCCCCTTCCCCCTTGTAACTTCTATCTCTGTCTCTGTTATTGCCCTTTCCTCTATGAACATGAACATGTTATTCTACCTTAACCCCACCCCCAAACCCACATACACACAACACAAAACCCAAGCTTTTCCATCCCACATCCCCCTTTACCATCACTGTCTCACCCTCGTTCTGTTCATAGCCAACCTTCCTAGAAAAATGCCTACGTTCAGGCAATCTCTTTTCTCACCTCTCTCTCAGGAGTAACTCTTTTTGCTGAAGTTGCCAGGACCTCCTAAATGCAAGATCCAATGGAGACATTTCAGTCCTTATCTCCCTTGGTCTTTCTCTAGCAGCTGTTGTAACTCTTTCCTCTCTTGATTTCTGTGACTTCGTGCTCCCTTGGTACCCCTCCAGGTTTGTGGACAGTTCCTTCTTGGTCTCCTTCAAAGACATCACTTTTCTTCATCTACCCCATCCCTAAGATGTTGATGTCTTCCACCACCCATCCTCAGTGCTCTCCCTATCTCACACTATTATTCTTTACAGCGTATTTCATTCATCTCATAACTTCAACTACCACTTATTCACTTGGCTGCCAAGTTATTCAGCCTGCTACTCCTTCCAGATCTCCAGATACATAAACAAATATATAAACTTCCCACCAGTCATCTATGGCCATATGTTTCCCCATTGTGGTGTTTACTTTTCTTTTTTCAAATATAATTAACACACAGTGTTATATTAGTTTCAGGTGTACAATATAGTGATTCAACAAATCTATACATTACTCAGGGCTCATCATAGGTGTACTCCTAATCCCCTTCACCTATTTCACCATCCCCCCACCTACCCCCCTCTGGCAATTACCAGTTTGTTCTCAATATTTAAGAGCTTGTTTTTTCTGGTCTCTTTTTTTCTTTGTTTGTTTTTTTCCCTTAAATTCCATATATGAGTGAAGTCATATGGTATTTGTCTTTCTCTGACTGACTTATTTCACTTAGCATTATACCCTCTAGGTTCATCCATGTTATTGCAGATGGCTGGATTTCATTCTTTCTTATGGTTGAGTAATAGTCCATTGTATATATATGCCACATCTTCTTTGTCCATTGTGATGCTTAATTTTATGTATTACCTTGGTTAGATTATGGGTGTTTTAGATGTGATTCACATTTTTTATTTTTATTTTTTGAACAACTTGACTGAAGTATGATTGGCATACAAAAAGCTATACATATTTAATGTATACAGCCTGATGAGTTTGGAGAGAAGTATATACCTGTGAAACTATCACCACAATCTAAGCCATAACCATACCCATCACCTCAAAAAGTCTCTTGTCTTCTTTCCTTATTAATTTTTTGTGAGTATGTGATAACATTTATAAGATTTACCCTCTTAGCAAAATTTTAAGTTTATGATGCTGTATCGTTAACCACAGGCTCTATGCTATGCAGTAGATCTCTAGGACTCATTCATCTTCTGTAACTAAAACCTTGCACCTTTTGACTAAAGGAGTACAAGGTACTCTGTACCTCTTTTTTTTCTCCCTTCCCAAGCCCCTGGTAACCACCATTCTATTCTCTGCTTCTATGACTTTGACTATTTTAGATTCCTTATAGAAGTGGAATCATGCAGTATTTGTCCAGATGTGATTAACATTTAAGTATAACAGATTATATCTATAACCTGGCTTGGTTTTATCCAATCATTTGAAGGCCTTAAATGCAAGAGATTGAGGTTCCCCAAAGAATTTCAAAGGAATTCTGCCTCCAGATTGCAGCATAGAAATTCTGCCTGAGTTTCCAACTTTCAGACTCAAGACTACAACATCAAATCTATCAAATCTTACCTGAATCTCCAGTCTGCCAGCTGGTCCTATGGCTTTTGGATTGCCAGCCCCCACAATTGCATGACCTAATTCCTTAAAATTTATCTATCTATCTATCTATCTATCTATCTATCTATCTATCTATCTAATTGTCTCCTATTGGTTCTGTTTTTCTGGAGGACCCTGACAAATAAAGCCGTCATCTGCACATCATGTTCAAATCCCTTAGCGTACTCACAGGGACCTTCATGAACTGGCTGTCGTCAATTTATCCAGCCTCACCTGCCTTTTTTAGACACCTATCCTCCTGTCCTTTCATACTAACTCCTTGGTCATTCCCAGAGCTTGCCACACTCTTTTGTACCTCTGCCGTTTGCACTATCTGTACACCTAGAAAATTTTTTGTCCTTCAGAACACAGATCAAGCTTCACCCTGGGCTTTGTGAAGGAGAATGGCAGAACAAGCCGCTTCTTCTATGACCCGATTGTCCCTTGCACACATGCTTCCTTTAAGCATGAGTCATATTTATGGAATTATTCCTTATAAATCCTTTCTCACCTCTTTTAAAACTCTTGATTTCTAGTATCTAGTGTTGAATCTGGCACATGGTATACACCTGGCAATCAAGAAAAATTGATTGGAACACCTGGGTGGCTCAGTTCGTTGAACGTCTGACTCTTGATTTTGCCTCAGGTCATGGTCTCAGGGTCATGGGATCGTCAGGCTCTGCACTCATCGGGGAGTCTGCTGGAGATTCTCTCTCCCCATCTCCCTCGCCCCTTCCCCTTGGCTCTCTCTCAAAATAAATAAATAAATATTTCTTTAAAAAGAAAGAAAATTTTGATTAGTTGACAAGTAAAGCCTCTCTGCTTAGGATATTAAATAGCTGCCCATCACTTACAAGATAAAGTCTCCTCAGTGCAGCATACAGGGTTCTCATGTTCTCCTCTCCAGTCTCATCTCCTAGCAGGTTTCCACAGCACCTGAATTTCTAGTCATGCTGAACTAGTTGTAGTTCTTTCAACAAGCTTAGCTTCCTTGCATTTACTTCTGTACCCACTGATCACCTGAAACATCCCCCTGTCCAACCATTTGGCAATTTCCATAGTCCCTTTAATCTTCATCTCAAGTTTTCTCTCTCCCGTGAACACTATTCTCATCCCTGCCTTAGTTTTTACTCTGTGTTCCCTGAGCACTATGTACTTATCCTACTAAGTGTATGACTTAGTCTATCAACTGCAGAACATAAATCACAGTCTGTCTTTCCCTCCTCTTCTGCAGCTCTTTGAGGACTAATTGTAACCCCACTGCTGCCACTGTGTTGCATGTGAACTGATTTGGGGGGCGAGGGGTTACCAAGAGTAGAAGGGAGAAAGCAAAGTGGAAGGGTTCAGCGTGCCCAAGTCTTGCCTTGGCAGCCGTTAGTCTGAAGACGAGATACTTGCCTTAAGAAGTACTCAGCAAATGTTGTTTTTCAAGTGTTGGTTATCTTGCAATGATCCCGCAAGGTTTGGCAAGTTCCAGCGATTCAGAAACAATTCTCTACTGTAATCTAAGTAAACATATATAGAAAGATTAAAAAGCCACAGAATGTCCCTGAAAGATTTTTATTTAAACTTGACATGGGGGAAGCAATGAAGGGGCTGAAATAATTCTTTCTCCTTTTTTTCCCCTCCCACAGGCATTTTCTGCCTTCATGCTGCCACCCTGTAATTCCCAGCTCACCCAGCCTCCCTTCTTACTCTCGGCCCCCAGGGCCTTTCCTCTTCACGGACCTTTTAGAATCCATACTCTCCACCAAAATGAATCTCTGTATCCTAGTCGATCAGCCAGATGATCTGATGATCTTTATAAAATATTAATAGATGATCCTCTGAAAATCTTCCAAAACATAGCCTTTGAATCAGACACTTCTGTTAATAATGTCTGTGTTTTACCACAAGGTACATGTTCCCGCACTGGGGAACATGTGCTCTAGATTGTCTGTAAGAGTTTCATAACATTTACCAAAAATGCCTTCAAATTAAATGTATTCCTGCCAATTATTTCTTGCCCCGTACTGGTATCTTGTACACTCAGTGTTTCTTTTTGTGCCCTTAGGCCTTTCAGGAAACATCTTCCCTGTGCAAATGGTGTCAAACTGGGGGAGCCTGTTTGGCTCAGTCAGTTAAGCATCTGCCTTCGGCTCAGGTCGTGATCCTGGGGTCCTGGGATCAAGCCCCATGTCCGGCTCCCTGCCCAGCAGGGAGTCTGCTTCTCTCTCTCTCTCTCTCTCTCTCCCTCCCTCTGCCCCTCCCCCACCCCCACTCACTCACACTCTCTCTCCTTCATAAATAATTAAAATCTTTTTAAAAATTGGTGTCAAACTGAGGAAGCTAAACCTTTGGCCAATCCTAAGCGAAAATCTCAAACTTGGAAGACAGAAATCAACTAAACTGTGCAATTTGACATGCATAGGCAAAGAAGCTCTTTCACTTTTTTTGCCTCTTTTTTCTCTTTCCTCCCTTCTTTCTTCCTGCCATTGATTCAACAGGTATATTTTGAGGTCTGCAGCAAAGATTTCCTGGATCAAGCAGCAGACCTGTATAGGGTAATATTTAAGTGCACAGGCTCTGGAACCAGATGCCTGTTTTTGAATACTGGCTCTGCCAGCTAGTAGTTATATGACCTTGGCCAAGCTTTTTCACTTCTCTGCACCTCACTTTGGTCATTTGTCAAATGGAAATGATAATAATAGTATCCACTTCCCAGAGTGGTTGTGAGGATTAAATTATTCATTAACTAAGAAGTACTTAACATATAAGTGCTCCCCACAAATATTAGCTACTGTTAGCTGCTGCTTAATTCTAGATGACTAATGGGAATTAATTAGGAGTACAGTGGAGTGGAGCGAGGAGAGAGCTTTCCGCGTAGAGGAAACATTGTATTTGCAGTCCTTGAGGCGGGAAGGAGGTGCTGGGTATTTGGGGAACCAGTAGGAGCTAAGAATGGCTAGAGAGATGGACAATGCCAGGTCATTCTGGACCTGGTAGATATTGGATTTAGGATTTAGTTTTTATCCTAAAAGCCATGAGAAGCCCCTTGCGGATTTTAAGCAAGGGATAACATGATCCAATTTGCTTTTATAAAGATAAACCCTGCTGCTGTGAGAGAGAATAGTTGGGAGACAGGTGAGAGGAAATGGGGGGGGTCAAGGGGAAGGAAACAACATGATGATCCTGAAGACTCTCACTTATGCCATGGGGTGGATGATGGAGATATTCGTTAAGGACACTAGGGACGCCTGGGTGGCTCAGTCGGTTAAGCATCTGCCTTAGGCTCAGGTCGTGATCCCGGGGTCCTGGGATCAAGTTCCTCATGGGCTCCTTGCTCAGCAGGGAGCCTGCTTCTCTCTCTGCCTGCCACTCCCCCTACTTGTGCTCTCTCTTTCTGACAAATAAATAAAGAAAATCTTAAAAAAAAAAAAGATGGGAACACTAGAAGAGGATCAGATCAAGGGAGAAGAGGAGAGATCTCAATATTGAATGTACAGATTAGCAGTGGCTAGCCGACCTCCAAATGGAGTTAGATATTTAGAGAAGTTGGATATATGGGTCCAGGGCTTAGCAATAAAACGTGAATTGGTCTCTCTTAAACTGATAGAATCAGGGTTGAAAAGGAAATTCTCATTCAAGTTAAAATAGACAACTTCAGTTAGTTAGAGATGGAACAGTGATGAGCAAATGAATACATTTTGTAAGGTGGGAAAACATTCTCATGGCTATTGATTGAAGCAGGAGGGACAATTAATGTAGAAAGGCTGAATCTCAAGCAAGCATTTCAGAAAGTGACAATTTAGCCTTTGATAACTGTCACATAAACAGCTTATCAATTTAAGGAATATTTTATTTACTTGAAGAAAGGAAAAAAGGGGGCAAATGGAGAGTTTCTGTGTCTAGTTTTGAAACAAGTTTTCTGCTGCTGGTCAGAACTTACCAACGAAGAACTGCTGCAAGATCTTTTGCAAATTGAAAACTCCCACAGTCTTACATTTTAAGTGGGTACTTGAGGTACTTGAGGTAATGTTCTGGAGTCTGAAAGGTCTCTAGTAATCTTGCTTAAACATTCCAGGTTAAATGAGCAGAGGCTGGTATCTATTGCATAACTTTGAAGTCAATCTTTTAGAGACTCTTCAGGCATTGGACTAAGTCTTTCAGAGATCTTGAGAACAAACCATCAATTATGCTGAAAGACATGGATTCATTTCGAGACTGAGCAAGCTATATTAAATATTGCATCTATAAGGGTGTCAGAAAAGATACATTTATTATAGAATATATATATATTTATTCAACTACCATCAACTGCTTGTAAAAAGATATATTTTAGAAATAATTTTTTTCTTTTGCAAAAGTAATACTTATTCATTGATGAAAATATAGAAAAAATGGGGATGGCTGCGTGGCTTAGTTGGTTAAGCGTCTGTCTTTGGCTCAGGTCATGATTCCAGGGTCCTGGGATCAAGTCCCGCATCCTGCTCCCTGCTCAGTTGGGAGCCTGTTTCCCCCTCTGCCTGCAACTCCCTCTGCTCGTTCTCTCTCCCTCTCCCTCTCTCTGTCTCTGCCAAATAAATAAATCTTAAAAAAAAAGAATATATAGAATATATAGAAAATACAGACTAGGCAGAAGAAAATATGTACCAGTCACAATCTCAAGTCTTTCTGGTAAGGCTCTCAGTAGTCCAACTGATGCTTTGGAACAATTCAGAAAAAGGTTCCTCTTCCCTTGCCTGTATGCAGCCCTGTGCATATTATGTATGATAAAAACCACTGAATATAAACCTTTTGTATTTGTCACATAAATATTAGTGCACATCCATGATTAAACTTCTTAGAATAAATTTTCAGAAGTGAAATTCCTGGGGCAAATGGCATGGCAAATCCCAAGCTTGTTTTATACCTGTCACCAAACTGCCTTCAGTGAGGTTGAACTAGCTCATACCCTGACAGGCTTTTGCTCATTTTTCCAAAGCTTCATAACATTAAATGTGATGATGAAAGATATAGATTCATATTTTAAAAATAAAAAAACCCTAACATTTTGTCACTTTGAGTATTGAAAAATAGTACCCCATGTTGCTTTGTGTGGGTTTCTTTTTGAGTGGCAAAGTGAAAAATATTTTTATATGTATATTCGTCATTCTTCCTGAATTTCCCACATGTATTGTTTATCCTATAGCGCTTTTCTACTGCTATATTTTTCTGATTTGAGAAATCTTTTTGGATAAAAGTTGAATATATGTGTCGTACTTACCCAGACATTACTAAATGTATAAAAAGGCAATTTTTAAGAATTTTTTTAAGAAGCAACGCATACCATATTTAAAAAGATGTATTTATTTGATTTGTTCGCAAAGAATATCTTGAGGGAGGAGTCGTATATTAGATTGAACCATCTGAAATTGTGAGTGATTCTCAAATTGTGGTCTGGGATCCCAGGAGGTTTCCAATTCTGTTTTCGGGTGGGGGGCCACAAGGTCAAAGTTATTTTCACAATAGTGTTAAGACATCATTTGCGCTTCCGCTTTCATTTTCTTAACAAAAGTACAGTGGAATTTTCCAGAGGCTGTTTGATGTGTGATAGTCTAACAATTTGAATGTAGAAGCAGATGAGAATCCATCTGTCTTCTATTAAGCCAGACATTGAGGAGATTTGCAAAAATGTAAAACAATGTCACTCTTTTTTTTTGGCTTGGGAAAATAGAATTATTTTTCATAAAAATATATTATTTGTATTAATATGCAATGGGTTTATTACTTCTAAATGACTTAATAAATATTTATTTTTTTCAGTTTTTAAACATTTATTTTATTATTACTTTTTAAGATTTTATTTATTTATTTGAGAGAGAGAGAGAGCAAGAGGAGGAGCAGAGGGAGGACAAACAGACTCCATGCTGAGTGTGGAGCCCGACACAGGGCTTGATCCCACCACCCCGAGATCATGACCTGAGCGGAAATCAAGAGTCAGATGCTCAACCAACTGAGCCATGCAGGCACCCCTGTTTTTTTGTTTTGTTTTAATTTAGATTTCAGTGAATGTCGACAGATGTAACTTACATAAACAAAAGCTCTTTAGGACCCTCAGTTTTTAAGTGTGAAGGGGTCTCGAGAACCTCTGCTTTGTGGCATCTGAACAAAGTGGCTCTTTGTTTCAGAGACAGAACTCAAGATGTGAAATACTTCCCTGGGAGCTAAATGAGTTTAATTATGGGACTGGTTGTTGAGGGTTTCATCCAGTTCTGAGCGTCAGAGGCACCTCTATGTTCTTTAGTAAATTTTTTTTTTTTTTTTTTTTTGTGGTTGGGAGAATATGGTGCCCTCTGCTGCATGGAACGCACAGCAGAGACCCCTGTTTCCTGGACCTAAAGGCTATAGAAGAGCAATAATAATGAGAAAATAAGTTGATTAGAGATATTAATATTTTCCCCCCAACCACAAAAGTGCTAAAACACAACCATGGGTTCCTTTCTTGCCTTTGCCCCAGTCAAAATAAAAATACAGATTTATCTGAGGTTGTATGAGTAGGAAGAGTTTGTTCCTTCCTGAATTGTACTAGGAGATGCACAATTTGAAGAGGAAAAAGGAAAAAAAAAATAAAGAGGAAAAAGGACTCACTCTCCGCCCACTCAGCCTCCTTTGGGAGCAGAGTTCTAGGAATCTCAAAGTCTTCACTTAGGTTGACTTAGAAATTAATTAACCTAATAAGAAATAGGCAGGGTCTAAATGAGAAATCCTTAAAACTTTACATAAAAGGACAGGAGAATAAATGAAAAGACACACCATGTTGCTGGATTAGAAAATGGAACATTATTTAAAAGGCCTATTTTTTAAAAAGATTTTCTAGGGGCACCTGGGTGGCTCAGTCATTGGGCGTCTGCCTTTGGCTCGGGTCATGATCCCAGAGTCCTGGGATCAAGCCCAGCGTCGGGCTCCTTGCTCAGTGGGGGGCCTGCTTCTCCCTCTCCCACCCCCCTGCTTGTGTTCCCTCTCTTACCGTGTGTGTCTCTCTCTGTCAAATAAATAAATAAATCTTTAAAAAAATAAAATAAAAGATTTTCTATTTATTTATTTGAGAGAGTGTGAGAGAGAGCACAAGCAGGGGTGAGGAGCAGAGAGAGAGAGGGAGAAGCAGACTCCCTGCTGAGTAGACTCTAACGCAGGGCTTGATCTCAGGACTCCGAGATCATGACCTGAGCTGAAGGCAGACACTCAACTGACTGAACCACCTAGACACCCCTAAAATGCCTATTCTTTCCAAATCACATTTTGGGTGAAATGCAAGACCAATCAAAATTTGCATACCTTCTGAACCAGCAATGTACTGTTTAAGAAATCAAACCCCCATGAGTTTAAGCTTATTTCTACTCTTAAAAACTTAGTTCTCATTTCTTTTTTTCTTATTTCTTTTTTTTCTCTTGTACCCAGATGTCCATATTGAAGGTATTTTTGTATAATTGTCTGCTGAATGGTGAGTAATTTATCAAAAAGGATGCTTCCAAAACAAGGAATTCCTGACTTCAATCCTCCTTCCACTATCATTACATCCTCTTGAACTTGATGATAATGCCCAAATGTCCTCAAGGAGCCTGGAAGACTAGAATGTGGCAGCAAAGCACTGAGGTACTGACCAAATGTGGATGTCCCTAATTAGAGTAGTGCTGGAGTGTGAACTCGAAATTAAATGGGTGTTATTATCCATCTAGTTATCCGAGCAATTTCATTGGTGTTGTGGATTTTAAGGGAGATACACTGTGCTCTATCACGCAAAAGCAAAGACCACAAATTACAGAATCTGCTGTAATACTCTTCTTGTGTAGAAATCACTAAAGAGTTACAAGATGTGAGGAACTGCGCAGTGAGGGATTTGGAAGGTAGAAACTAATGAGAAGCAAGGACAGTTCTAATAAATAGATAAATCAGAGGGAAAATTACAATCTTGGTCTTGTCCTGACTAAAACCTATTACAAAAACCTGTTATGACAGACTTCAGACCTCTGACTTAAAAAAAAATCTTGAGGGGGCACCTGGGTAGTCAGTTAAGCATCTGCCTTCGACTCAGGTCATGGTCTCTGGGTCCTGGGATTGAGCCCTGCGTCAGGCTTCCTGCTCAGTGGGGAGTCTGCTTCACCCTCTCCCCCGTATGCATGCTCTCTCTCTCAATTAAATATAATCTTTAAAAAAAATCTTGAGGTATAATGTGCATACAGAAAAGTGAACAAATCATGAATGTACATCTCAACAAATTTTCACAAATTGAATACACTTGTGTAACGATCAAGAAAGATAATTTACTATACCCCAGATATCTCTCTTGCTCCCCTTTCTAGTTACTACATTGCACCAAGGATAACCACTATTCTCTTTTCTAACAGAATAGATTATCTTTGCTTATTTTTGAACTTTATACAAATGGATTCTACGGTATGAATTCTTTAGTCACTGATTTCTTTTGCTCATCATGTTGTATAATTCATCCATATTGTTATGTGTAGTTGTGGTTCATTAATTCTCATTGTAGAGTCATATTACATTGTATGAATATACCACACTTACTCATCTATTCTACTGTAGGACACTGGGATAGAATCCAATTGTTTCTGCTGGGTATGTACCTAGGATTGGAATTGCTGGGAATAGAGTATGTGTTATTTGTTTGGCTTTAGTAGATACAACCAGTTTTCCAAGGTGATTGTAACAGTTTGTACTTTTACCAGCTAAGTATGAGAGTTTTATTTGCTCCAAATACTTGTCAACATTTGATATTTTCTGTTTTCATTTTAGCCATTTTGATGGCTAAAATATCTTGTGGTTTTAATATACATTTCTTTGATGACTAATGAAATTGAATACATTTTAAGATGTTTATTGGTCCTTTGAATCGTCTCTTTTATGAAATGCCTATTCAAATTATTTGCTCATTTTATGATTGAGCTATCTTTTTCTTATTGATTTGTAGAAATTCTTTATATATTCTGGCAATCAGTCTTTTTTTATTTACATATTGAGAACATTTTTTTTCCCCTGTCTCATTTTTTTTTGTCTTATTGGTGTCTTTTGACAAAAGATTTATAATTGTTTAATAGTTCAATTGATCACATTCCCCACCCCTCTTTATGGTTAGTATTTTTTATGTCCTATTCAGGAACTCTTTGGTCAAGAAGCTATTCTTGTGTGTTTTCTTCTAGAGGCTTTATTGTTTTACTCCTGACTTTTAAAATGTCTGAGTTGGGAAAGTTATGAAAATCAACATCTATCCAAATTAAAGAGCTATTTTTGAAAAGCCAATCACAGAGTACTGTGATATCAAATCTGGAGTGGTTGAACAAGCAGCTCTCTGCAGCAGGAATATGAGGGAAAGCAGTTACACAACTCCCACTCTACTTCAGCCAAGTGTCTCTTATTAACTAGGCCATGTTGCAAGCTAGTCAGAAATTCGTTTAATTGCCAGGGGACTGGAAAAAAAAAATAAAACAGGGTGAGATTTTCCACACAGGAAAAGAAAAAAAAAAACATTTTGAGATCTTCTGAGGTAGAATCTGAGATCCTTTACCTCTTATGCCTGGAAATTCTTTTTTTTTAAGATTTTGTTTATTTATTTGAGAGAGAGAATGAGAGAACATGAGAGGGGGGAGGGTCAGAGGGAGAAGCCGACTCCCCGCCGAGCAGGGAGCCCGACACGGGACTCGATCCCGGGACTCCAGGATCATGACCTGAGCCGAAGGCAGTCGCCCAACCCACTGAGCCACCCAGGCGCCCTATGCCTGGAAATTCTTGTCAAGGAGGTATTTCATATCTTTCCCTCCACTAATACCTCTCATACTATGACCTCGCTCTATCACTTATCCTCCCCTCTTTTCCCTTCAGTTTCCACTCTGTTTGTTTTCCCTTTACATCTACCAACTCAGTCTCCCCAGTCATACGCTGGAAACCCTTGACCCCTCTCCTCATTCAGGCTTTTCCTTCATTGCCAAAGTTCGCAGAAATCAGTCACATTTGCTGCCACTGTTTTTTCACTTCCCCTTTCCCCTTAACAACTTGTACCATGTTGTCTATTGTTTCTACCAGTCAAACAGCTCTCTTGAATACTCTCAAAATTAGTGTGTCCAAGTTGAATGTTTTCACTTTTCCCAAGCCTTATCTTTTATGTTTTTTAAAAGATTATTTATTTATTTGAGAGAGAGTGAGAGAGAGCGGGGGGGGGGGAGCAGACTTCCCGCTGAGCAGGGAGTCCAGTGCAGGAGTTGGTCCCAGGACCCCAAGGTCACGACCTGAGCCAAAAGTCAGATGCTTAACCGACCGAACCACCCAGGCACCGCACCCCCCACCCCCACACAGCTATCTGAATGGTTTGACTGCCTTCCTTGTTCCTAATGTGCCCTTATCCAAGCTCTTCTGTACAAAACTGGGATTAATCTTCTTAAATCAAAGTTCTAACCTTATCATGTCCTAGTTTGAAGATCTTTAATAGTTTTTCTCATTGTCTTAAATCCCACCACAAACTGGATCAAATTCATTAATTCTTCTTATTCACCCATATTATAGTCAGAACTATTTCACTTCATTTTTTCTTCTGATTTTGCTACCTTTGTTGATGTAGTTCTAGATTTCCCTCACTTCTGAATGTCTAAATTCTTCCCCTTTTTTCAAGATAGAAAGGCAACTCCTTAATGAATATCCTTTCCCATCTTCTCTGTTCAATAAACTCTTTACACTTCAAGACACAGTTCAAACATAATTTCTTCCTTATACTATCCATATAACTGAATTAATCACTCTTGATCTCTGTTTCCAAAGCAAACTGAACATACCAGTATAAAAACAAAACAGTCCCTACCACATAGTACTGCAATTATTTTATCATTAAACTCCTGAGCTCTTAGCTTCTCAAAAGCAGGTATAATCTTAATCTTTGCATTCTCAGTGACTAACCCAATACCTTGCACAGAGACATCTATGATCAATCTCTATTGACTGAATGAGTGCAATTTTTCCTTATTAAACCGAAATGGCATTTTTATATACATTTCTTTTATGTCATATCATCACTTTCTACCCTGTGTATTTGTTATCTATGTAGGTAGCTTATGTTCTCTGATAGATGGTTATCATTGAAAGGCCAGAGACTCTGCCTTGTCATATCCAAAGGCCTCATGGAGCCTAGTAAGAGGAACCATTACATACCTACATCATTGGCACAACTAGACTTGGCTTTTGATCAGGACATACTATGACACACCTGAAGAACACAATGCTAGAGACAGGCCAAGAAAAGCTACTAAGAGACTTGATTTGCCCCTGTCTTCAGAAACAGGTAGTGCAGGTTTCTATAAATAAGGTGAGTGTTGCTGCTTGGGAAAGCCATTCATTTGTTTTTTCATTAATTTGTAAACCACTTTGTGGAAAAGAAGGGAGTGTGTCCAGAACAGTAACTTCATGCCAGAGATTTTCACGTACTTAATCACTGTAATGACATTATGAGATGATCACTATTATTCTGAATTTATAAATAAGGAAAATAAGACTCAAGATTGCTTTAGTGACTTAATTCAGTATCATGGAGCTGGTGAGTGACAGAACTAGGATTTGAAAGCAGGCATGTGAGACACTCAAGGGTAAGCTCTTTTCTACCTCATCATGCAACATACTCAGGTTTCTGGAGAAACATCTGGAGAAACCCTTGAACCAAGGGGGAGCATAACCTGTCAGCACCAAGGGTCGGGCTTGTATCAAACCTTATATTGAGGAAATCCTGAGAAACACAAATAAACTTGCCAGATTTTATTTTGAGAACCAGGGGAATACCTGCTTCCCAATAGGCCTAGGGTTAGGGAATGGGAACATTCCCAGAAGGGATAGAGGCAAGATGGTAGTTATGGTTGTGGGAAAAGGAAATGGAGGCTATAGGATTTATAACTGGGAATCAGAAACTTTAGAACAGATGGGAAATCAGGCAAAACTCTCTCTAGTGGGAAACACATTGGAGGGGACACATTTGGACCTTAAGTATAGTGTGTGCGTGGCCTTAGACATGTTTGGTTCAGTTCAGTTAACATTAAATGTGCTGGGTACTGTAGCAGGTGCCTGGAATACAAAGGGACAAATGGTTCATGCCTTCCAGACACTAACAGTCTGGGCTGGGGCAGTCTGTTGATAGAAATATGAGACAGGGTGCCAGGAGAGAGTCTTTTCTAGAAGGTTCCTGAAGACCCAGATTGATTCCCATCTCCAGAAGGTTATCTATGGGTTATAAAGAGCAGGAAGGCCAACATTTCTCTCAGTTTACCTAAAACTGGGCTTGATGATCAGTATTCTTGTCCACCAAACATCTATATACGAGCCACAGGGTGTATGTCACCTCCTGCTTAGGCCTTACCCCAAGAAAAATAATTAAGAGAGTAAATTTAAATATGGCTGTAGGTGAATGAATTAGAGGCTTTATTGCCTTTATGTTCGATGTTTTTATTTATTTATTTATTTATTTTTAAAGATTTTATTTATTTACCTGAGTGAGAGAGAGACAAAGATAGCAACAGAGAGCACAAGAGAGCACAAGCAGGGAGGAGAGGGGGAAGCGGGCTCTCCATTGAGCAGGGAGCCCCACGCAGGGCTTGATCACAGGACCCTGGGATCATGACCTGAGCCAAAGGCAAGTGCTTAACCAACTGAGCCACCTTGGCGCCCCATATATTCAATGTTAAGAACAAGGATTAAAACTTCTTCTTCCGCTTCCAGTATTCTCATCGACAGCTATGCATTCATGAAACCCAGCAGCGTACCTGGCATTTAGTGTGCATTCAATATATTGTTGAACAAATGAACAAAGCAATCATGGGCCACTGTGTGAAGTGCTACAGAAAATACAAAGAGATACTTTGAAGATGTAAACATCTATGAGAAGAAATTAAGATACATGAAATAATCAGCAAACAAGGTAAGACATCAGTGAGGATCAGCAAGGGTTAGAGTAGACAACATCTATCAAGAGATTGAAGAGAAAGAAACAGAGACAGAGAAGGAAAAGTGCTCATCAGGAGACCTGTATTCTAGTTCTGTCATAAACTAGCTATGTCACCTCATGCAGAACATTTCCCCCTTATATTCCTACCTTTTCTCACTTTCACAATGAGGAAACTTTTAGGTGATCTCTGAAGGCCTTCCCAACTCTTAATTTTTATGTTTCTACTTATACATGGGGACTCCCCATCCCCTTTTTAAAGGAAATGCATTTATGTGGTTTAAAAAAGTTATCAATAGATACATTGAAAAGTTCTGCTCCCATCACTGTCCAATGCGCTAACTTTTATGGGTAATCAGTTTTATTATCATCTCAGGGATCCTTTGAGGGTTTTCAAAATACAAATATAAATGAATACATATTTATATCTTCTCCCTTTTTTTTTAAGATTTTAAATTTATTTATTTGACAGAGAGAGAAACACACACAGTGAGAGAGGGAACACAAGCAGGGGGAGTGGGAGAAGGAGAAGCAGACTCCCCGCTGAGCAGGGAGCCCTATGTGGGACTCGATCCCAAGACCCCGGGATCATGACCTGAGCTGAAGGCAGACGCTTAACCGACTGAGCCACCCAGGCGTCCCTTCTTCTCCCTTTTTAAAAAGGTAGTGCACTATATACACTTTCTGCACTTTCCTTTTTAAACTTAATGATATAAGGATGCCTGGGTGGCTCAGTGGGTTAAGTGTCTGCCTTTGGCTCTGGTCATGATCTCAGGGTCCTGGGATCGAGTCACGCATTGGCTTTTTGCTCAGAGGGAGCCTGATTTTCCCTCTGCCTGCCGCTCCCCCTGCTTGTTCTCTCTTAAAAAAATTAGCTTAATGACATATATATTTAAAGATTTTATTTATTTGACAGAGAGAGCAAGAGAGCACAAGCAGGCGAAGGCATAGAAGAAGAAGCAGGCTCCCCACTGAGCAGGGAACCCGATGTGGGGCTCAATCCTAGGGTCCTGGGATCATGACCTGAGCCAAGGCAGACACCCAACCGACTGAGCCACCCAGGCACCCTAAACTTAATGATATATTAAGTTTATATTGAGTTGGAGATGTTTCCCTATCAGTGCTTATAGATGTTTTCCCCCCATAGATGGACTATACACTAAATGTATTTCCCCAAAATTCATGTCGAAACCTAATCCCCAAAGTGTAGGTATTTGGAGGGTCCTCTGGAAGGTGTTTAGGTTATGAGGGCAGATTAGTGCCCTTATTGAGGCTTTATCATCTACTATCTGGCAGATGCCAGTCTCTTTACCACTATTTTTTGCCAGGGCTTTCTGGTCATTTTTAAAAAAATATTTTATTCATTTATTTGAGAGAGAGAGTGAGCGCACCCACAAGCGGGGGGAGGGGCAGAAGGAGAGGGCGAGGGATAAGCAGACTCCCCGATGAGTGCAGAGCCTGATGTGGGCTCAATCCCAGGACCCTGAGATCATGACCCGAACCGAAGTCAGCCACTTAACCAACTGAGCCACCCAGGCACCACTTTCTGGCCATTTTTACATGTATGTTTTTCCTGTATGACCTTGAGAATCATCTTGGCTACCTCCCCTCCTCCCATTTCCTTTGCTTCCCAAAAAGCCTTGTTAGTATTCTGACAGGTTAAATATAGAAATAATATTTTTATGATGTTGGATTTCTTAGCCAAGAACAAAGTATGGTTTCTACTTGTTCTTAATCTTCTGCCCTTGAAGACTGTGTTAAAATTTGAAGGCTTTTTTGGAGGCAGAATAATCTGAGGCAGGTATGACCATTGGTAGTTTTGGGGGTAGTAACTTGGTAAGAGGAGGGAAAAGAAGCTAGCAGTGTCTGCTATGTGCCAGGAATTAAGCTGGTTTTTGTTTTTTTTGTGTTTTTTACATTCTATCATACTTAACGGCCAACCTGCCCAAACCTAGGACCAGATGGGGCCAGATCAAGGATCAGCCTAGATGTCCTCCTAGATACTCTGTAGGGTAATGCTCAGAGAAGTATCAAGATGAAAGCAATATTTGAGGATGATCATAGTGGTAGTGAGACAGAATAGTCTGGGAGTGGGTAGGAAAGGTTAAATTCAGAGTGCAACAAGATTCAGTAATCTAAAAGAAAAGTGATAAAGGCTTATTAGGATTAAGTCCTTATCTGTGGAGATAAATGTATAAATACAAAGGCAATTTCTTTCCAGGGAGGACAAGCAATTTGGACTGAAGAATTAATAAAGTTTGGCTTTGTAGATGCCCATGCCACCCAGACACATTCAACTCCACCGTGTTCTTCGACATCGCTGTCTATGGCAAGTCCTTAGGCTACGTCTCCATTGAGCTGTTTGCACACAAAGTTTCAAAGACAGCGGAAAACTTTCATGCTCTGAGCACTGAAGAGAAAGGATTTGTTTATTTGTTTATTATTCTGGGGCTCATGTGACTTCATACACCAAAATGGCACTAGTTACAAGTTCACCTGAAGGGAGAAATTTGATGATGAATTTCATCCTGAAGCATATGGGTCTGGGCATTTTTCCATGGCAAATGCTGGACCCAACACAACCGGTTTCCGGATTCTCAGGTACGCTGCCAAGACTGAGTGGTTGGATGGCAAATGTGATCTTTGGCAAAGTGGAGGAAGGAATGAATATTGTGGAAGCTGTGGAGTGCTTGGGTCCAGGAATGGCAGGACCACCAAGAAGCTCACTATAGCCGACTTTGGACAACTCCAGTGAATTTGACTTGTGTTTTACCTCGACCTCCAGCCCATTCCTTCTGAGCTCAGGAGAACATCTCCCTACCCTCATCTGCTCATTACATTCTATAATCTTTGTGCTCTGACTTCATTCTTTGGGTCCCATATTTTTCTTATTCCCCTCCAAGTCTAGCTGAATTGTAGCATTCAATTTATGTATGAAAGAAAAACTAAAGAAAAATAAAGAACGTTTTGAGCCTGGACTTTTGGAGAAGGGTGGTACCTTGTTAAAGATAAAGAAGTTGGGGAGGGGGAAAGCAAAACGAGTTTCATCTGAAGAGCTTAAAGGGAAGTGGGATACTCAAGTTCCTTCTTCTAGGTCCTGTATGCAAGTGAAGTGCGTGCAGTTGGCAGAGGACAAATCAATTTTTAGTACAAAAATCTAAATTTAAACCAGAACTTTTGGCTTCACCATTTTGCTAAATAACGTATTACTCCACCTATTGTTGCCTGCTGCTAGGAGTGGGGAGGGGTTAACCAAGGGGAAAAAAGCAGCTCTCAGCTTTCCATCCTACCGGAAGCCTTCTCAGAGAGTTGGACAGTAGCATTTTAAAATTTATGCCCTTAAGTACTCCATAGATACTCTCTTGCTCAAACCTGAAACTCAGTTTCTCATTTTCTAGTTTTTCTCTCTCTTTGGGATCAAGTATTAAATCTTTTTTTTATAATCAAACATGATATAGCTTCTCCAATGATTCAGTGTTTTTGCCTCATCAAAGAACATCTCTGGATAAAAGTGTGGAGTTTGTGCTGTTATCAACTCGGTCATTTTATTTTTCCCTGGCCTAGAAATGCAGCAATCCAGGGCCAGGGCAAGCATACCATGGAGCTGCAAGTCTATCCCATATGACCCACCCTGTGGGCTAGTCAACAAGGAATTTTTTAAAGCATAGTTGAGTCTAGATTTACCTAAGTATGGTGCTTTTTATTTGAGGGGATAGATGGGTGAGGGGAATATAAATACCCAAATCCCACAGGAGGCCTCAATGAATAGACCCTTTTCTTGGATTCGAGTCTTGCTTTAGCCATCATTACTTATAAAACCTGGTCTCTTCCCTCCACACACTTGAGGATGGGACTTTTGTTAAGCTCTGCCATACTATACATAAGTATTTTTTTTAAAAAGATTTATTTCCCATTTGAGAGAGAGGGAGAGAGAGAGAGAAAGTCCAGGAGGGAGGAGCAGAGGGAGAGAGAAAATCCTCAGGCAGACTCCCCACTTCAGCAGGGTGCCTGACATGGGGCTTGACGCAGGGCTCAATCCCACGACTCAATCCCAGGACCCTGAGATCATGACCTGACTGAAATCAAGAGTTGGCTGCTCAAAAAACTGAGCCACCCAGGCGCCCCTGTACCTAAGTATTTTATTTTATTTTATTTTATTTTTTTTTTACTTTTAAAGATTTTATTTATTTATTTGACAGAGAGAGACACAACACAGTGAGAGAGGGAACACAAGCAGGAGGGGGTGGGAAAGGGAGAAGCAGGCTCCCTGCTGAGCAGGGAGCCCGATGTGGGGCTCGATCCCAGGACCCTGGGATCATGATCTGAGCCGAAGGTAGACGCTTAACAACTGAGCCACCCAGGCACCCCTGTACCTAAGTATTTTAAAACTCCAGTGTTACAACCAGCTTGGGAGTAAGGGGTTGTCCCAAGCACCCTTAGATTGCAAACTTGGCATGTCCTTAGGAAGAGAAAGGAGAGAGGACTGGCTGGGCTGCTCAGTATTAGCTGGGTGATGTTTCTACCTTGCACTTACTTCATTTCCTGAGCTGCTTAAGCATGGCTTCTAATTGAGGGGATGTAGTTGAGAGTGGGATGTAGGAGGGAAGACAGGGTTAAGTGTGTCAGGACTGAGCCCCACCCCTAACCCCTCAGCTTTTTTGAGACATAACTGACATATAATATTGTATAAGATCTAGAACATGATGATTTACTACACATCTATATTTCAAAATGATTACTATAATAAGGATAGTTAACAAACACATCCATCATCCTACCTTTTTTTTTTGTGGGGAGAACTTTTTTTTTTTAAAGATTTTATTTATTTGACAGAGAGAGACACAGCGAGAGAGGGAACATACGCAGGGGGAGTGGGAGAGGGAGAAGCAGGCTTCCCGCGGAGCAAGGAGCCCAATGCGGGGCTCCATCCCAGGACCCTGGGATCATGACCTGAGCCAAAGGCAGACGCTTAATGACCCAGGCACCCCATGTGGTGAGAACTTTTAAGATCTACTCTTCTAGGAAGTTTCGACTATATGAGATTATTAATTATAGTCACCATACTGTACATTAGACCACCAGAATTATTCATTCTTATAACTAGAAGTTTGTGTCCTTTGACAATCTTCACCCATTCCCCTGCCTCTTCTCCACTCCAACCCTGGCAACCGCCATTCTCTTTCTATGAGGTTGGTTTTTTTAGATTTGATATATGTGAGATTATATAGTACTTGCCTTTTTTGTCTGACTTATTTTATTTAGCGTAATGTCCTCAAGGTTAGCGTAAAGCTCTCAAGGTTGAGCTCTTAATTTATGTTCTGAAAGTGAAACGAGACTATCAGTTCAGTATCTTGAACAGTGACCAACAGAAATATATGTAATAATGGTCAAATGAATTCTTTTCTTTTTTTTAAGATTTTATTTATTTTGACAGAGAGAGAGAGAGAGACAGCAAGAGAGGGAACATAAGCAAGGGAAGTGGGAGGGGGAGACACAGGCTCCCCACTGAGCAGGAAGCCCAGTGCGGGGCTCGATCTTAGCACCCTGGGACCATGACCTGAGCCGAAGGCAGACGCTTAATGATTGAGCCACCCAAGTGCCCTCGGTCAAATGAATTCTTGGAGAACCAATGCTTGGTGAGTTAGGTCTAGAATTTTATCAGCTTAGTGGTCCATGGTTTCCTTAAGGTGTAGGACACCTTTAACTCCTGAGTTGGGACTCTAGTCGCCTTAACAGGAAAGGAGAGGACAAAGACCCCAGAAATCTTTCACATTTTCACATGTGAGTTTGTCTACCTGCCATGTCACACTTTCATTCTTAAAACAGCATGGAAAAAAAGGGTAGTCATTTATGTCTGAGAAGCAGCATGGCAGAGAGGAAATAAAACATGAATTTTGGGAGGTAGACCAATTGGGGGAAAAAAAAATCCGAGTTCTTCTATTTTCTACCTGTGCACCACTAAAATCTGTATTTTCTCATTTGTAAGATGGGGATTGCACCTATCTTTTTTTAGATTTTTTTAATTTAAATTCAATTTAATTAACATGTACTGTATTATTAGTTTCAGAGGTAGAATTCAGTGATTCATCAGTTGCCTATAACACCCAGTATTACTTCAAGGGCCCTCCTTAATGCCCATCACCCAGTTACCCCATCACCCACCCTCCCCTCCAGCAATCCTGTTTTTTCCCTATATTTAAGAGTCTCTTATGGTTTGTCTCCCTCTCTGTTTTCCTCTTTATTTTTCCTTCCCTTCTCCTATGTTCCTCTGTTTTGTTTCTTAAGCTCCACATATAAGTGAAATCATATGGTATTTGTCTTTCTCGTACTTATTTTGCCTAGCATAGTACCCTCTAGTTCCATCCATGTTGTTGTAAATAGTAAGATTTCATTCTTTTTGATGGCTGAGTAATATTCCATCATGTGTGCGTGTGTGTGTGTGTGTGTGTGTGTATACACACTACATTTCTTTATCCATTCGTCAATGGACATCTGGGCTCTTTCCATATTTTGGCAATTATGGACATGGGATAGCACCTATCTTTGCAGAGATTAAATGAGAAAATCTACTTGAATGCATTTAATAGTTACTAAATAAATGCATGGTAAGTGAAGTCCAATGTGTACTAATGCCTAGCATTTTAATTTATATGCTCGGTAAGTTGAAGATTCTCTAATGTTAATTTTAGCAGATATTATCAGAATCACCCAGGATAATGGAAGGTAAGAAAATGAAAGCATAACTGCAGTCATTAGTTATACAAAATCAAAATTATTTTAACAATCTTTTTAGTATAAAACATATACAAAAGTAGAATATAAAGATCCTCCATGTATCCATCATCCAGCTTAATTATCATCCTTTGACTACTTGATACCAACAATTTATACCCTGTTGCAACTCCAGATTATTTTGAAATCCCAGATAAAATAACATTTCCTCTTAAATTTCAATGTCTCTCTCCAAGATTGTTTAAAAAACTTAATCACAACACTAATCATAACAAAACATCATAACTCAACAAAAGTAATCTGATTCTTTGGTACCATCAAATATCCAATCACCGCTGTTGTAATGCCCATTAAGTGAATGAATTTACATCTGCATTCACATACCTCTTACTTCAACTCAAGAGACAAAAAGATTCCAAATTCCAAGCCACTCCTGAGATGCAAATTAAAATTTAGGGATATTAAATTGAAGGATTTCCCAAGAGTTACTTGCCATGCCTAAAGGTGTCAGTTTCCAAATTGCACAGGAACTACACAAACAATATGTTGGTTGTCGATAATTTGAAGAAAGACAGAACACTATTAATAGTTATGACAATTTTTTTAATGAAACTTTATAATCTGTGGAAAACTAGAGATACGTTCTTTCCCAAGTTGGGCTACCATAACAAACTACCATAGACTGGGTGGTTTAAACAGGAGAAATTTGTTCCTCATAGTTCTAGAGGCTGGCAAGTCCAAGATCAAGGTGCTGGCTAATTTGGTGAGAGTTCTCTTCCTGGCCTCCTCACTGTGTCCTCACATGGCTTTTCCTTTGTGCTCAAGCTGAGATCTCTCTCTTCCTCTTCTTATAAGGCTACTAATCATGACAACTCCACTCTCAGGGCCCAATTTAACCCTAATTACCTTCCAAAGGCACAATCTCCAAATACCATCACATTAGGGGTTAGGAGACATGGATTTTGGGGGGACACAAACATTCAGTCCATAACAAACGTACACATTTATAAAATGATTACTAAGTTTGAAAAGTCAGTAAGCTAGCACGCTACATCTCTTTTCCTCTCCCTAAGTTACTTTGGCTCTAAGAATCTGAGCTCATCATTCCTGGAAATCTTTCTTCACACCCTAACATGACCCTCAGGGCAGGTGGAACCCATAGCCTAACATCCTTACTTTCTCCCTCCATGTGCCACCTCAGCACCAAAGCAAAAGTAAGTAAAAATCATTTTTAGCTATCAGGGTAAGTTTTTCATGAAATGAACATTTTTTACTCTCTCCCTAGGTTCTCTGTAATTCAAAGGCTGAAGGATCTTTTTAAATCCTGCTAAGCTTGCAAATTTGCCAGAAAAAAAAAAAGTGTGGATGGAGCTGTTTGTAGTCATACTTGGCCCTTCTCCAGGTCTGCTGGCTGCGCTGACTGCATAAGCAACCGTGTTCTTACTAGTTATGTGTGTCACTGCAGGAGCTGCAGCAAAGAATTTCGGTATCCTGAAGAAATCCTGTAAACCAAACCCCATTTCCCGTAATTGAACCAAATGATTTGATTGTTGGTCCTGAAAATATCAGCAGGACTTGAAATAATCTGCCCTCCAAAAGTCGGCAGGGAAAAATCCAAAAATTTGCTAACACTCTAATCTATTGACAATGCTGTGGAGAAACATCTGGTACACAAAGGGCAATAGGGCAGAACCGACCAAAATTAAAAATACACATATGCCCTTTTGCAGAACAATTCCACTCTGAGAAAGGAGATGAGACATACTTGAATATACAAGAAAAGAAGGTGTGTATATCAAAGATATTCATCTAAGCACTAATTAGATATATAATAATTTAGAAATTCAATGTCTCTCAATTGGATGATGACTGGTTAACTAGTCTGCAGGGGTAAGAAAAAAATGATGTATCTTATGCATTGATATGAAAAAGTCCAAGATGTCTTAAGTGTAAAGTGCAGAAAAATATATGTGGCATCCTCCCTTTTATATAAAAATTGGGAAAAATAATATTCTTTCTTACATTTAGAGGCATGAAAAAAATTCTGGAAGAATACACAAGAAAGTAAGAGTGGAGGTTACCCTGGTGGTGGGAAAAGTATGAATGGAAGACAGTGATGATGTTTAAAAAGTTTTCTGTACAGTGGATGGATTGTCTAATTCAAATAATTTTTAAAAATCTGGCTGGAAACCATAACCAACCAACAATTATTAAATGCCCACTGTCTTACAATATGGTAAGACCTAAAAGTTGCCCAAATGCAAAATATATGTAAAATACAAGGTTGAGTGAAGTGGCTGTACCTAACCAATTCCTGGAAATAAAGTTTTTGGTGCTTCTGGGGAATTCTGAAATCAGTGACTTTCCCAAAGGACTTTACTTGCTTACTGGAGGTCTTCTCTACCACTCAGAAAGAGTGGGTAGAGAAAGACAGAAGACATCATGCTTTTGCACTCAATTTAAAATTCTTCAGCAGTCTGCCAAAAATGCACATTATTCATCTGTAAATCTAAAAACATGCAGGAAGAAACCAGTAATTGTATTGATAGAACATTTTTTTCTTTTCTTAATGTTAAAATATTATCTTAAGAGTACATAAAGTTTTAGTAAACCTAGTAGGGGAAAGTCTTCCTTGTCGATTACAGTAGATTACTCAATTTTGAGGAGATACTCCTTCTTTCCAAAAGACATGTGTTCACCACCAGCCTTAATTATCTTTCATTCCAAGTTTTAATGACCTTAACTGACAAAGCCATGTTGATCTTTTCCCTTAGAATTTCAGGTGACTAAAAAATGTACAATAAACAGCGAACACTATTATATAACATTCCAGCGTTTCCCAACATGAATTACCTGTACCACCGGTGATACTCCTGGGTCTAGGCAATACATGAATAAAGCAGCAAACAATGTCACATCATATAGTGAGTTATTTCTGTTTCTCTTTTTCAAGCCTTCAGAATCAAAGCACTTGGCTGGCAAGAGTGTTTAGCTAGGCCTTAATAATTGACTTTGTTTTCATTATACTAATTTTTAGATCTTTTTTCTTTTTTTTTTTAAGATTTTATTTATTTATTTAATTGACAGAGAGAGACAGCAAGAGAGGGAACACAAGCAGGGGGAGGGTCAGAGGGAGAAGCAGGCTTCTGGCCGAGCAGGGAGCCCGATGGGGGGCTTGATCCCAGGACCCTGAGATCATGACCTGAGTTGAAGGCAGTCGCTTAACCAACTGAGCCACCCAGGTGTCCCTTTATCTTTTTTCTCATTGCCAGAGGTCTAGGGCACAAACGTTTGTCTGGATTACCCATGTTCACAGAAGCACAACAAACAGGAGTGCAGGTGTTGCTACATATGTTTCAGGAACCTCTTGGTCACAAATCACAAAACCAAAGGTCTTTTCTCAGGGCTTGTCCTTCCTTGACTCAAATTCTCCCCATAGGCTTCATAAGACAGTTGGTTTTCCAGGAATGGTGTAGTGTACCAGATAAATTGGAGTCAGGCTGGTTTTATTTTTTAATGCAGGCTCCACGCCCTGCATGGAGTCCCATGCAGGGTTTGAGCTCACAATCCTGAGATCAAGGCCTGAGCTGAAATCAAGAGTTGGATACTTAACCAACTGAGCCACCCAGGCGCTGCTCAAGCTGGTTTCACATGCTGCTTCTTTATCTTGCTGTGAGTCTACAGTCCGTCTACCAAATGAGGACAAACTGGCTACCTTGAAATTGAAGGTGAATAAATGATACCACATGTAGAACAGCTGGCATGCAGTTTCAATGCTGATTTCCTCTCTTTACTTCTCTCCTTCTCTATTTTCTATATTCTCTCCCAGTGAGCTCATTCACTCCCATAGCTTCAATTATTACCCTGATGTGGGTAACTTCTAATTTTCTATCAGCAATTCTGAATTTGCTTTCAGAGCACCAAGCATTAAGTTCTGTATCTGTTTAATAATGCTACCCTGATGTTCTGGCATGATGTTAAACTCACCACACATAAAATAGAGCATCTTTCTCCCAATCTACTCCTTCTCTTGGTTTTCTCATTTTGTTCATGTTATCGCTATTACCTCCTTTGCTCAGGCTTAAAATCTGAATCATTCTAACTCCTTCCCCCTTTCCCATTACACTGAATCAGGCATCGACAAAAATCTTATAAGGCATTTTAATAGCAGAAAAAAGTCTGTTTCATGAAACTTCCCTCCCCTGCCAGGTGAGAAAAAGGAAATTAAGGCAAGTTAGGAGATATGCTCAGGTTACATGCCTAGAGTGGTTAGAGTGTAGACTAAATACCAGTTAAGACTTGAACTTGGGACTCCTCACTCCCAACTGCCAGGGTCTTTCACCTTCCCCTACTGCCTCAAGTTCTGCATTTTTGCATCTGTCTCTCCTCTTATCATGGCCACTCCCAGAATTCAGGCCCACCTTATGTTTCACGTTTATAATGTACAGATAGAAAGATCGGCTCAGTCAGTGAGGTAATAGTTGGTAATATGTATCCAGCGTTGCCCATGAAAATTTTTCCCTACTTGTTAATTCCAATAAATTTTTAAAAACCATGAAATATATAAAACACATACTGAAAAGTCACCTTACCCCCAAAACTACAGCTCAATGAATCACAAAGTGAATACCCACGTAACCAGCACTTACATCAAGAAACCAAACATTGCCAGCACCCCAGAGGTCCCCTTGTGCCCTCCTCCCAAACATCACTCCCCAACCCAAACTATTTCTTTTATTTACAGTTTTTACTACCTAAACATATACCCCTAAATCTAGTTTGGTTTTGCCTGTTTTTCGAACTTTGAACTTTCTAAAGTGGCTATACTAATATACATTCCCACTAGCAATAAAGTTTCAGTTGTTCCGATTCTTGGCTACATTTGGCATTTACTGTAATGTCTGTTTTAGCCATTATTGTGGATGTGCAGCCATATCTCACTGTGGTTTTAATTTGCATTTCCCTAATGATTATAAAAGTTGGGTGACTTTACATGCTTATTGGCCATTTAGATACCCTTTTTGGTAAAGTGTTCAAGTCTTTTACTCATTTTTCTATTGGGTTGTCTTTTTATTTTGTATTGATCTGTGGGAGATTATAAATTCTAGATAGGAGCAAAACAGATATATTTCTACTGTCGAACACATTTGCCTGGTGCCATTAGAATACCACCATCTCCCTTTACTCTGGCCCCAAATTTCCTAATGAATCCTCTGGGAGGTAATGTAGTGAACTTCATGTATTCTCTCTAAGACAAAAGTAGAATCATTGTGCCAGGGAATTTGCTAGCTACTGGGAATATAATGGCAAAAAAAAAAAAAAAGTGATTAAAAACAATACTTTTGAATGAGACCTGTATTGGAATCCTATCTAATGTTTATCAGCTTCATGACGTTAGGCAAGTTATTTAGCCTATTCTGGCCTCTGTTTACTTGCTGAAAAAAATGGGGCTAATAATACCTATGTTTTAGCATTGCTGTGAGGGTTAACTGAGACAATATATATAACAGATTTTGCACACTGGCTGGCAAACAGGAACATTTAATAAGTGGTAGCTATTATAAATTTGGTTATATCCTTGCAGCCTTCCATTTCTCTTTGGAGGGAGAAACGGAGATGTCCATTCTTTTCTTAGCTGCTATAGTTCTCACTATAAAGTTAAAAAAAAAAAGCATTTGTTTTAGGTAATCTTCTGAGAACTTGGTCCTGTGACTCCCTTCACCTCAGTGCCTCTAGAGCAGTGCTTCAAAAATTACCTGTGGCGCAGTGTAGAAGATCAGATAACTGTTGCACGACAAACTGAGGGACCATGAGAAGAAAAAAAATATGGGTAATGTAGTTTGTGAATTTATATTTAAACCTGGACAACCAGGAGGTGCTGGGGCTGATAGTGATGGCCTGGAGTGTGCTCAGGAGCAAGTGGTGCAGATGGAGGGTCTCCTCATCATCCTGTTCACACAGAAAAATGCCTAACATTTGAAGTCACTCTGAAAATTCAATACATCAGGGGCGCCTGGGTGGCTCAGTTGGTTGAGCGACTGCCTTCGGCTCAGGTCATGATCCTGGAGTCCCGGGATCGAGTCCCACATCGGGCTCCTTGCTCAGCAGGGAGTCTGCTTCTCCCTCTGACCCTCCCCCCTCTCATGTGCTCTCTCTCTCATTCTCGCTCTCAAATAAATAAATAAAATCTTTAAAAAAAAAAAAGAAAATCCAATACATCAAACAGATCTGGAAACAACATAGTACAGTGAGGAGCATAACTATGTGCACAAGGGCCAAATGACATGTGATCAGGTCAGTGAGCTTAAACCTGTGATTCAGAAGTGTGCAGTTGTGAAAAGTAAATAAATGAGTTGGCTGAGATTTCACTGACAGCTTGAAAAAAGGCACTATTTAAAAATAACATAAGAGAAAAAAAGATGACCTTAATGGCTTAGAGGATATATAGTTTGTATATCTGGGGGAAAAAAAAACAAACCCAAAACCTCTCATCATAAAAAAAATTATTTCTGGTGAAAGATCACAGACACTTCTATAAAATATGAATTACTAGTAAAGGGAAATAAAAAGAAGACATATACAACAATACAGATCCATAAACATGAAATTTGTCTTAAGTAATTGCAAGCTTCTAAATTCTTACTCAATTTCTACAAATGCCTTCTCTAGGACCAGTAACAAAGGGTTTGCAGACTGGTACTGGCCTGTGGACCATACTTTGGTGGCACTGCTCTGAAACACTGAAAAAAAATCATACTTCTGAATCTGAAGGGTTGAGGTTAGAGCCTGGAATGTGGGGACTGAACTGAAGGGTTGCTCTTGGTCCTAAGCCACTAGCCAGCCACCTACTGGTCTTTTTCTAGCCTTAAGCACAACCTTGAGTCACTCCCTAGCTCAAAAATCATTTATTGTTCCGTTGGATCTAGGATAAAATCCCAACCCTTTAACATGGTATCCAGGGCCTTCCAGGCTGGTTCCACACTAGACCGCACTGTCTAATATAGTAGCAACTAGCCACATCTGGCTATTGAGCATTTAAAATGTGACTAGTTCAGAAATTAAAATTTTAATCTTTAAAATTAAATAACAAATCCGATACATAATTCAACTACTGCAAAACTTTTAAGTATGTTTGGAATGAGCTGGGTATGTTAATCTAGTTTTTCAACTGTAAATTTTATGGAATCAAGTATTGAGATATGCTCAAAGTATAAAATACACACCAGATTTTGAACACATACTTGGTAATGAGAAAAAGACTGTAAAACATTTTAAAAAATTTAGTACTGATCACATATGAAATGATACTATTTTGGCTATGTTGGGTTAAATAAACATTAGAATTAACTTTTTACTTTTTTAATGTGGATACTATAAACTTACCTATGTGGCTGGTGTTGTATTTATATTGGACAGTGCTAGCCTCGACAATCATGACCAAACCTAGGAATCACTCTTGATTCCTCCCTTTCCTTCACTCATGTTGAATCGTTAGCAATACAGGTCAGGTCTAATCACCAAATATATCTTCAATTCATCCACTTTTTCTCTGCTGCTACTATTCATGTTACTCCCTTCCTTAAAATCCTTCAATGGCTTCTACAGCACTTAAACTTACCAAAGCAGCACACTTTTACCATTCCTTTCTTTGGTCTCTAAACAAACTCTCACCTTAGGATTCTGCTCTGTTATTCCCTTTGGTCTCAAATACTGCTCTTAACTTACTCCCATTCAGGTCTTAGTTCAGAGAATACCTTCTCCGTGAGGCCATCTCTGATCAACCTCCAAAATTTTGCCTGTTCTCTCCCCCAAAGAAATGCTTTATTCCAACACTCTTTTATTTTCTTAATGGAGCATATATTATCGTTCCTCTTTTTTTTTTAATAAAGATTTTATTTATTTATTTGACAGAGAGACAGAGAGCAAGAGCAGGAACACAAGCAGGGGGAGTAGGAGAGGGAGAAGCAGGCTTCCTGCCGAGCAGGGAGCCTGATGTGGGACTCGATCCCAGGACCCTGGGATCATGACCTGAGCCACCCAGACGCCCATTTTTTTTTTTTTTTAAGATTTTATTTATGAGAGAGAGCATGAGCAGGGCGGGGGGTGAGGGGTAGCGGGGAAAGGGAGAGGGAGAAGCAGACTCCCCTCTGAGCAGGGAGTCCGACTAGTCCACTCATCTTGGGGCTCGATCCCGGGACCCCGGGGATCATGAACCTGAGCTGAAGGCAGACGCTTAACTGACTGAGCCACCCAGGTGCCCCTTATCTTTCCTTTCATAAAACTTTTTTATGGTTTGTTCCCTCCACTAGCAACAGGAACAGGGACCTTATTGGTTTTGTTGCTGCTTAATCTATTCCAGGATTTACAACAGTGCCAGTTACAGACAGGTGCTCATGAAACAACTTAAATGAATTAAATCTAATTGCCTGCCAGACATATCTGCTTAGTTGGCTCACAAACACTTCAAATTTAACAAGGTCAAAGATGACTTCCTCTCAGTCATTCCCTTACCAGCTCAGCCAAATGACCAAACTCTCAATAACTACTTTGGTCATATTCTTCACACTATTTGCCACTACCTCAGTCCAAGGCATTACTGTCTCACAGATTACTGTTTTTTCCAAACTGTTTTCCATGTCTCTGAGTTTTGCATAACAGTCTAAAATGCAAATCTAATCCAGTAACACTTCTACTTAAGGCCCTTCAACAGTTTCCTCTTAGCTCTCAAAAGCTAATTTCTGCACATGGCATTCAAGTTTTTCATGATTAAACCTCTTCAGGAACATCTCCAGGCACTCCTGAAACAGCATTATCTTCTTTACTCAATAATCTCTCCAAAGTTTGCCTCCTAACCTTTGCATGTATTGCTGCTTTTCTGTAGAAGGCTCTTCCCCAATTCCCTTATTAAAGCTAATTGCTTCTCCAGTCCCATTTCATTCCTCCATCCCAGGTGAGTAAGAGATTTCTCCTGTATGAGATTTCGCAGTATTCAGCAGTTTACCCTCATTATACTACTGATGATACCTATTTACTTGTCTGCAATCTACACTATAAGATCAATGAAGGCAAGGATTCCATAGCTCAATGTTTACTCAAATTCAGTGTGAAAAGAAGCATGTGATATAAAAAATTTGACAAATTTTTATCAACTGAAGCACTGAAAATATATTAAAAGGAAACAATATGGCTCCTATAACTTTTACTTTGCTTCCGTTTTAGGCAAAATGCTTTAAGTCTTTACCACCTCAATACCACAAAAGGATAACTGGAGAGAGAAAAATTACTTATCTGAGGCCTCACAAAATCAATGGGTAATATGGATTTCACTTAAGCTCCTGGATTAAACTCTTGGCGCTGTCTCAGATATTCCCAGCTCCTAACTATAGGAAGCCAGAAGCTGCAGGTTAGCAGCTTTCCCACGTGGGAAACTTATTCCCAGGCTCACCTGTTAAAAACATACCAGTGTGGGGCGCCTGGGTGGCTCAGATGGTTAAGTGTCTGCCTTCGGCTCAGGTCCTGGGATCGAGTCCCACATCAGGCTCCCTGCTCCTTGGGAGCCTGCTTCTCCCTCTCTCTCTGTCTCTCATGAATGAATAAATAAAATCTTAAAAAAAAAAACATACCAGTGTGTTGGGTTTCTTAGCAAATCATCACAAGTAAATTAACTTCCAAAGATTAACTCCAAATAAACTTCTGCGCCTTTCTTAATACAACACAACAAAAATCTTGACATTGCAGCCATGAAAAAACAGACATCTACCTCGGAGGTGACAGAAATCCAAAGCAATTCAGTGAGCAGTTACTAGGGTCTATTAAGTATGAGACACCTGTGACACCACTGGCATGTTAAAAAAAAAAAAAGGCTACAGGAATAACTACATCTTCGTCATGAACCTGACTGCTCAGTTTCAGTGAAGAGAAGGACCATCCTTCGTTCCTCCCCTTGTACCTCAACCGCCACTCCTGTCCCAGTCGGCCTAGTTGAATCTAGGGTCACTTTAAGTTAAATCCTAGCTTCCTGGCTGCCCTTCCGTCTCCCAGGAATCTGCTAGGCGGCTCAGCTTAACCTCGGAGTTCGGATTCCCCCTCTCTCAGCGGTCATGTCGCAGAGATACGAACGGAGGAACACGGACTTTAGTTTCCCAACTGCCAGCCCCCGCAGAAAGAGGCGGGAAGGCTCGGCCACCAGCCGGGCCGCTCCGCCGCGCACATGGCCGGCCGCAGCTCCCACCCCCGTGCCGCGCAGGCGCCGGGCGAGCCGGGACTTGCGGTCGCCGAGAGCGGATCATTCCGCCGCTTTCTTTGTGTGGCTCAGGCTCTTCAAATGGCATATTTCCTTTCCATCGGTTAAAAACAAAAATCAGATTCTGTTGCCCCTTTCCTCCCGCCGGAATGGGGTCGGAGAGGGAGTGGGAGAGCGATCTGCTGCCGAGGGCAGGGGCGGAAAGGCTCAAGCGCGGGCTTGACAGGGGCCGTGTCCGGGAGGGATGCTGGGAGCTTTGACTCACTCGCACACCATGTGTCCCTCCGCGCGCAACACGGGGGACTTTTCGGTGGGGATTTTGGGCGCCGACCAGACGCGGCATTTTCGGAAAATAGCGCCCTGTGCAGCTGAAGCGCTTTGTGTGTAGCGGGGCCGCGTCAGCCCGGCCGGGTACGAGGCGCCTCGGGTCCCCCCACCACCTCCTGCTGCTCCCCCGTCGCCGCTCCCGAAGCTTTTCCAGGTCAGTGCGGGTCTGTGTAGGGCCCTGTTACCACCGGATGTGGAAGTTGATCTCTTCGCTGGTAAAAAATAATTCCACTTCCCCCGGAACCCAGATCATCCCCGCGATTTCCTGTTTATTGCATTAAGGCGCCGGGTTTCCGGGGCTCCTGGCCCCGCTTATTCCGCGGGGGTCGGCGGGGTCGGCCTGGGCCCCCGCTCCGCCCGCGCCGCCGCCGCGCTTTGTCCGCTGGGCACCCCGCTTCTGGGAGGGGCGGGCAGACATGGTGGCGGCCGCCGCCCCCTCCTCGGCCCCGGCGCGCAGTGGCCTCCCAGCCGGCCCTGGCCCGAGCGGCGGCCCCGGGGCGGGGATGGGGTCGAGCCGGGGCGGCGGGGGCTCTGCGGGCGCCGGGAGGCGGAAGGTGGGCGGGCGAGGGAGGGAGACAGGCTGGCGCGGCCCGGCCTCGGCGCCCGCCACCCCGGGAACTGTCGGCCTCTTTGTCTGGGCGGCCTGGCTGCCCCACCGGGTTCGCCGGAACCATGAAGAGGCGGCGGGGGCGGCCGCCCCGGGGCGCGCTGTGTTGCGGGGCCTGCGCGGCCGGGAGGCGCTCGGGCCGCGGCGGGAGCGACTGGCCCGGACAGGGTTAACTGGAGGGCCGGGCCCGGCCCGCGCGGGGCCGATCGCGGCTACTGCCACGACCTCGGGGACTCAAGTCCCTGAGGGGACAAAGCCCGCCGTTCTGGATGCTCGGGACTTCTGCTCTTGGGACTTGGCCGCCGGGATCTGCGGGTGCACGGCTTCGGAAAAAAGTTGAGAATTTTGCCAGGTCATTTCTGCCTGGACACAGTTAATCAGTGTGTATTTAGTGTGCTTCGTTGAAGCTGTCCTGCCGTGTAGAATCAGCGTGTATAGCCTCAGGGGTGCATCGTGAAAACAGAACCAAAGGAATTATATAGGCCTGCTTTGTGTGTGTTTTCCCACTTTAAGCTTGTTTTCAGTACACATAGTTTTACTTTAAAAACCTGATTGGATTGTGGCGAGCAGACATTTGTTCAAAGGAGGGGTAGCGACCACAACAGTACTTTTGAAGGGGGCTTGGTAATGTGGAAATATTTTAAGTGCTCTTTCCGAACACTGATTTGCTGTCTCGATTCAGGCAAGTTACTTTCTGAAGTACAATTTTTATCTGGAAAATGTTTTGATGTAGTCAGTAAATGATCCTTGTAAAGTAATTTTCCATTCCAGAATTAAAGATGCATTATAATTTATTGTGCAGATGTTAGTGGTCAAAAATTCTTTTTGCAGATAGTTATTTCACGTATAGACCTACCCAGCTTGATTTAAATTTCTTCGCACTGACCTATAACCATCAGCCTTGACACTTCCACTTTCAGGTTCAGACTCTGAATTTAAGGAAATTAAAAATGGCTTTATGCTTTTTTTCTTAATTTTTCTCTTTTTAAATACTTCCCCCAAATAACAGTGGAAACAAAAATTCATTACACGTTAATACAAGTGACATATTAGGTAAGAATGACATTGTTTTGCATTTCTTCAAGTCTTTTAAATGTCTGGTTTAATAGAAGACATCTAGTTCTTAAGTCTGCTGCATTGTCTGTTGTGGTATCACACCGTGTAACCTCTGGAAAACTCCCAAAACGCCATTGTATGTTCATGCCTTTTTTTTTTTTTTTAACTGAGAGATTTGTCATTTCCATCCTCTCCCCATACAAGTCAAATAGGATAATACAAGACACATTTAAAAAATGTTTATTCTTGTCTACTTTACTCTTTCTGTCTGGTTACAAATTTTTTTTTTAACTTCAATAAAAACATGCATCTTAAAAAAAAAAACAAAAAAACACATATTTAAAAAATATGGATAGGAGCGTTGATTTCTATACTTTTTTCTTGCACTCTTTTTTTCAGTTTCGGATTTAGTTGCATAAACAGTATGAAAAGTAAGGATTGTGTAATCTGCATATGATCCTGGAGACTCAGGAACATTTGCAAATATTTTAAGTGACTAAGCTTAATTTTTAATTCCACAACTTAATTATGTATGCAAGTAAAATGTGAATTTCATATTAGATGTGCTTGTGAAAACTAGTGTGTAAAAGCAGTATTTGAAGATAGGACACTGTCAAAGCACTGCAGGAGCTCCAGATTTAAAAGGAATCCTGCAGTGAAACATTTGGTCAAACAATACTTTTGTAATGCGTATACATAGACTTTTAGAGTTAACTCTCCTAACTTAGAGAGTTTGAGTTCTCTCTTTCAGTCAATCTGGGTATTTTAGGTTGGAGGCCAGTTATACTGTAAATGTGTGAAAATGTTAAGGCCATACTTTGGATTAATGGTTTTGAAATGAAGCTAAATTCATTTCCAGTTGTTTCTGTGAACTCTACTTTGATTCTCTCAGACTATAGTTCTCTACTGTTCCATCAACAGGAAGCATCTGGTCATTCTTGACATAATTGTTTGACAATGCCAGGTATATTTTTGATGTTTGCTATGCAAATGGAAATAAATATCAGATTGGTTCTTGGTTAATTTTACATGTCTCCCTTTGACCCAGCATCTCTAAGATTTATTTATGATGGACCTCATCTGTAGAATGTTCCCCTCCTTCTGTCCCCCCCCCCCCCCGTCTTGAGTACCTCCTAAGTTAGGAATAGTAACAGGTAAAGCAAACAAGTCAGGAATTCAGAAGTCATTACATGAAATTTTGAATCATGAATTTATTTTGAGGGTGTATTTTTGAGGGTGCAAATTCACTTTGTAAGTAGACTGAGTGTGGGTGAATTCACTGATGGGTCCATCTCCTCCCTCTCTCATAAACATTAAAAAGCAAAGGGAAACAAAACCTTAAAGATGAGGGTAACTTAGTTTTCTAATGACTATCATTTCTTTGGCCCCAGAGCTTTCCAACTAGTAATCGTAGGTTTCTATAGTATTAATGTCTCTATCTTGGTATTATACTATTTTGAAGGTGTTTGTTCCATCAGGCTTCCTAGAAGGTCTGTCTACTAGTATTAAGGACTGTGTTTCCCCACTGTGTGGACAACAGTGCTTTGCATAGAGAAGATGTGTTGGTGCAGTTGACTGTCAGTTCAGTTGTTGGGCTAGTATATTTTCATTTAGGCTAAGTATGTCCATGAGGTAAGTGTAGAGGCTAAAGCGTGAAATGATTTCTCTACCGAAGGTAAATCATATGTAGAGCCATTGATATATTTAGAAATAGGAATTTGAAACTCTTTGTCCTGGTTCTCTTACATTTCAATGGGAATAGTTGGAAAGGCAGGCAAATAGGGCCCAAGACGCTAAAGCACAAATACAGAATGTGCAAAAGACTCGATCATTTTAACTGTACATTTAATGTGAATCAACACTATGGTATAATTTTTTAAAAAGTAAATGTCATTTTTGAAGTTGGTAGAACAACATAGAACAGGTATTGGGGTGCGTGGTGGCTCAGTTGGTTAAGCGTTTGACTCTTCATCTTGGCTCAGGTCATAGCCTGAGGGTTGTGAGATGGAGCCATCGGTCTGGCTCTGTGCTCGTGGAGTCGGCTTGAGATTCTCCTCCTCCCTCTGCTGCTCCTGCTCCCCTGCTTGCGCTCTCTTTCTCTCTCTCTCTGGAAAGAAAGAGCAGGTATTAGCCACACTTTACTTTGTACTTGTATTATACCTGGGATAATTATATTGTGTCAGCTTTTTAGGTAGCATACTGTCACATTATGGGTGGGCCCTTAGATCAGGTCTCAGACTTTATATCAGAATCACCTGCAGAGCAAAAACACAGAGGCCCAAGCTTAAGTAGGGTAGGACCTGGGCTGCTGTATTTTTCTCAAGTTCCCCAAGTGATAGACACTCAAGTTTAAAAAGCACTGAGCATATCCAGAGGACCTTGATCATGGAGAGAAAGGACATGAGGAAAGGAGGAAAAGGCTGAAAAATTCGATGTTTGGCTCAAAGAAGAGAAAGAAGCTCATCTAAGGAATGATAGCTATCTTTAAATATTTAGAGGTCTGTCACACAGAAAGATCAGGTTTGATCTGACTAGAAAGAACTAGGTAGGACCAATGAGTAGTAGTTAGAAGGAGGATTTCAACATTCTTTCAAGATAAAATTTCTACAAAACAGTAAAAATGTAATGGGTTGTGTGGGTGGTAGGCTCTCTGCTTTCACTGATGATGTTCAAGTTAGGGATTCTATGGTGCAGAAGTTGATATGCTGAATGAGGAATTGGGCCAGGTGTCCTAAAGTTCCCTACAAACTTGAGATTTTATGATATATGTCTAGGTTTGCAGGTACAAAAGTAGAAGAGCAAAAGTCACTTGAGTGAAACAAGCTGGTTAGCTTAACTGGATCATAGTTTCCACCTTCTTGGATAAAGAGAAATGAGTATTAAGTGAGAGAGCTATTTGATGAGGGCTTTAAACCCAGCTGTAGGGGCACCTGGGTGGCTCAGTCGGTTAAATGTCTGCCTTCGGCTCAGGTCATGATCCCGGAGTCCTAGCATTGAGCCCCATGTCGGGCTCCCTGCTGGGCAGGGAGTTCTGCTGCTCTCTGCCCCTTTCCCCTCCCCCCTGCTCCTCCTCTCTCTCCCTCTCTTGCTCACTCAAATAAAGAAATAAAATCTAAATAAATAAATAATAAATAAACCCAGCTGTAATTTGGGAGACTCAAAGCCTTAAAAATGGGCATATCTTCTGACATGGAAATTCTCATTTAGGGAATTTATCTTGATGTAATAAGGATGGGTGCAGAGATTTAGCTGTGAGGGTACTGATTGCAGCGCTGTCGATAGTAAAAGCTGTGTATTAACATTTGACCCCACTCCCACATTAATCATATGAAGTAGATAATACTCTCCTCCATTTTTCAGCAGAGAAAACAGGTTTAGGGAAATGAGGTAGCTTGCCTAAGGTAGCACAGAGTTATTATGTGGTAGAGCCAGGACTTGGATCCAAGCCTGTTTGACTCTAGAATGATCACTGTGCCGTACATAATAACCTAAATGTTTCACAGTGATTGTTAGGATATGTATTCACAGTGGGGTGAACCGTGCCTCGCTATTAAAATGATGTTAGAAGAACGTGAAGACATGAAGAGATGTCTTGGTATACGTTAAGTAAAAAAAAGTAGTTTTAAAAACAATTCCATTTTGGTTAAAAAACAAATATACAGTTGATCCTTGAACAATAGGGCTTTGAACTGCATGGGTCCACTTATACACAGGCTTTTTTTTTTTTTTGACAAGTACAGTACTGTAAATGTATTTTTTCTTATGATTTTCTTAACATTTCCTTTCCTGTAGCTTGCTTTACTGTAAGAATACAGTGTATAACACGAAATATGTATTAATCCAATGTTTATGTTATTGGTAAAGCTTCTAGTTGGCAGTATGCTATTAATAGTTAAATTTCTGGGGAGAGAAAAGTTATACTCAAGATTTTCAACTGTGTGTGTGGGGGGTGTCTGTACCCCTCAGCCCTGCATTATTCAGGAGAAAATTGTATTGACCTCTGGAAGGATATGTGCCAAATTGTTAAGTGGTTATTTCTGAGTGTAGTTTTATAAGTGATTATTTTCTCTTTGCTTATCCAAATTTTCTGACTTCTACAATGAGTATATATTTTTGTATATTATTTGTAACTAAAAGCATGTTAAAATATCATTATTTCAATAAGAAATTAAAGATTAACATAAACTGAGGAGCTTGGATTTTATACTGTGCAGTTTATGCACTTTGCCTTAGGAATTGCATATAAATGAGAATTTGTAAGCACATGAAGTGTTTTGTATTTTTTTAGGTTTGATTCCTTACCCTTCTACAAGTAATATGTTAATTGAATAGAGAAAACAGTCATGGACTAGAGAAAACAATCGTGGACTCCTACCATTCTATCATAATCAGTTCTCAATTTTGTGTTTTCTTCCTCTTATGTGTAATATTTTAAATGTATTCATCTCAGCTTGGTCACTCTCTGGCTTTGTGATATTAGGCAGTTTAAGTTAATTAGACAGATATTAGGCAGTTTAACTTAATCGCTCTGCCTTAGTTTCCTCCTTTGTAAAATTGGGATAATTATAATACCTATGTTGTGGTGGTTGGGAGGATTAAATGAGTTACTGCATATAAAGTGATCAGAACAGTGTCTGACACACATTTAATAGCTCAGCAAATGTTAGCAATTATTATTATAGGATCATAGCCCACTAAGACTCTTGGGTCTAATAGGTTTTGGAATTAAGAATTTTTTGGATATAGGCAAAGTAATAATGTAACCTTTCAACAGAGTCCAGTCCTCTTCAAACACATTACTATTTCTGCAGCAAAACATATGAAGGTTTACACCAAATGGGGTAAATAAAGCCTATAAATAGCTTTATGTCAGGTAAGGTTTTGCCACCAAAAGAGTTTTTGTGTTTTGGAATTGCAGTTAAGGAACCTGTAGAATATTTAATTTTGAGTCCTATTTTATTTTAATGTTTCAACACATACCTTTTCATGTTATTATATAGCTTTATAATCCATGATAATTTAAAAATTAAAACAATGTTCACTTCTATTTCCTTTTATTATAAAATATGCTAAACCTCTGCCAATATTGTTGATTCTGTTACATAGTGTAGAATCTTTTCTAGAAGAGGCGTGAGAGTTCCTCTAACCCAGTTAGCTTTCTTTGTCTCATTACAATTGAGGAATAAGACATTTCTTGTTTTTTTCTATTTTATTTAAGTTTTTAATTCCAGTTAGTTAACATACAGTGTTACAATAATTTTGGGTGTATAATAGTAATTTAATAGTTCCATACATCACCCTGTGCTCATGAAAACAAGTGTGCTCCTTAATCTGTATCACTGATTTAACCCATCCCCCCATCCGCCTCTCCTCTGGTAACCATCAGATTGTTCTCTATAATTAAGAGTCTGTTTCTTGGTTTGTCTCTCTCTCTCTTTCCCTTTGCTTGTTTTGTTTCTTAAATTACACATATGAGTGAAATCGTATGGTATTTGTCTTTCTCTGACTTATTTCACTTAGTATTACACTTTTTAGCTCCATCCATGTTATTGCAAATAGCAAGATTTCATTCTTTTTTATGGCTGAATAATATTCCATTGTGCATATACACACACACCCACACCCACATCCACATCTTTATCCATTCATCAATTGACGGACACATGGACATGGACGCTTGAGCTGCTTCCATAATTTGGCTATTGTAAATAATGCTGCTATAAACATAGGGGTGCATATATCCTTTTGAATTAGTGTTTTTGTATTCTTTGGGTAAATATACAGTAGTACCATTGCTGTATGGTAACTTGGTTTACTACAGCAGTAGTTCTTTATAGGAGGTGAGTGGAGGCTACTATGGTACCTCTCTTTAACGTGCTCTCCCATTCTGTAGATGTGGGCACTGAGGTGGATATTTATCCTAAGTCATAATATTAATTATAGAACTGAACATTGGAATTAGGTCACTTCCTCTTGTGATAAAATTATTGGCTGTGCAGCCCTTCTGATTCCTGTACTCCTTTGTGTCTGTAGCACTTACCATGTATCCAAACAGAGGAAAAAAATTTAAACAGTGCCTTAGTCCAAGCTGCTATAATAAAAAACTGGAGGCTTGGTAGCTTATAAACAACAGCAATTGATTTCTTGCAATTCTGAAGGCTAGGAGGTCCACGATCAAGGTGCAAGCATGGTTGGGGTCTGGTGAGGACCCTCTTCCAGTTGCAGACTTCTCTGTTGTATCCTCACATGGAGGAAGGGTCATGGGAACTCTCTCGGGTTTCTTTTTATATGAGCATAAATCTTAATGATCCTTCTTTATGACCTAATCACCTCCCAAATATCCCACCTCCTAATACTATCACTTTGGCCATTAGGAGTTTCAACATACAAATTTGAGAGGTTGGGAAGAGGAGACATACAAGCATTCAGACCATAGCAAACGGTATGTTGTTAAAATGATCTGAAAAATTTCCCTTACATCCTAACTGGCTTAGATGAACTCTTACATCTTTGCCCATGTGATTACTTCACCTGTACCTTTAGCCATTCCTTTCATACAGACTCAGTTTCTCTCCCTTCCTTTATTGCTGTATGCATTAGATGTAGCCTTGACAGAGCTTGACACCCACCACTTCTTTCATATTTATGTGTTGTCAGATCTTTCCACCATCTATCTCCTCTGTTTTTTTCCACAGGTCACACAGCATATTTATGGAGGAAGGTGGGTAATTTAGAAGATTTCTTGGCCATTATGAATTTATGCTGAACAGTTCCCAGTGGGCCCTTGCTACTCTTGGCAATTATTTTATTAATCTCACATTTTTCTGTTTTCTCGTGTATCTTCTTCCTCTCTCTCAAAAGATGCCATTGATTTCTACTTAATTGAAAAAGCAAATAGAGTACAAACTTGCTTACATTTTTTTTTCATTGTCACCACAACGAGTCTATTCTTTCATCTTATTTTGTGAACTGAATGGAAGGAAGAGGATTCTTTTGCTTTTCTAGGAATCTTGTTGCCACACTTTTCCTCTTTGATCACTTTGATCGTTATCTACAATGGTTGGGTAATAATCGTCATATTTAAATTGTAAAGTTTTTGTAATACATGTTTCTCTTTTATTATTTATATCCATCCGTCAGCACAGTTCTTTAGATTACTCTTTACTGGGTCTCAGTTTGTCCTGAGGCTCTGCAGTGCCTATTATTTCCCATCCTCATTTTGGAGTCTGCTCTTCCAATCCATCCTGCATATGGCTGCCAGAATAATTTTCCTAAAATTCTATTTGAGCCCACTGCTTTTAAAACCTGAACAGCCGGAGGAGAGAAAATGTGCTATTGACCTTTGTGCTCTCCATCATGCCAAGCAAAGTGAATTGAACTTGTACTGAATAAATGTTTGAATGGATCACCATTTGCTCAAAACATTGAATGACTTCCAGTTGTCTGCAGAATAAAGTCCAAACTCTGCTTTCTGACTTTCAAACCTTTTCATATTCTGCTTCTTCAACCTTACTTCAGTCTTGTTTCCTCCGTAATATACCATGCTCAGGCACAACTCCCTGTCTTCTTCCTTTTCCTTTTCCTTGATAGGCCTGTTACAGGCTATTCAGAAGTGTTTGGTGCCAGCACTGTCCTGATCTCTGGGGATACAGTAGACAGAGTCTCTGTTTTCTTGGGGCTGACATTCGGGATGAGGGGGGAGGAAACGCTCAGTAAATAAATATCGGGTGGTAATGAGTAGCATGAAAAGGAATAAAACTGGATAACGGGTTAGGATGGTGGGAGGTGGTTGCTATTTTAGGTGGTGAGGGAAAGATCTCTTTGGGTGTCCTGAAATGAGGGAGTAAACAATGAAGTTATATAAGTGAAGAGCTTTCTGGGCCAAAGAAACGTGTTGAAGACCCTGAGGTGGAAACATGTTTGGCTTGTTCAAATAATTCCCAAGGCTTGTGTACCTCGGGCAGAGTGAATAAGGGGAGTAATAGGTGAGATTAGAGAGGTAGTGGGGAGCTAGACTATGCTCCAAATGTTGTCTTTCACTGAAGAAGCCTTCCTTGACTACATCATTTTGTTTGTTGATTTAAAGCTTCTCTGAACCCATATAGCAACAATGGAAGTAGCTTTCAAAGTATTTTTTTATTTGACCTACAGTAAGAAATGTATTTTGCATCAATAACGTACATATGCATTGTATATGTATAACTGGAACAAAAATTTCATGAAACGATACACTTTTGATATATGCTGATATTTTTAAAAATGTTGACTTTAGCCTACTAAATGATTTCACAGTTAAAAACAATACAAAAAAAAACAAAACAAACTACAGACTGCTTTTATTATAATCCATATATTCTTCCAGGTTGTGAAATATCTTCAGTTAAAGATCATGATTTCAATTATTTTGTGTATAGGTTTTTAGTGTTTACTGCTGAATAGAGAGGACTTGTATAATTTGGCAAATAGCTATTGAATGGGATACTAGAAACTGCTAAATACTAAATACATAAGAATAAGATAAACTCGCCTTACTTCCTGAGGCTTATAGGAGAGGAGAGCTTGTAAACAATCCTTGTAACAGAGTGGAATCCACATATTAATGAAAGGTTCAGGGCATAATGAGAAAATAGAGAAATCATTAATTCTTTTTGCTGAAAAGGTCAGCGGGAGCTTGTTGGAGGAGGTAATGTCTGAACGGAGTTTTGGAGGAAGAATGTGAGTATGTGGTGAGGTAACTTGGGGTAAGGAGAAGACTTCTCAGGCAGAATAACACATAAAGGAATGGTATCACAAAACAGAATAGTATGTAGGGGTAATTATAGGTAATTGTGTATTGTTGGAGTATAAATGCAAGTGGGAAGTGGTGAGTTGATGAGGCTTGAGGGAGGCACGGGCCAGATCCAAAAAGGTCTGAAATGCATTGTAGGAAGTTGCTACATGGGAAGTAGAGATACCATCTCTCAATAAGTCCAATACAGCCAGTTTTTCCTCAACTGATGAAATACATTGCTGTTTCCTCAGTTGTGCCCTACAGGAAGTTGGCTTACATTTATGGGCTATGTTGTACCAAAAAAAGTTTTTTAAACATTAAACTTTCACCCATTGCAATGTTAAGTTTACCCTAGAAGAAGCATTTGAGAATTGAGACGTACTGAGGAAATGGGAGATTCACATTTCAGGGTAATTCTGGGATCTATGTATATGAAATAGAATGGTAGGGGGCCAACTAAATTATTTTTCACTTCAAGTTAAATATACATATGGTTAAATTCTGTATTCTGTAGGTGACTGGAATACATGATTGTATGTTTTAAGAAGATATTTTGATAAAATGGATCAAACCACAGTGTAAGACTTTATGACAATGTTCAAAATATAAATTTCAAAAAACTGGGAGGAATATTTGCAACACATACAACAAATAATATGTATGATGTACTTCTACAAAGAAACAGTGACAGAAAAACAAGTGAAGATTACAAACAGGTAGTTTCAGGCGAGGAAACATCAGTGGCCAACAAATATTTGATAAGTTATGCAATCTCAGTCATTTGAGAGATACATATTAAAACAAAGTTAATAGAGGCAAAATTTTAAAAGCTTGCTAATATTAAAATTGGCTATATTATGAGGAAATAATAAACATTATAAGTTGTTGGGAATATAAATTGGTTTGGGGGTGTAAATTGATATGGGCAGTTTGTTAGTATCTATTAATTTGAAATGGTATTCCCAGCAAATCTGCCCATTTTCTGCACTAAAGGAACAGTAGTGTATGTACATAAGGAGGCATGTACAACTATGTTAATTGCAGCAGTTTATAGTAGTAAAAAAACCTGGAAAAATAAGTAAAACTGGTCACAATACTAAAATGACTAAGTAGATTGGTATATTCATACTGTGGAATAACGTAATAATTCGGAAGAAATGAATATGACATATACTGAGTACTAAGTTTTAGAGCAGTATATACAGTATGATACTATTTATATACATAAGGAAAAAAGCCCAGAACAGTGCTGTGTTTTGGAGGGGCAGGTACACATACATGCATGCAAATGCAAAGAATATGGTCTGGTAGGGTAATCCTGAACTGATAATAGTGCTTATCTCTTGGGTGGTGGATAGAGGATTGGGTTTTGGGAGCAGAGATAGGGAGGGATGATTAGAGGGAACTAGCTTTTACAGTAATCTTTGGAATTTTAAAATTAGAATATTATAGTGTATGTTTACAAATTCATTAAAATAATAACCAGTTGACAATAGGATGGACAATAGTTGGGGAAGGAAGGAAACCAGGTAAGGAGGTACTTCATTAATATAGGCATGAAAATGCAGTGGCAAAGGCGGTGAGAAAAGGACTAATTTATAAGTGACGTGAGGGTAGTTTCACAATATATATCAAAATTAGAATTGTATTTACTTTTGTCTCAGCAGTCCTTCAGGGAATTTATCCTACAGTTACATGAAACGAAATGATACATTTACACAGTTATTAGTTGCAGTGTTGTATATAATAGTAAGTGTCCATCCATAATAAACTAAGATCTGTATAGCATACTAAGTAGCTATACAGAAAATGAGGAAGCTGTCTATGAACTAATAGGAAAGATCTTCAGGATGTGTTAAGAAAAGCAGATGGAGAACAGTGTATGTAGTAATGCTATCTTTTGGTCATAATAGAAATAGTGGAAGGATACCCATGAACCTAGCAAAGGTGATTACTTGTGTCTGGGGGGAGTGGTAATAGTGTAAATGCTTCCACTGAGATTTTTCTGTGTATACATTTCTGGGTTTGGCTTTTTGAGCTATACAAACTATTGCCTATTGAGAAAAAAGAATGTAAGATAAAAAGAGATGCGAAGTAGACCTTACAGTATTTGATGACCAACTGTATGTAAAGACATGAGGGAGAGGAGAAAGTTAAGGATAGCTCTCAGGCTTCTAATTTGGGAGGTAAAAAGGGTGGTAGCAACATCAGGGAGGATAGGAGGAAGATTAAGTTTTGGCAGGTGCATGGGAAGTTCTAGACATGCTAACTGATGAATCCTTAGTCCTGTTTAGTGTTTTTTTGTGTGTAGGTATATGTGTGTGTAATTTATGTGCTTTAGATATGGAACTTGAGCTTATTTTATCTATTCATTTATTTATTTATAAAGATTTTATTTGAGAGAGAGCATGAGTGAGGTGTAGGGGCAGAGGGAAAGGGAGAAGCAGACTCCCTACTGAGCAGGGAGCCTGACATGGGGCTCAATCTCAGGTGCATGGCACCCTGGAACTTGAGATTATTTTACAAGACCAGTGCTCTAACCCCTGAGCTATGGAGCCAACTACGGAACTTGAGATTATTTTAAACATGACTGTTAAACAGTCATCAGTAGGGTGCCTCAATGGCTCAGTTGGTTAAGTGTCTACCTTCCGCTTGGGTCATGATTCTAGGGTCCTGGGATCAAGCCCCACGTTGGGCTCCCTGCTCAGTGGGGAATCTGCTTCTCCGTCTCCCTTTGCCCTTCCTCCCCATGTGCGTGGTGTCCCTCTCTTAAATAAAAAATATAAAATAAATAGTCATCAATAAATACTTTTTATCCCAGATTACAGCCATTTATAGTCTAGGTTTTATGGAGAACAGCTTTGTAATGATGTCATAATTTTACAGTTAAATAGGGACATTGGTATACACAGAATGTAGATAGAGAAATGAAGAGTGTATATCTGATAAATACATAGCTTATGTGGGGATCAGGAACTTAATTTATTAGCATGGTTCCATTTTAATTACATCTTTTGGTACCTGAAATTCAAAGAAATAAAAATAACTTTGTATAAGGATGTGATCTTTAGAGTAGCTGAGCTTATACTGTAATATTTAAAACAATATTAAAACTGGTTTAGAGAAGTTTATAGTAGAGCATGAAAATTATTTTTTTCATATATACTTGTCACTGTATATTATACAAGACAAGGAAGTTTAACCTAATGGAGGAGTCCCAGCATTCTGGGTGCTAAAACAAGCTCTTGCTATATAGTTTGGGATTTAAAATTTATTTGAATGAGTTTTATTTCAGAATCTGATTTTGAGGCCTTAATTTATCCATACAACTTTTACCTGATTTTTATTTGGCTAGAGTAAAAAAAAAAAAAAAAAAAAGAAAGAAAAAAGAAAAAGGGAGGGGAGCACAGATAAAGCACATACATGCCAGGACTTGCAGATGAATTTAGTAAATCTTTTCTAGGTTTATGTTAATAAGGATTTGGGTGTGGAATAGCAATAAAATAAAGCTGTTAAGTAATTCTTGCTGGAGATTTAAAATTTTAACCATTTTATATCTGAAGAAAAGACATTTTGCTGGCAATAGCTTTCTTTTAAAAATTATAATAATGTTATATATATAATCCTGTAACAGTTGGAGATGGTCTTGCTTTAGTGAGGGTGAAACTGTTTTGTCACCTCCAGCCTATGCTTACCTGTTTACCCACTGTCTTTCTCAGTACTGCAGTCCTCTGGTGCTTTGGGAAACATAATTTGAGAAATGCTGGTTTAGGGTGGGCTACAGTTTTTTTTTAGATAGATTTTTACCTCTTGTATATCTTTGTTGTGTCCAGTTGAGTGAAAGGATGGTATATAAACTAACTTTAAGAAGCATTAGTGGTTCTTAGTCAGGGATATTTTACCCCCAGGGGACATTCAGCAATATCTAGAGACATTTTTTTTTTTTGATGTCATAAAATGGGGGACAGGATGGTGCCACTGGCATCTAATGGGTGGAGACCAGGGATGCTGCCGAATATCCTACAATGCATGGAAAAATCTCCTATAACAAAGAATTGTCAGTCCCGATATGTCAGTAGTACTGAAGTAGAGAAATCTTTAGTTTGTTGAATACCAACTATGTGCGCAACACTGTTATAAAGTACTGATGGGCGTGAATGGCATTAAAAGAAAACCTTGTCCATACCTATAAGAAACTTATAACCTAGCTAAGCCATCTCAAACTTATGTCTGTGACTAAACTCTTTACACCTGACCCACCGTATCCCACTTTGCCACCTTTAATTTGGCACTTTTCACCAAGTTACTCAGGCCAAAAACCTGGATGTCATTTCTGACTCTTTTTCTTGTACCCTGATATCTAATACATGAGGAAGTTCTGTTAGCTCAACTTCAAAATAGATGTTACATCTGGGTAATGGTGGGCTAGAGTATTTAGACCAGTCCTCTTTTTGAAAAGAATTGAAAATGCTGGATAAGATCTATAAATACCACCTTAAGAGTTTTGAAGAACTGGAAAGAAAAGGGCATCTGGTAAGCCAAATTCTGGAAGAAAGCCTAAACCAAGAGAGGTTAGCCGAATATCTGGAGAGCTGAAGCCACTGTTGGCCTGAGTATGTTTGCAGATTTTAAGAAATTTAGGTTTCTTTTCATCACACTTGTGGGGAGAGGTGGACAGAAACCAAGATTCAAAGTCTACCCAACATGTGGACACGTGTCTCCACCTGCGGGAGAAGGATAAATCAGAGCTAATCCCTGTTCCCCTTTCATTGCCTACTTTCCAGCCAAATATCAAGGGACTTCAAGGCAAGTTGTCTTGGCACTGAGCAGAGCAGGGAAAAAAGAGAAAAGAAATAAGTCTCTATAAAGTTGTGGCCATAGCCTAGCAAGGTAAGGGAAATTTAAACCATGACTTAATTTAGGGCGGTCCCTGATTTGTTGTGTCCCCTAGGTGCTTGGCAGAAGCAAATGCAAATGTTCCTTGGAAGAACACTTCTTCATTTTAGATGTCTCTACAAATAATTTTTTTAAGGACACTGACCAGCACATAGTCAAAGATAAGCTGGCATACAAGGAGACAAAGGAAACATGAACAGAAACAACAGCAGAAACAGATATTCATAGGCCTCATGTATTAGAATTAGAAGATACATGATAAAACAACCATGCTTACTATATTCACAGAAACAAATGGCAAATTCGAAGACAGGAAACATGAAACTACAAAATAAAAAAAGTGGCATCATAGATTTGAAAATACCAAACCCAACTGCTGGAAATAAAAAAATATGATAACTGGATTAAAAACTTAATGATGCAATTTACAACAGATTGCACATCAGAAGAATGATGGAACTGGAATATAGATCAGACAGAATTATCCAGGATGTAATTTAGAGGCAAAAAGATGGAAAATATAAGTGACAGTGTAAGAGATACGGAGGATAGAGTAACAGTGTCTTAATTGGAATTCCAGAAGAAGAGGAGAGAGAAAAGGGGCATTTAAAGACACGATGGCTGATATTTTCCAGAACCAACAAAAGATATCTAACTAGGATACAAGAATTCTGGTGAATCCTAAGGATAAAAATAAATCTATACCTAGACACATCATGAAGAAATTGCAAAAAACAGTGACATAGAGAAAAATCTTAAAAGTATCTTGAGAAAAAGAAGATAACCACCAAAGGAGTGAGAATTAAACAAACAGGTGACTTTTCAACAGGAGCAATGGAAGTCAAAAGATAGTAAAAAGGGTGCCTGCAATATGAAATGAAAAAAACCTTGCGAACCTAGAATTTTATATCCAGTGAAAATATCTTTTAAAAATGATGGTGAAATAAAGATATTTTGGAGAAAAACAGATTGTCACCAGCATCTCACTCATTAAAGATAATTTAAACCAACACTGTTCAGTAGAAATTTGTGATGATGGAAATTTCTTTATCTGCGCCATCCAATATTGTAGTCATAAGCCACATAGGGCTGTTGAACAGTTGAAATGTGGCTAGTGTGATTGAGGTACTGAAGTTTTAATTAAATTTAAATAACCACATGCACCGTATTAGTGCAGTTCTGTAGGATATACTTTGGGAAGAATGAAATTGATTACCACATGGAAGGAAAGAAATGTATGAAGGGCTGAAACATAAAGTAATACATATTTGGAAAATGAAAGTGAATCTTGACTGCATATAACAGTAAGACTCTCTAATGGATTAAAAGACAAGGCGATAGAAAAGGAATAAGTGGGGGTCTAGGTTTTAAGGTCTTTGTATTGTCTAGAAAGAGGGTAAGTTTAAAAAAACCCTTTGTATGGAAAACTTTAAATACGTAAAAGCAAAGAAGAGTATGATGAACTCCCATGTATTCATTACCCTGTTTCAACAATGATCAACTCAAGACTACAGTGGTTTCTTATATATTCCTCATTTTAAAACAGATCTCAAGTATCAATTATTTAATCCAGAAATATATTGTTTTTATCTCTAAAAATATATAAACTTAAACTATAATACAATTACTATATCCAGAAAAAAATAAACATAATTCCTTAATATCATTATATATTTAGGCAGCATTCACTTTCCTCAATTATCTGCAAAATGACTTTTTTTTTTTAGTAAATGCAACATTCATCTTTATTGAAATGTCTTATGGAACCAAAAAAGGGAAGTACTGAACATCTAACAGCTGGGAACTTTCTCAGGTATTTCCTTAACTATCCAAAATGTTTTTTTTATTATGTTAATCACCATATATTACATCATTAGTTTTTTATGTCAAAATGTTTTTTTTAAACTTTTTTTTTTTAGGGCAGTTTTAGGTTCACAGCAAACTTGAGGGGAAAGTACAGAGATTTCCCATACACCATCTGCCCCCATATATGCATAACCTCTCCCATTATCAGTATCCTCCACCAGAGTGGTACATTTGTTACAAGTGATGGACCTACACTGGCACATCGTAATCACCCAAAGTCTGTAGTTTCCATTATGATTTATTATTGGTGTACATTCTCTGAGTTTGGGCAAATACATGATAACATGTGTCCATCATTATGGTATCATACCAAATATTTTCACTGCCCTAAAAAAAAAAATTCTTAAAAATTTACATTTAGTTTCTTCAAATTGGAATCCAAACAGGGTCCACACATTGTCACTGGTTGATGCTTGCTTAGGTCTTTTAAAACAAGATTTTCATTAACTTTGGACTTTAATGCATGGTATAATTTCTAGGGAACATCTACAAGAACAAAAATAGAGAATATAACTTCCAAATCAGTAAAAGAAATAGATAAAATGTTAAAAAAGAATCAGTCCAAAAGAAGGCAAGAGAGAAAAGAACCTGAACAGGTAGTGAATAGAGAGCACAAAATTAGATGCTAGATTTAAGCTTAGATATATAATAATTAAAGGTAAAAAGTCTAAATGATTACATAGGTATCATCCTAGCCTAAGGCACTATCAGCTCTTGCCTGGAATAATTTCCTAACTAGTATTCCTGCCTCAATTCTTGCTTTCCTCTATGGACTACCTGTATAAAACAGGAGTAGTTTTTAAAAAATATAAATCAGTTCTTTCTACCATCTTTCCATAATGGTGCACATGAATGTCCTGGCAGATTCTCTCAAGAGCATTAACAATGCCAAAAAGAGAGGCAAACACCAGGTCCTTATTAGGCTGTGCTCCCAAGTCATGTCCGGTTTCTAACTGTGATGATGAAGTATGGTTACATGGGAAAATTTGAAATCATTGATGATGACAGAGCTGGGAAAATTGTTGTGAGCCTTGTGGGTGGGTTAAACAAGTGTGGAGTGATCAGCCCCAGATTTGATGTGCAACTCAAAGATCTAGAAAAATGACAGAATAATCTGCTCCTATCCTGCCAGTGTGGTTTCATTGTACTGAGCTGACATGGACCACAAAGAAGCAAGACAAAAAACATTCAGGTGGGAAAAACATGCAGGTGGGAAAATCCTGGGATTCTTTTTCTAGGGATGTAAAACATACGTGCAAATAAAATGCCTCAGTGGACAAAATATACATAAACACACGTATATAACATATAAATCATATCACAACACTCTCCTGTTTAAAACGTTCCAGCAACTTCCTAGTAAACTCAGTGAAATCCATACTTCTTACTAGTGCCAAAAGGCCCTATGTAATGTGGTCCATTCCTGTCTCTGTGATTGCATATCCTGCTGTCCTTTTCCCCTCTAGCCCAGGGCCCTTATACTTGCTGTTCCATCTCCCTGGATCACCAGGAACAGTCAGAAGTCTCAGTTCTTAAAAAAAAAGAGGGGGGGGGGCTTAATTCTAAAAACTGGGAACCACGTCTGGTTAATTTAGCAGAAAAGGAGTTGTCACAGAAGACACCACTACCACTACTGTCACTGGAATCTGCTTCCACTCTTGCCATAATGGAATCTGTATCCTTCCTGCTTTTTTATGCAATATCTTCTAAGTTAAAGTCCATGATGGATGCTTCTTTGTTGGAAGGAGGTCATAAGACTGTACCCTAGCTGCATGGGAGGCTGGGAAAGCAAATACTTAGCTTCACTAGTAAGTGGAGGTTCTGGTTTCTTTCAGGACTCATCAGAGGGGAAATTCCCTGGGCATATGAAGATGTTCTGATGCTGAGCAGCCAAAAGAGTGACCTGTCCTTCATGATGCTTTTCTTTGGAATCCTTCCTTGCTCTCCTTTCTCTCTTAATTCACATTTCTACTCAAAAGTGTCTCTTCAAAGAGGCCTTTCCCTAGACTTTGTCTAAAATGGCAATTCCCCATCTCTAATCCAGTATTCTCTTTTATTAACCTGCCTTACGTTTTCTTCATAGCATTTATCCTTACCAGTACTATTATTGATTGATTGATTGCTATGCTCCCCCCAAGAACACAAGCTCTGTGAGGGTAGGGACTTCTTTTTGTTCACTTTCTGTTGGCACATATATGCTTTGTAAACATTTGTTTAATGAATGAAGGGGAAACATAGATTATCGTATAAATCCCTGAGAAAATTTAAAGGGAAGCATTATAGAGGAATTAGCTCATTTAAGGAAGGCTTATTGGAGAAGAGTAATTTTTGAAATGGGCTTTGATTAAAGTATCAGATTTGGAGAGAAGATATGTAGCCATCTAAACTGGGCAAATAGTACGAGGGAAGAAGGTATTGGGTCTGGAATAAGGTGAGCACATATCGAAAAAGGAGGAATTGTTTAAAATCTGATGGCTGTTGGGTCCTTTATGAAGTGGGAGTTGAGAAAAATGGATGAGGTGAAGGTGCGAGGTTGGAGCAGTTGATAGAGGGCCTTGAACTGTAAGGTGGTCTTTTGACTTGATTGCTAAAGAGTAAAAGATTACTAGTGTTTTGTTTTGTTTTGTTTTTAATTAAAAATAGACTGTGGGGACGCCCAGGTGGCTCAGTTGGTTAAGTGGCTGCCTTCGGCCCGGGTCATGATCCCAGGGTCCTGGGATCGAGTCCCACATCGGGCTCTTTGCTCAGCGGGGAGCCTGCTTCTCGCTCTCTCTCCCTCTGCTTGTGCTCTCTGTCAAATAAATATAATCTTTAAAAAAATAAAAAATAAAATAAATAAAAATAGACTATGGTATTTTCTCATAGTACTCTACAGGTATAAAACAGAATGAGGTAAATCTCTGTGGAGAATTTTCCAGGATATGTATTAAATGGAAAAAAAAAGTGCAGAACAGTATATGTAGTATACTGTCTTGGTGTAAGGAGTGTGTGCATGGGAGTAAGAATATATACACTAATTTGTTTCTGTTGCAGAAGTGAAAACTGAGAAGACAGACCAGAAACTAATAAAATGGTTACTTTGTGGCGGGGGGAGAGGGAGAGTAAGAAAGGTGTGAAGGGAACAGGAATGGGAGTGAGATTTCTGAGTTTATTTAGTTTTGACTTTTGAATTATGTAAATATTTCACACATTCAAAAATTGCAATTAAATGAAAATAAAAATCTCTAAAATTGAGAACAAACTTAAATGATCCTATGTGTATATCAAAATAGTTACTTAAATATGTGGAGGAAAACACAATTTCAGATGACTTTTGAGCTCAATATCAAATGGCATATATGCTAAGGACAAAAAGAACTGAAAGAAATCTTAAACTTCATTTGTTTTATTGCTAGTTGTAATATTGGTATATTTATTTTGATATCATTTGGTACCTGTTGTAGGTTAAAGCCAGTAAGTTTTTATGCTTATAGGTTAGAAACCAATAGAAATACAAGTATAAAATCAAAGAAGCTAAGCAAAAATAATATTTATAATGATGAACTTGAATTATAGATGTCAGTTTGAATTCAGGATTTAATATATATATTAATTCCATCCAAATATATATTTCTTTCTTAGCTCTGTACACTGAAAGGATCTAGAAACAGTATGTTCCTTTGGTAAATGTTTTGTATTACCCCAATTTTGGTCTTTCAGTACTTTCATTTAGAATCCAGGGCTCCTTGAAGAAATGACTGATTGCAGGACTGGGGCAGAGAACATACCTAGTGAACCTGGAACATCTTGTGTCAGAAGCAAGAAAGCTTTCACAGACCCAACTAAAGCCTACCTGAAGAGGCTCTTGTTGGACGAAATTGGGACAGTTTGAACATAAAAGAGAATAAGGAGAGCAATTTGAAACCATATATAACAACAATAAAAAAAACAGACAGGGCGCCTGGGTGGCTCGGTCGGTTAAGCGGCTGCCTTTGGCTCAGGTCATGATCCCAGGGTCCTGGGATCGAGTCCCACATTGGGCTCTCTGCTCTGCGGGAAACCTGCTTCTCCCTCTCCCTCTGCCTGCTTCTCTGCCTACTTGTGCTCTCTATCTGTCAAATAAATAAATAAAATCTTAAAAAAAAAAAAAACAAATGGAGATGGCTGTTACACCTATCCTTTACTCTAAAAATTGGTGATTTAACATTGGAACTGCTTTTTTAGTAGAAATGTATTACAGTTAGTGAGGAATGCCAGATAATAAATATAGAAAGAATTATAGCATTAGAAAGTCACAATTTGTTACATCCTTTTATGAAATATTTGACTTGGGCCAGGATCATTAATGGGTGCTAAAATTGTTAAGCAAAAGATTCATTGGGAATTGGATATTTGCATGGTGCCAAAGTACTCCACAGAGTACTAGTTGGTCTCAGAACAATAAAACTTTACAGTGGAAGGATCAGGCTGTTACCAGCCTAGTTATTAATCCTAGTATCACTAAAAATGAACCAAAAAATACGTGCTTCCTGATGTGATTCAGTATCAAGTATACTGCATCAACTGAAGGTTTTTTGTGCCAAATTTAAAATCTGAATTTAGTCAAACTTTTCAGACTGACTCTCAGTTTATAAGAGATATGGGAGATGAAAGAAATTAAGTACTACCTTGGATGAAGTCATCAGAAAAATACAGAATGTGAGATACCAATGAACTAGCCATTTAATGTCATGGGAAAGGAAAACAAGGATGGGGTGTGGGGGGAAGGGAAGCTGTCCTAGAATATAATTAATCTAGAGATATAACAACCAAATGCAGCATGTGCCAGCTGTAAAGTACATTTTTTTTTAGAAAGGAGTAGGATGAAGCAAGATGGCCAACTTTTAATTTAGAATGTGGGTGATGGGCATAGGGGTGTGTGTGTTTGTGTATACACACATATATTCATTTATATGCATACACATACACTTTTCTATATTTGAAAGATTTTATAATAAGAACCTAATATTTTTCTGTGGATGAATACTTAGGTTGTTTGTAGTTTTTTTTTTTTCTATTACAAATAATGTTTCTGTAAACGTTTCTATATGTGTTTCCTCTCTTTGTGTAAGTGTGTGTTAAGGAGATATGGCAGCTTCCTAGTAGTGAAATCCCTGGATCAAAGGGTAGGCATACCTTCAGCTCTACTAGATACTGATAAATTGTTCTTCAAATGGTTGTACAGAGGAGGATTTTAGGAAAGGGAACTATGAGATATATGTCTTCTCTACTAGGTGATGAATTCTTTGAGGGTAGGGACCATGTAGAGATTCATACAGAAATGTTTGAGTTGAATGAAATTGTATTGTGGTGGGATTGCCTGGCAGTAGGATGGAGGAATTAGAGTTAGGTCAGCCAAAAGGCTATTGTGAGGTTTAAGGTATGACGCAATGAATGTGTAAGACTAGAGGTAGTGGAGAGGAAGGGATGAATATGAGAAAGTTTGGAGAGAAAGGATCAAAGTGTATGTGTTCTTATTGTTGGGGAGGATATTGATGATTCACTGTTGTGGCTTATAACACCCCGTAGTTTGTTGGCTTCATTTTATAGTAAGTAAGTAAGTTATGCTTCCCTATTAATTCAAAACCATCTACTGGCCTAGTTCCAGTAGAGTTCTAGCCTTGTCTTCATCTTCTGCTTGTATTCTTTTTAAGCCTCAGTCTCTTCCTGGGATAAATCTATGTGATTAGAAGAGAATAGTAGTTGATTGGGGTAAAGGGGCAGTGGGTTGCAAAGAAGAGAAGAATTTATGTAGTAGTATGGGTAGAATTTATGGGTAACTTCATCACCAAGTGAGTTTTTGAAGTCTTCTAAGGACAAAAGATACCTTCCTATAGTTTTTAAAGGGAAAGTGCAGTTTTTCTTAGAGAATGTCCTATATCTTATTTTCAAATGTTGCAACTTTTTGTAAATTCTAAAGTTGGTGCCTTCAAGAAGTTTTTGTTTGTTTATTTTTAAAAGATTTTATTTATTTATTTGACAGAGAGAGAGCACAAGCAGGGGGAGTGGCCGGCAGAGGGAGAGGGAGAAGCGGGTTTCCTGCCGAGCAGGGAGCCCTATGCGCGGCTTGATCCCAGGATGCTGGGACCATGACCTGAGCTGAAGGCAGATGCTTAACCGACTGAGCCACCCAGGTGCCCCAAGAAGTTTTGATTAATGGTTCGAGAATAGCTCTGTCCAACGGAAATATAATGTGAGCTGCATATTTAAAGTTTTATAGTAGCCACATTTAAAAAAATTAATTTTAATAACATTTAAGCCCATATATCCAAAATATTACCATTTTAACATGTAATTGATATCAAAGTTATTAATGAGATATTTTACATTCTTTTTTGATACTGGTGTGTTACATTTAAAGCATGGCTCCATTTGGACTGGCCACATTTCAATGCCTAATAGCATTATGGCTAGTGGCTACTGTATTGGACAGCTTAGTTCTAGAACATACTCAGTTGAAACCTTTGAATTTAGTTTGGTACTGATTTGACTCACGGTCACTGAGGGTGGCCATGAGCTGATCTTGCTTCATAGACCTGTTGCTGGTTATAAGATAAATTCTGGCTTCCTGTCCACATTTTTTATACTAATGTGCAGGTGCAAGAGTGATTTTGAGGGTCCCAGACAAAGCCATTATCCAGATTTACTGATTATGTTCACAATTTTCCCTTTTGCCTCAGAAAACATAGAACTGACCTCAGATTTTTTTGGATCAACTCTGTCAATTTGAGTTGCTGCCAATAAAGAGAATATTCAGGCGAGTTCCAATCTCATTCATTTGTAAGGCCTTTAGTTACAACAAGGCTGCTAGGAATTCAGCAAGCATTTTATTAATTGTGACATTTCCTAGAATTTGTGAAGCTGTCAGCTTAATTTTCATTTAAAAAGTCAAATGTTATATGACTGGTGGTTATCCCAAGTATTTTTGGAGTTTCTGCTGTGTGTCTAATGTTTATTTATTCAATCAGTGTTTGTTGAGCCATTTACCAGGCCCCATAGTTCAGGCACAGTGACAACATATAGCCAAGTAAACAGGCACATGTAGTGTGGTCTGATAAATGCTGGAAGAATACACAGGAAGGACACTTCATTTAATTTGGGGGGGTGGATCAGGGAAGGCTTCTCTGAGGAGATAAGCTGAACTCTGAAGGACAGGTAGGAATAAATATGGCAAAAGTGGGCATGGAGAGCAGAACATTCTTCCTGGCAGAGGGAATGTTTTGTATAGATGCCTAAAGGTGAGAAAAAGGGCTGAGTACAGCACATTGCAGTATAGAGTTTAGTGTGAGAGGTGGTGAGTGGTATAAATGGGGAGATGGTAACAGATGCCAAATGTGAAAGGCCTTGAATCTAATGGCAAAGAGTTCGACTTTATCTGAGGTAACTGACAAGGGGCATGATTTCTGTTTAAGAATGACTACGAAGTTTGGTAGGAGAATGGAGAATAGGAGAAGGCAAGACTGAAGCACAGATACTAGTTTAGAGGTGCTCTAGGAGAGAAAGGATGGAGGCATGAACAAAGTTTGTGGCAGAGAAGAAAAGACTGTCAACATTTATTTGTTTAAAAGATTTTATTTATTTATTCATGAGAGACAGAGAGGCAGAGGCAGAAGCAGGATCCCGGTGGAGCAGGGAGCCCCACACAAGGCTGGATCCCAGCACTCCAGGATCACGACCTGAGCTGAAGGCAGATGCTTAACTGATTGAGCCACCCAGGTGCCCCTATTTATTTATTTTTGAGAGACAGAGAGTGCACAGTGGGGGAGGGGCCGTGGGCGAGGGAGAAGCAGACTCCCTGTTGAGCAGGGAGCTCAATGCAGAGCTTGATGCGGGGCTTAATCTCAGGACCTTGGGATCATGACCTCAGCCGAAGGCAGACACTTAACTGACTGAGCCACCGAGGCGCCCCCAACATATATTTATTGAAGGCCTACTCTCTATCACTGGAAAGAGGTAGAAGGATTTAAGAGACATTTAGGAGGAAAAGTGACAGGTCTTGACTGATTGGAATCGAGGTGGGTGGAAGAAGGGGTCCAGGATGATTCCAAAGTTTCTGAACTATGGAACAAGCCATTACTTGGACAGTTTGACTTTTGAAGTGCCTTGGCATCTACTGATGGAGGTATCTATCCAGTTGAATATTAGGGTCTAGTGCTTAGAGGGAGGCCTGCACTGAAGATAGATTTGGAAGTCATCAGGTAATCATGGTTAAGAAAGATAAACTTGCTAGAAGAGAGAATGTAGGGAAAGAAAAAGAGGGCTGAAAGATGAAACACTGAGGGACCGCCAGTATTTAAGGGGAAGAGAAAGGGGATCCAGTTGAAAGACACCGTTAGCTACCATTCTTGCCTCCAAGCATTTTATAATTTAAGTAAGACATAAATATGAATCATTTGGTGACCAGTGCAAATCAGAGTCTAATTTGGTGCCAAGTTTCATTGTACCACCTCTTGTATTTTATGTGAAGTGAAGTCAGGCATGTAGAGATAGTGGTTAGTGTTTAGGCCAGGGAGTAGCATTGGTAGTGCATGCATTCAGTGGGGACATCTAGCCACTAGGAGGACTCAGACCATGGGGTATAGCATAGTGATTGTGACTGTGGACCCTGGAGCTGGACAGCCTTGGTTCAAATCTCCGCTAGCAGTATGGCCTTGGGCAGTGTAACCTTCTGTGCCTCAGTTTTCTCAGCTGTACAATGATGATGATAATAATTCTGCCTTGATAGTGTTGAGAGATTGAATGAGTTAGTATGTGGAAATTTTTAGACTGTATCTGGCACAGTCTTTCTCTTGTTCTTTGCTGTCTCTCTGTGTACATACATACGTACATACACACACATACACAGCTATGTTATACCCTACTATGTTATATCCACTATATGTGTATCGTAGTGTTATATAAATGTTAGGAATTACCATCATTTAATAATTGGTGAGTCAAATGAGGGCTCATGTTTTGGACAGGATAGGTAGGACCCAGAGAAGGAAAAGTTTCCCAGAGAAGGAATGTTCCCTCTATGATAAACTTAATGTGAAAGCAGATGGTTTTAAGTAGGCAGGCTTTCACTGGTAAAATGGGTGAAAAGGTAATATGAGAATCCGCATTCCCCCTGATTCCCAGTTGGAGGCAAAGAATGCCCTTTTAAGAGAAAGCTTTAAAGATGTTAAAACAGTTGTGTGTGGTGCTCTCCCTGTGTGTTAGTGGGATTTCCTCAGGTCACGTTTTCTTAAAGTTATTTGAAAGGAAGTGTTTCATCACCTTTGTGTGTATGAGTTCACTGGGTCCTTGGCCTTGACTTTGGGAAGATCTAGATCTGGAATCAAGGTTCTGGCTTTGGGGATTGGGAACCTTGTGGAGAAGCAGTCATTGTATATCGATGGTGGGAGTGTAAATTGGTATAATCTTTTGGTAGATAATTTGGTAGTGTCTGTCACAATTAAACTGTGATTTTAAAAATCTAGCAATTATACTTCTTGCAATAATTTTCATAAAAGTGTTAACCCAAGTGTATTGTTGTTGCAGCACTATTTGTAAAGATCAAGATAAAGGATTGAATAATTAATGTACTCATACTCCATATGTTTCCTATTTCTATAGTGTAATAGTTTCCTATTTGCTGTAACAAATTGCCACAGATTTAGTGCCTTAAAACAACATAAATTTATTATTTTACGGTTATGGAGGTCAGAAAACTCAAAATCAAGATTTTAGCAGGGTTGTATTCCTTTTGGAGGTTCCAGGGAAGAATCTGTTTTCTTTCCTTTTCTAGTTTTTCAAGGTTGCCTGCATTTCTTGGCTGGTGCAGTACCCGCTCCCCTAGCCCCCACCTTCAAGGCTAGCAACTATAGGGACTTCAGATCTCTCTCTCCCTCCTCTGATCTCTGCGTCCTTCTCTCTCACCCTCACCCTCCTACATCTTACTTATAAGGACCCTTGTGATTACATTAAGCCCATCTAGATTATCCAGGAGCTTCCTATCTCAGGATCCTTAATTTAATCACACCTGGAAAGTCCTTTTTGCCACATAAGCTAACATTCACAGATTCTCGGAATTAAGATCTAGACATCTTTGGGGGCCGTTATTCAGCCTACCATAGTTCATAATACTGTGTAGGTAGTAAAAAGTATGTTTTTACGTGTGCACTTAGAAAGATGTCATTGATAAAACAAGGGGATCCCTGTTAAGTGAAAAGAAGCAAGTTGCAAAACCATTATAATATCCCTTCTTGTGTTTTTTATTTGTTTGAAAAGAAGCATTGTGCCCGTGTGTATTTCTGTAGGTATAGAAAAGATCTAGATGGCTACACACTAAACATTTAAATAGTGGTTATTTCTGGGGAGTAAGACCACCAGGAAGTGTGGGGATGACTTTGAATTTGAATGATACATTTTTTATATAATGTGAACATGTATTTATTGTAATTTTATTTTTATGAAAGTATACATGTACAAAATTGAAAATAAAAAATACAAGGTTTATGGTAAAAACAACAACCCTGGAGTCCCTTATGTTTTTCCTTCCCACCCCAGAACCTTCTTTTCCAGAGGCATCCATTCTCTTTTTGTTGTATTTTTCCCTAGTACTTCCCTCCATATTTCTAAATAACAAGCTTATGCTATTTATTGATTTTTCTATATTAGATATCTTTGACTTCCCACTTATGAAGATGAAGCTTTGGCTATCTTAAACCAAACCACCTCTAAGCATATTTTCCCATACTCTTCATCTTTTTTTATTTTTATTTTTTTAAAAATTTATTCATTTTATTTATTTTTAAAGATTTTAATTTATTTGACAGAGAGGGACACAGCGAGAGAGGGAACACAAGCAGTAAGAGTGGGAGAGGGAGAAGCAGGCTTCCTGCGGAGCAGGGAGCCCCATGTGGGGCTTGATCCCAGGACCCCGGGGATCATGACCTGAGCTGAAGGCAGACGCTTAACGACTGAGCCACCCAGGTGCCCCTAAAGATTTAGGGCCATTTTAGGGTGGCCATTTTAGGGCGCCTGGGTGGCTCAGTTGTTAAGCGTCTGCCTTCAGCTCAGGTCATGATCCCGGGGTCCTGGGATCGAGCCCTGCATCGGGCTTCCTGCTCTGCAGGAGGCCTGCTTCTCCCTTTCCCACTCCCCTGCTTGTGTTCCCTCTCTGGCTGTGTCTCTCTGTCAAATAAATAAATAAAATCTTTTAAAAAAATTTATTCATTTTAGAGAGAAAGAATGTGCACATGCATGAGCTGGGGCTGCGGGGTGGGGAGGAAGGGCAGAGGTAGAGAATCCCCAAGCAGACTCCTCACTGAGTGGGGAGCCCAATGCAGGGCCCTGATTCCACCACCCATGAGATCATGACCTGAGCTGAAACTAAGAGTTGGCCACCCAACCCACTGAGCCATCCAGGTGCCCCTCACTCTTCATTCTCTTAATACAAGTACACCAAAAATTTTGCTTGGATTAGTATTCAGTGGTTATTGCAATCCTGGAACTACTCTTCTTCACTAACCCATGCCATGTATATATGTTGGGGTTACATTTTCTTTCTTGTGTAGGTTTTTTTCCCTCCCTCTGAAAAAGAAATTGTGTACTTTTTTCTTTTGCTTACTTTTCTTGTATCCATCATTAACCCATGTCAAATTCCCCACTGGAAATCTCATTCTTTTCCTGGGAGTCTTATCAGCCTATCTTTTCCTTGGAGACCTCCTTCTGGAACCTCTATCCTCCGGCTCCAATCTGGATTTGCTTTCTAGGTCTCTGATACAGCCCATCTTGGGGATCCTCTTCCACTCTGTTTATGTTGGATCCCTTATTTCCTGAAGCCCTTGATTCTTGTTTTTGTTTATTGCTGGTCTTGGAGGAGTACATCTTCTGGTGGTTTTCTGAAACAAGGGCCTATGGGAGATGATTTTTCTTTAGATACTTTATGTTTGAAAGTGTCATTTTTAAGTATAAAAAAGTAAAAAAAAAGCCCACTAGACAAAATGGAAATGGGAGAAAATTCCAAATATACCAGAGTTCATATGATTATTTTTTCTTCAAAGGAATCACACAGAGAGAGACTTGAAGGGCATGTTCTTTTATATCCCTGCAGATTCCCAGTGTTCTCTAATTTAGACAGAAGAGTTAAGAATATGGGTCTTATCTTTAAACTAAAACTAGTGCTCTTTGGTAAGTCCTTTTATTCTTTGTCTCCTTTGCAAAATGGAGACCATAACTGTTATGGTAAGTCTGTTTAGATTACATGAGACAATGTAGGTAAAGATTTAGCAAGATGCCAGGTACTACTTTTATTATCCAAGTTATTGTCTTCCCCCCCTTTCAAAAAAAGATTTTATTTATTTATTTTAGAGAGAGAGGGCATGAGCAGGGGGAGGGGCAGAGGCAGAAGCAGAATCCCCGCTGAGTAGGGAACCCCACAACATGGGATTTGATCCCAGGACCCTGGGATCACGACCTGAGACAAAGGCAGAGGCTCAACCAACTGAGCCACCCAGGCGCCTCTATTTTCTTACGAGAATGTAGGCAACTGAATTCTCATGCCCAAGAATATTTTCGCATGTACAGTTAAACACATGGTTATCATATGCTTAATTTTAGAGTCACATTTTACATGCTTTTACTATTAAAAAGTCACTTTCAACATCTAATTTCTTATATTAAAAATGTTTTTTATCTGTAATCTAGTTTTTTTTTAAGATTTTTTTTTTATTTATTTGCAAGAGAGAGAATGAGAGACAGAGAGCATGAGAGGGAGGAGGGTCAGAGGGAGAAGCAGACTCCCCGCCGAGCAGGGAGCCGGATGTGGGACTTGATCCCGGGACTCCAGGGCCATGACCTGAGCCGAAGGCAGTTGCTCAACCAACTAATCTAGTTTTGATGAAAAGCTTTTTAATAAAAGGCTTTTGTGCTTATTCATGTATTTAACTACTATTCTTTACAACATTCTACTTGTCTCTTTTATAGATCTATTTTTTTTTAAAGATTTTATTTATTTATTTGACAGAGATAGCGAGATCAGGAACACAAGCAACAGGAGTGGGAGAGGGAGAAGCAGGCTTCCCGCCGAGCAGGGAGCCCGATGTGGGGCTCGATCCCAGGACCCTGGGATCATGACCTGAGCCGAAGGCAGACGCTTAACTGACTGAGCCACCCAGGCGCCCTCCTTTATAGATCTATTAAATGCAGGCTATGAGATGTTCACATTTTTTCACTGAAATGACATTACTTAGATGCAACAAATTTCTATTACTATCAGAAACAACTAATAAAAGTTTGTTTTTAATTACAGGAGTAATATGTGCTCCTTATAGAACACTTATGAAATAGAGAATAGAAAAAAGGGAAAATTCTATAATTTTCATTATCATGGTATATTGTATATTGCTTCTGGGTATTTTTCTATGCACTTTTTACATAGTTAGGATCATGGTGTGTATTCAGTTTAGAGGCTTGATTCTAATACTGTTGCATATTATTTATAAATAATCTTAAATGACTACAGTATTAGTTATCTTTTAGCCATACATACTGGAATATTTACAGATAAGATGATGTCCGATATTTGCTTCAAAATATGTGTGGGTGGGAAATGGACTGTCTATAAATTGATAATATTGAAACTAGTTGGTGGCTGTGTGGAAGTTCATCATACTGTTGTACCTATTCTTATATTTGCTCAATTTTCCATAATAAAAAATAAATAAAAGCTTGCAGTATTCCATTATGATCTATCTTAATTTTTTTTTTAAAGATTTTATTTATTTGACAGAGCAAGCACAAACGGCGGGGAGCGCAGGCAGAGGCAGAGGGAGAAGTAGGCTCCCTGCTAAGCAGGGAGCCTGATGTGGGGCTCGATCCCAGGACTCTGGGATCGTGACCCGAGGCGAAGGCAGTCGCTTAATCAACTGAGCCACCCAGGCGCCCCTAATTTATTACTTGTATTAGGGCATTTCAGTTTTTCCCTATTTTAAATAATATTACTTATAATATGGTTCAGATAGTTTCCTTGTGATAGATTTTTAAAAATTTATTTGTCAGAGAGAGAGAGAGAGAGGGAGCACAAGCATGGGGAGCGGCAGGCAGAGGGAGAAGCAGACTCCCTGCTGAGCAAGGAGCCCGATGTGGTACTGGATCCCAGGACCCTGGGATCATGACCTGAGCCGTAGGCAGCCACTTAACTGACTGAGCCACCCAGGCGTCCCCCATATGATAGATTTATATGAGTGGGATTATTAGGTCAAAGTATGATCATCTTAAAGGCTTTTGATGCATAAATAATACTAAGTTGCTTGGTGAAAAACTTCAGAGGAATTTTATTGGATTTATAATTGTTCTCATTGAGCATAGGAGTGATATTGCAAATTTATGCTGAAGTTTTTAATGAGGCAATCAAGGTTAAGTATGTTGTAATAGGATTATATTTTCTAACTTTTTATTCATATTCTTTTTTAGGAGTGCTAGTAACAATTTATATGGAATTAATACTTCACAGTTTTATAGAGAGTTTTCATGTCCAGATATTATAATCCTCAAAACAGCTCTGTGAGCTATTAATTATAGAAATTCAAAATAAAATAGACTCTAAGCTTTAAAAAATGTAATTATAGTTAGTAATTCCTGTTACCACTAGATGGCTCTCGCAGCATGTACTTTTAAGCAAAAGGAGCTAATTTGTGGATATTTTGAAGTTCCCCTATAGATATAAAATTCATATTATTGAAGTTAAAAAAATAATGGTTTGTATCAGATTGTGATAAACTTTTTCGGAAGTAAAAAATTTTCAGGACGGAATTTATTATAGTGAGTTTTTAGATTACTTTTCTTAAGGAAAGGGGTATTAAACAGGATGGCATTCCATGCCATACATATAGTGTATTTTCAGTAAATATATTTAACACTCATTAAAATTTATTGAATTGAATTTTGCTTCTTTATTTGCTTGGGCAAAAGTTATTTACCAAAAACGCAACATTTATTGCTAGGCCCTTAAATGGCTTTATGTAAATCTAATACTTTATCTCTGAGGAGTTAATAGATAATGAACAAAGTAGATTGAGGGGGCTCTATCTGGAACTCTGGTCCCCTCAACCAATTTGTTGTCTTAATGCTATTGAGTTCCTTTGAGGATTAGAATTATTCAGTGGTGTGTGCTGTTCCCTTTAGGTGAGGATCAGAAGTGAAATTGCTACATTTTGGTATTTTCATTGTTTTACATTTTACTAATTATCTTGACAAAAAAATTAAGAGTGCCTTTCATTTCAGTCTTGATCTCACGTGTATTTTCTTCCATTGATTTTTCAATCTTATTAGATCCAGTGCTGTCTTTCTATAAAAAAAGTTTGTATTGCCCCTTTTGCTAACTTGCAATGAAAATTATGGTTATTATTACCTATCTGCATAATTTCAAAAAGTCATTAAAATACTTATAAAGGAGAGGTGGAAGGAAAGCAGTTTTTTTTTTTAAAGATTTTATTTATTTGAGAGAGAGAGAGCAGGCACAGGAGCAGGACAGAGGGAGAGGGAGGGCCATGGGGCTCCATCCCAGGACTCTGGGATCATGACCTGAGTGGAAGGCAGACAGTTAACTGACTGAGCCACCCAGATGCCCCTGAAGGAAAGCACTTTATAATAAATTGTATATTTCAGTATGTAAATCCTTGAGCAGACTACCCTAGATGACACAAGAGATTATCAAATGCTTGCACCTATACATAGAATTACTGTGAAAATGATAAGCTGTAAAAGCTGGTTGTTACAGTGTTTTAGATTGGTGATTCAGATAACCAAGAAGCATCAACATTGGTGACATGATTTTTGAAAATGGTGACAACTCTTAGTAAAGTTCTGAACAAAACAAATAGATTTATAGTATGGTTGTATTCTGGGAAATTTGGGATACATTAATAACTATGGAAAAATACATTTGTTTATATATTAGTTCTAGCCTTAGATATATTCGGTGGAGCCTTTGAAAGTCACCCAGGACATGTGACAATTCTTTGCCCTACTGGATTGTTCCCTGCATTGCTGGACCTCTAATATCCCTGACACATGCCCATTAAATGCTAGTAGAGCCTTCACCCCACTCCTCCCTGCATCAGTCTCCAAAATGCCTCCATATATATCCAAAGGGCCCTCTAGGGGGCGGTACTGCTATCATTTTGAGAACTGCTGATTTAAAATATCCAGCTATTTATTTACTACATAGCTATTTTGCTCATGGAACTTTAAAACCACAATAACTTAAGAATCGTGAGTCTTTAAATATGATATGTTTTGGATAATTAAGGCAGTTACAGAATTGTGATAGAAGTTGATTTAAGTGCATTGTTTTGTTGCAATTCTTGTAATCAGATCAATAAGTTTGCTATTTTAAGTACCCAATACCATGCATTTTCTTTATTTTTTTCCACTTTTCCTGTTTAGTAAGTCAGTAGTATTTAGCTTTCTTTAATGTCAGCATTTAGTTAGTTGATAGTCATACAATGTAATTTGTCACTTAAAAAAAACACTTTTTAAGTTAGGAAGTTAATTTAGTAACATTATAGGAACTTTGTAAAATGGAGCCAGAATTTCCTATAATCTTGTCACTCTGATAATTGTTGATATTTTTCTTTGTTTTGTTCTCTGTGTATGTTTTGACATTTAAAAATTTCGTATCTTTTTACTTAAGGTGGCATAACTTTTTAATGTTATATAACTTTCAACTATTATTTTAAATTACTGTGTATTGTCTTACTAGATTCCACATTTTCCTTCCTCTAGATTGTTCACGATACAAATGATTATATATAATATATGTAGATTTATGTGAATATATGTGTATACATATATTGATAAATCTGTTTAAACATATTTTTATTTTTTCTTTAGGATAGAGCTCAGAAGTGGGATCATTCGGTCATTAGGCTCGAACATTTTTGTAACTTTTATGTGTTGCCAAATTTACATTTAAAAAAAAGCTGATCCAGAAAAACCCCCAGCTGATCCATTTATATTGCTATCAATATATATAAGACGTCAATATGTGAAAGTATCAGTCTCAACTCATCCTTCTTAAAAATTAACTTTTAAATTATTTACATTTATTTTACTCTTAGTGACACTGAACATTTTTTCTGTTTGTGAATTATTTCTGTTTTCTCTTTTGGAAAATATATGGTCATGTCCTTTGACTTTTTTTTTTTTTGAAAATCGAATGGCTTTTATTAAGCAATTCACGAACTGGACAAGTATAAAGGAGCTCTGAGGAAGTGTACAGAATGGAAGGTTTTTATAGGAAGGAGGGTGGGGAGGGAAGTTATTAGCAAAAGAAAAGATTGTTTCCGGTCAAGACACCTTTTTTGGGTAGGGGAGGGAACAGCAGGGTTTTAATCTTGCAGATGACCTCACTAGTGCTGATCAGAAAATTTCAGGTTGGCTTCTAAAAAGGTCGCATTCCTGGTATAGTTTGAAACTGTAGTGAACTCTTGGTTTGCTGTTGTGGGGAGCAAATGACTCCTATTTGGGCTTGTTTTTTTCTTTCTTTCTTTTTAAGTTTATTTATTTAAGCAGTCTCTACCCTCCACATGGACCATGGGCCTCTGAACTCAAGCTCCAGTGTCACAGGCTCCTCTCTGCTCCTCCTCCAACTGACTGAGCCACGCACCCCTGGGCTTGTTTTTTGTTTTTTGTTTTTTTTAAACACCAGGTTGCGCATATTTGTCATGGGAGTAAATCTGCTTTATCGGGATAAATACACCCAGTGAGGTATGGAGGAAGGTGTGTCACTTGCCCCCATAGACCCAATCAGCCACCCTACTCTAAATTTGTGAGTTTAGATCTTATTCTAGAAGCAGGCAGTGTGCAATTCCAGAGGCCTTCCTGAGGCCCCCTCCCATTATGTTTCAGAGACATGCAAATTTAGACCCAGGTGATCCTAGGCTCTTTATTATTATTTCTTGCTTTGTCCTTTGACTGTTGCTCTGATGGGTTCATGGTGTTTGCTTTCCCTTCTCATTTTGAGTCAGACCTCTTACATAATTAAAATTATTAATGTTTCTTACATTCATTTTTGTGGCAGACATTCCTTTGCTGTCTTTGATTTTATTTTTGTTTTTTAATACATTAAAGTTTCATTATCTACCGATAGAAGATAGTATGCAATATCAAAGAAAGGGGTGGAGAGTCAAGAGATCAGGATTCTGCAAGGAGATACTTATAATACATATTATATCTGACAAAGAACTCCTATCCAGAATGTATGTTATGAATGCTTACAAATCATTAAGAAAAAGGCAGACAATGCTGTTTCTAAAAATGAGGAAAAACCGTAAACCACTACTTAATAAAAGATACCCAGATGTCTAAACCATCTGGCAGTATGTATGCTCAATGAATGCAAACTGATTTTATATTACCTGTGTAAGACACAAAAGGGTATATTTTGGGTGAAGATTTATTTCATTGTAAAACCACATTTATATTAAATTTTGGTCATCCAAGTGGAGTCACTGTGTTTGCTAGTGTGGCCAGTTTAGATTTTACTGTACTTTTGTGGAGGAGAGGTCAGTTTCTTTTTGCCTTATCCTGCCTTTCATAGGAAATGATTGTAGGTTCTCCGCCTTTTGAGTATGATGTAAATTTTTACTGTCCAGCTGGTACGTATTTCCTAGGAAAAATCTTTCATTAGAGATCAGTAGTCTCTTTAGATCTTAATGTCTTTAGCATGATTAAGGAGTATCTTGGGTTCCAGTGACTCAGTCAAGGTATGAGAGAAAACGGGAGGAAAACAGAAAGGGTGAAAGTGTTGTGTCACACACAAAAATACATGTAAAAAACCCCACATAAAACATAAATTCATGGGGTTGTTTTTCTTCTTCGCCATGGGATATATTATGAATTATTTTTATCCTTATAAATGGAACGATTATAAGAAATTCTTTCCTGCCTTGTGACAAATGCCCGTTTTGGACATACTCATCTCACTTAATCATCATGCAAGGATCCCAGCATTAGCACCTGTTATTGGTTACTCTATGCTTGGTTGTTCCCATGTTGTAGAATCTACTAAAAAATATAGTAATGTAAACATAAATCTGTTCTTTCAGGGGACATATATATATTTTTTTAATCAGCCCTTTTACATTCCCTAACATCTCTTCTAATTATGTAATGCAGTCTATCCTTCCTGGCATCACTAACCTCTCTAAGCTTGAACTCCCTTCTCACATACATACATACATACCCCTCTCTCCTTCTTGAATAATACCTGTTCATACAAGATTGGAATACACTAATCAACCTGACATCCCCTTCTTTAAACTTCTTTCCCCTTGACTACTTACCCAACTCTCAAAGGGTATTTACTTTTTGAGGCAAATTCATACCACAGGCACATTTTTTTCTTGTATAAATCTCAGGGGTTCAATATTTTCCCTTCCTCACAGGCCTTAAATTCTACCTCTTTGCCTTTTTTTTTTTTTTTTTAAGATTTTATTTACTTATTTGCCAGAGAGAGAGTACAAGCAGGGGGAGTGGCAAGCAGAGGGAGAGGGAGAAGCAGGCTCCCCACTGAGCAGGGAGCGTGATGTGGGACTCGATCCCGGGACTCCAGGATCATGACCTGAGCCGAAGGCAGTCACTTAACCAGCTGAGCCACCCAGGCACCCTACCTCTTTGCCTTTGCTCAGGATACTATGTAGCATCACTGAATAGTCTTCAGCTGAATAGTCCTTCTGAATTTGGGACCTTTCATCTCAGAACCATCATCCCTTGAATTTGAGCATCTCTGATACATTCAAATCTTTCTTCATCTGTGTACTCTTGTCATGATCTTTTCCTAACACGTATTTCAGTATTTCTTAATCAAGAAGACACCCCCCCCAACACACACACGCCACACCCCCAAACACACACTTTCATACACCCTGACCTGTGACATTAGTCTTTTTGGGTATCTTGAATACAAGATACTGGGTGGCTCAGTTGGTTAAGCAACTGCCTTCGGCTCAGGTCATGATCCTGGAGTCCCGGGATCGAGTCCCGCATCGGGCTCCCTGCTCAGCAGGGAGTCTGCTTCTCCCTCTGACCCTCTTCCCTCTCGTGCTCTCTCTCATTCTCTCTCTCTCAAATAAATAAATAAAATCTTTAAAAAAAAGATACGAAGTTATACTTACTTTCTAGCTTCTCAATGGGACAGGTAGCCTATTGATAATACTGTTAGACTTTCTTTTCAGTATTTTCATTGAATGTGAATTGTGTCCTTTTCTGGAAGAACTTGAGTGTATATTGACTATGCAACAATTGAAAATTCTCTGATTTACCGTTGCAAAAAACAGTTATATTTATTGTAATTTGCACCAGTTACAGAGGATAGTGTCTTGTACCTTATTTCTGTTTACTTATATGAAAAACTTCGTTGCTGTGTTCCTCCAGTGAAAAGTTTCTTGCCAGTTTTAAATATTAGGCAAGCCTTCTCTGCTACTTACCTCATTATCTTTACCAGCTGTATTTGGAGAATTCAAACTAATTTGATTATCCTAAGTAAAAACTTAATGAGAAAGGATAATCTGTTCCCCAAATTCAAATACAAATTGCTTTTGCGTGGTCTATAGTTTCAGATTAGCCATATCACAAACTTTTAGAGGGATAATTGAGAATTGATAGTAATAAAGATACATGGGGAGAAAGTCATGTAATAATATATCAATAGAGGGTGGGGGGATGGGTTAGCCTGGTGATGGGTATTAAAGAGGGCACATACTGCATGGAGCACTGGGTGTTAATACGAAAACAATGAATCGTGGAACACTACATCAAAAACTAATGATGCAATGTATGGTGATTAACATAGCATAATAAAAAAATAATATATCAATAGAGATGTTAAATTCATCTTTGTTTTGCTTAGATGTCCCTGGTAGATTTGGGAAAGAAGCTTTTGGAAGCAGCACGAGCAGGTCAAGATGATGAAGTTCGTATTTTGATGGCAAATGGAGCTCCTTTTACTACAGACTGGGTAAAGAATGATTATAATGTTGTGCTTTTTTTTTTTTTCTTTTTCTCATTTATTAGTTTTTCCAGGTAAAAATTTAGTCAGTATTGTGTTTATATGTGGCAAAAATTAATTTTTTTGCAAATTTGTTTGCAGTTTTAGAATTATAGCTATCGTTTAAAGAGAATGGTTTGTATCTTTGTAAGTCATATGTACATAGATATATATAGATATGTATCTATATATATATGGCAACCTATTCAAATATTCTGTCCACAAAAGGGTTTTTCTTTTAAACTGTGGAGTTCAATATTGTAGGATGAATATAAAGTGTAGCTGCTTGGAATTTAATTTAAAGGTTCTAAATAGCACAGCTAGAATTTATAATTCAGAAAATAACAGATAAAGATCCCAGTTAATGTTATAATTGCTTCTAAAAAGGAAAAATGTTTGCATTTCAATTGATACTTGTAACACTATTGCAAACATGACCAAAGAGGAAGAAAGGAATGGGAACATGTCCTAGTAACTACAGAAGGCAATTGTGAGGACAGCAAAAACCATAACTCTGCTTAGTTCCTGGGGTAAGTCAAGAAAGAGATGGTCTTGGCAGTATGGAGTGTTAGGAATGTGGATTAACCTGCCTACTGGTAACAACTAAAAATTCCAGATTTTAGCTTTTGTTGTTTTGGCACACTTATGTTCTTTTTTATTTTTCATTAAAAACAAAATAAAAAAATTTTTTATTATGGAAGATTTCAAATCTCTATCAATGCCTATATACCCTTCAGCCAACTTAAAAAATTATCAGATCATGGTGAGTCTGTTTCCACTGTAACCTCATCCACTTTCTTTATTCTGTATTATTTTAAAGTAGATTTTTTTAAAAAGAATTTATTTATTTATTTGACAGAGAAACAGAGAGAGAGCACAAGCAGTGGGGGCAGCAAAGGGAGAGGTAGAAACAGGCTCTCTGCTGAGCAGCCCCCTGATGTGGCGCTCGTTCCCAGGACCATGGGATCATGACCTGAGCTGAAGGCAGACTCTTAACTAATCACCCAGGCACGCCTCCCTTTAAAGCAAATTCCATAAACTATTTCATTCCATCCATAAGTATTTCATCATCTGTCTTTAAAAAATAAAGAATTTTTGATTAACAAAAAAATCTTTAGTGCACTCATGAGTTAGAAAGAAAATAGGGGACTATGAAACTGAAAAGTGAACACCAGAACCTAAAGAAATTTCACCCTAAGAATATTTGCTAACTTGGTGAATTTGCCTGTTGGTTTTCCCACCTCACTGGCATGGGTTACTGAGGACAGAGACCTGAGACTGCTCATAGAAGTCTCCTAGGAGAGCCTCTCCTCTTAATTCAGGAATCCCAAAGAGATGTGCACTCTGTATAAGATAAACCAGAAATACCCCCTCCCTCTTCCTGCCTGCTTCTGCCCCTGCCCCTGTTGTTAGGGTACCGCAAGGAAAATGAACTGACTTGAAACAAGTCACTAAATGGAGAGAGAAAAAAAAATTATTGATGAGGATTTGGAGTCATAGGCCATCCCTTGCACACATTTGTGACCTGAACTCATAAATACTTGTGCATTCTGCAAAACTGTACACTAAAAAATGGATTTAAAGTGATCTTTGGACTGAGGTTACCCCAGGTTTCTGGCAGAAGCAAATGAATTCTCTTTCTGGGGGAACGTACCTTCATCCCCCCTGTATCCACAAATGAAATTCCAAGGAAAATGAACAGTCAAAAGTAACTAAATGCACAAGACACAAGGCCACTTGGACAATAACCCACTGAAACAACTAACAACAGAAGCAGACTGACAAGGATTTTAGATAATATTTTAAGCAGATTAGGAACAGCTAAGGAGAAAATTAGTGAACTGAAAGATACGGAAAGAAATCCAGAGTGCATTATAGAGAAAAATAGGTAGAAAATTTAAGATCTCAGGAGTCATGAAGGCTACTGTGAGAAAATGTAATGTATCTAATCAAAAACTCTTGCTCATATACTTGAGTCATACATCAAGTAAGATGTATGACTTGATGTGTGACTTCAGGTAAAAGAGTAACCTCTTAGTGCCTTAGGTTCTTTTACTACCAAATGAGGATAGTAACAGTACCTTAAGAGGAGAGTAAATTAGATAATATGTGTAAAGGTCTTAGAATAGTGCTTGCCACGGAAGGTGCTTTAACAAAAACCTTAGTTGCTAATATAGTAATGGTCTTATCAAATTTCATGTTCTAGTGAACCATTTTTTTTTTAAGATTCTATTTATTTATTTTAGAGAGAGATTGCAGAGGGAGAGGGAAAGGGAAATCATTTCAAGTGGACTCTGTGCTGAGTTTAGAGCCTGATGCAGGGCTTACAACCCCAGGGTCATGACCTGAGCCAAAACCAGGAGTTGGACGCTTAACTGCTTAACTGACTACGCCACCCAGGCTCCCCATCTAGTACTATCTTGATTCTTAGAACAGCAGTGCCTTGGTAATCAGATTGATAGGGACTTTCTGTGCCTCTAAATGCTTGTATCTTAATTCTAATTTTCACCTGTTAAACTGTATGCCTCTGATAAGGTTCTACATTTTAGAACTTCCCCTGCATATTGTGAATGTATTGTTAATGTAGTGGCTACACCACATGGAACCAATTTCAGGAGAACTGGGCTCTGTTTTGGTTCTGTCCTGACTCACCTTTGGCAAGTGTACCTCAGATTAGATTTTTTCCCTTGAAAAATGACTATATAAACTTATTTAAAAAGATCACTGAGTTGCTTTAATTTATTTTTTAAGCCCTACAAAACACTTTAATGTAAAAATCTACACTATTACATTTATTTGATACGAATTTCATAGATGAAAAGAAATTTTGTGTGATGGGTATGTGGAAAACCTTCCAGTTCTCAGAAAAATTTCTCAAACCCTAATTATCTCTAATTCCTGATGGAATTAATTTTATTTAGGCTATTTATCTGTTAAAAAATAAGAAAGCAAGATTGAATTAAATGAAATACCAACTTCGCTTTGTCATTGAGAAGTGTATGGGAATTCGTGAAAGCCTCTATGAAGAGAATGTGATAAGCATACATTATTATTTTCTTGAGTTTTGAGTTACTATGTAAACAGATAATATGAAGATAATCTGTTTGCTATGTAAAAAGAAAATATAGAAGGTAGTAATAGAAGTGTGTTAAAAATGATTATAAATGTGGATTTTTTTTTTTCTTGCGGGATAGCTGGGAACCTCTCCACTTCATCTGGCAGCACAGTATGGACATTATTCTACCACAGAAGTACTACTCCGAGCTGGTGTAAGTAGGGATGCAAGAACCAAAGTGGACCGAACGCCATTACATATGGCAGCTTCTGAGGGCCATGCCAGTATAGTGGAGGTTTTGCTTAAGGTATGTGTTCTCTTTTTGCACTCTGCTTTTGAAAGTAAGCCCCCAAAGGATTTATGGTTTTATAAGAGGGAGAAGGGAACTACTTTTATTGAATGTCTTGTTTTTTTTTCTGTGTTATCTCATTTTTGTGTATGTAAGCCCATCAGATGAAAATTATCTTAAAGTTTACCTTTGTGGGAGAAAAAGAACTTCCTCTAGGTATGTTCTTAGTTGACAGACAGTTGATTTCTTAGACCTTGGTTTCCATTATGATGAGGGTCTACAGCTTTGTCTTACTTGACCCAGTTAAAATGCTTATGGAAAGAAACATGGGGCTTGGATGATTAACAAACAAATTAATAATACAAATAAGGATTTTTATTCTGGCCTTTAGATCAGCCTATCCAGAAGACATACAGTGTAAGCCACAAATGTGAATCACATGTAATTCTAGATTTTCTATTAGCTACATTAAAAAAAAAGTAAAAACTAATTTTAATATTATATTTTATTTAACCTCATATATACAAAATATTATCATTTCAACATGAAATCAATATAAAAGTTATTAATGAGCTCTGTTACGTCCTTTTTTTGGTGTTAAGTCTTTGAATTCCAGTGTGGGTTTACATATACAGTACATCTCTGTTGGGACTAACCATATTTCAAGTGCTTAATAGGCACCTGTGTCCAGTGCTACCATATTGGACAGTGTATCCCTGATAGCTCCCTTTTGATTATTTGTATTGTACTGGCTTTGAAAGCAAAGGATATTTTTGTATAAATAAGGAACTAGAATTAAAGAGGGTTTTGGAGGAATGCTCATAGTTTTCCTTCACTTTTTTTTTTTTTTTGAGAGAACATGTGCATGCACAAATTGGGGTAGGGGCAGAGGGAGGGAGAGAGAGAGAACCTCAAGCAGACTCCACACTGCACAGAGCCCAATGCAGAGCTTGATCTCAGGACCCTGAGACCATGACCTGAACTGAGAGCAAGAGTCCGACGCTTAACTGACTGAGCCACCCAGGCACTTCAACTTTTCTTCACTTCTTATGTCATTGTATCCCATGATGCTCACGGCTTGGTGACTGAAAAAATCATTGCTGCACTCCTAAGAAATGAGAAGGAAAACAGGAAAGTTAGCATGATAGAAAGCTGATTAAGTGATGTGTGGAGATTCGTACAGATTATTCAACACAAAAAAATAGAGAGCTGATCATGTTGGTAGCAGATTCTTGCTTTAGAACCTAATGGCTAGTATTTTCATATTAGGAATTCTTTATATTTCATATTTTAGAAATCTCTTATTTTGTAATATTTTTATAGCATGGTGCTGATGTTAATGCAAAGGACATGTTGAAGATGACAGCTCTACATTGGGCCACAGAACACAATCATCAAGAAGTGGTGGAACTTTTAATCAAATATGGTGCTGATGTACACACGCAAAGTAAATTTTGTAAAACTGCATTTGATATTTCAATAGACAATGGGAATGAAGATTTGGCAGAGATATTACAGGTAACTTTTGGCTTTTAATTTGCGAAAATAAAAGGATCTCTGTCTTGTGGATGATTTGAGCTGTTTAGCTTTTGGCTTTTCATTTTGGACTTGGTTATTTTGGACAGTTTTTTTCCTCTTTCACTTCCTCTTTGTTCATTTACTGTTCATTTTTCTGATTGTAAGACCGTAGTCTTTACATGTAACATCAGAAGATTAGATAAGGTGATTACTTTCTGTGTTTTTAAATTCCTGAATTCCCCTTCTAGACATTTCATTCTATTAATTATTTTTGTTGCGTATTTGGATGCAATATGGTTTTTCAAAGTCTGTTAAACTTCCACTAAAATTTTTCTTCACTAGCTATAACAGTGTCCCCTGAGTGAGTAATACAGTCTCTATCACTCTGATCGGTTTCCTTTATTTTTCATCATCCTCAAAAAAATCTGGGAACATAGTTATTTATGGTTTTGGGGCAAGTTTCTTTCTTTTTTTTTAAATTTATTTAGTTATTGGCAGAGGGGAGTCTTTTTTTTTTTTTTTAAAGATTTTATTTATTTATTTGAGAGAGAGAGAGAATGAGAGATAGAAAGCACGAAGGGAAGAGGGCCAGAGGGAGAAGCAGACTCCCTGCTGAGCAGGAAGCCCGATGTGGGACTCGATCCCGGGACTCCAGGATCATGACCTGAGCCGAAGGCAGTCGCTTAACCAACTGAGCCACCCAGGCGCCCCGACAGAGGGGAGTCTTAAGCAGAGTCTGCACTGAGCGTGGAGCCCCACATAGGGCTCGATCTCATGACCCTGAGATCATGACCTGAGCTGAAATCAAGAATCACATGACTCTGACTGCAACACCTGGGCCCCTCTGGGCAAGTTTTTCTAATAGCCAGTACTGCTTCTCTTTTCTTCAGCTACACAACTTTGATATAAATTATCTTCTTTACTCACTGCCTCTTGCCTGTCTTCTTGTTCTCCTTCCCAGTGGAACTCTTCTTTAAGACCATCTTTACTGAATTTCATTCAGCTAGTTACTTAAAAGATTCTATATGTCCAGGAAAATGAATTTTGTGATGCCTCTTGCAATTCTTTTACTCCTAGGAGTGCAATTCAGGAGCCAGGGTTGAAGATTGAGAATGGTTAATTGGGAAGGACATGCTTTATATGTATAATGATATATATTGCTGAATACGGTAGAGGAAATATTTAAGTAATTTGATTTCTGTAGCCACAGGGCAGCAAAATATCTTTTCAACTGTGTTCTATAAAAAGCCTTCCAGATATCCATTTCTCTTCTCATGGGATTTTGCTGCTTTCCCTAACAGTGGAATTAGGATGTAAATTCCTATCTGTGATTTATCACTGCACTCTTAGTAGACCATATACAAAGATTTCCATTTGTTTTATATGATTCTTCTTAAGTTTTAGAATTTCCTTTATGTTTGTGTTTGTACTACATTGAGAATCTGTGCTATATGTTCCAGTTGTAATTCTGAAAACGCCATGTTGATTTGTGCTCTAGATTGCTATGCAGAACCAAATCAACACAAACCCGGAGAGTCCGGACACAGTGACGATACATGCCGCCACACCACAGTTTATCATCGGACCTGGAGGGGTGGTGAACCTAACAGGTCTGGTATCTTCAGAAAATTCATCCAAGGCAACAGGTATTGAGATGCATATAGGATAGCTGTTGGGACTTTATGCTTTAGTAGGTATCCTCCTTTTAAGAAAGGACTGTTGGAGAATGAGGGTAAGATTATATCCGTCACCTTGGTTTGCTTTGGTATTGGCAAAAACTGATTTTTATGAGACAAGAATTTGAAGAAAGGTGATATTGCAAAGTGTACTGCAATGTTATCTTTCCAAAACCTAATGCTACCCAAGCTTGTTTTCCACAAAACGATGATCCAAGCTTCATTTAAGAGTTGAATTAAGTGAAATAGAGTATCAGAAAAGTGCATTAGATTAAGCTCCTTTAAAATGTACATCTGTCTTCTTTTTTGTCACAGATGAAACCGGTGTATCTGCTGTTCAGTTTGGAAACTCGTCTACGTCAGTATTAGCTACGTTAGCTGCCCTAGCTGAAGCATCTGCTCCGCTCTCCAACTCTGCAGAAACGCCAGGTTAGAGAAACAAGGCAAATGTGCACATTAAAAGTTGGAGACTCAAATAGTAACAAAGGCTAGGAAGGTAATATAAAAGGCTAAAGTGAGCAAATTTCAGATGATGGCCATCTGAAGATAGGGGCCCAGGGCAGGGGGGCATCTACTACTTAGCTCTAGCTGATTATGGTCCTATGCACAGTGTTGCCAGATTCCGTTTTTCATGGGAAGCTGAAAATCTGGATTTTAAAAGAATGTTAAATCCTGTCAATTAATTAAAATCTGATTAAAATTAAAAACAAACTTGTGTGGTTCACAGGAAAACATCTCTGATCCAATTGGCCTTGTCTGTGACTTTTTGTATAAAGTAGATAAATCCATATGTGAACTTGCTGTCTTTTTCATAACTTTTAATTTTTGTCAGTTCTATTAGAATAACCTAGAATCTTACTGACTGACAGAACTAGGAAGTAGCATGCCAGCACTGCCGTTAAAGGATGGTGAATGATGATAAACAATATCAATAGCTGGTTTAGACCAGGTTTTACTTTGACACGTAAGCAAAATAGTTCTTGCTATAATTATTATGTAAGTAAATGTCTTTTTATTTAGGGAATTTAGAAAACTTCACAACATTATTATTCTTACTGAAGTTTAGGCCATTATATTTGGCTTATAAAAGTGCCTATAAAAGAATAATTTATTGTCACTCATTATTTAAATTCGTGCTTTTTTTCAATTTGTGCCCAATAATAACAGTAATGACAACAGATCATTGAGTGCTTACTTGTGTGCTGTGCCCTGTGATAAATGTTTTATTTATGATCTCCCTGAATCCTCACCAAAAAGCTTGAAGATCTATATTACTGGATTTGACTCTTTAAGGTGTACTGATTGAAAGATGTGTTTTTTTTCAGGGAGGAAAAAATGTACCTATTTCTCTCTCCTCTCTCTCTCTCTCTCTCTCTCTCTCTCTCTCTCTCTCTCTTTTCATTATTAACTAGTGATAATAAACATTTATCTGTTGTCCAGCCTCTTCAGCATCATAATCAATGTTGGAATCTAAGCCTTTGTATTTGGGAGTTGTAAGATTTTTCAGAACTACTTTTGGCTGTTAGCAGTTATGTGCATCATCATATTGGATATGCTGCTTTTATAACCTGTGCCCAGATCTCGTTAGCATCTTTGTCATTGCATAGGCAGAGCAAAGAAAGTTAATTTTCCTGGTGGTTTCTATTTCATTAAACTTCCTATTTTTTTTTTAAAGATTTTTATTTATTTGAGAGAGCGAGAATGAGAAAGAAAGAGCACATGAGAGTGGGGAGGGTCGGAAGGAGAAGCAGACTCCCTGCTGAGCGGGAAGCCCGATGTGGGACTCGATCCCGGGACTCCAGGATCATGACCTGAGCTGAAGGCAGTCGCTTAACCGACTGAGCCACCCAGGCGCCCTAAACTTCCTATTTTTTTGTCTTTAATTAAAGGATATATCTCTGAAAATTAAGCAGCTCTTCTTGAAGGTCAGTTGAAATTTTGACATTTAGGTATTTGGCTCCATGAATTAGTCATACCAACTTCTCTGACTTCTACATTTGAAAATGTTATATATGGTCTAGTCTGAAAGACTAGGAATTTCAGTTGACTTTTATCGCATGTGATTTACAATCTTTTGTGAGCGCAGTAATTTTTCATTTCAATGTTATGTCACAGTGGAATCTTTTTGAAGGTATTTTAAGAGCTTGAATTAAGTTAAAGTTCAGGTGAGTACATTGCCACCAGTGTAAATAACTCAGCTGAGGTGTGTAATCGGATAAAGAAATATCTTCTCACAGCTCACTTTCCACATGCTCACGCTAATTATTTCTCTGCTTCATGGCTGTTCAGTTTCTCTTAACATCAATTGTCAGGCTCATCCTGATTTTAGAAAATATTTACATATATTTTTTCAAAGACATCCTAGTTAGGATCTGGGAAATAAAGTAGTACTCTCATTTTATATATGATGAAGCTGAGATTTATGAGGTTAAATAATTTTGCCCAAAGTAGCATGTCCAATTAAGTGGTGAAAGGAGTTTTGTGCTCAAGGTCTGATTGAGTCCCAACTTGTGTAACTGTGACCACTGTAATATATTGCAGTTTCTTGGTGATCAGTGGACCGGTCTCTTCTACAATGTTTATAATTTGGTTTGTGATAGGAATAACTATTTGATTATCATTTTGTCTTCTATCAAAAGCATCACTATTCTTGCCTTTACTCCTGAGGTCTGTCTGTTGAAGCAATCTGCTGAAATAAATGTTTTGTTCCTTTGTCCTTCTTTAATGGATGGGACATAGGGATTTAGATAGATAACTCATTCCAGTTCATTCCATTTTGGAAGTTACTCCAGAATGAAGACATAGAAAAGTTAAAAAAATTTTCTTTGGGAGATTGCAGCTGCTTTTTTCCTCACGAGGAAAACCACTGCCATGTAGTGGTGTACTGTGTTAATGAACAGAGGCAGTTATGTTATCCTCTTTCTACCAAAGCTTACAGGCCACTCTGTTATAGGTATTTTCCCTTTGAAAAATCAAAACTCCAGGAAACTCACACTCTTACTCCCTTTCTTTTTGCTTTAAAACAAAACAAAAATGTGCAAACAGTAAAAATTCATGGAGGGATAGATTGTGTTTTGGGTTAAAGGAATAACTCAGAACTGTTTTTGTGCTAAAATTTCCACTTACTGTTTATAAACAGCTATTCATTTATAATGAGAAAAGTATTATTTATTCATGCATTGAACAGATTTTGTTGAGTGTCTCTTATGACCTGGTTACTCTGCTTGGTGCTAGAGAGAAAATGGTGAACAATCAGATTCAATCCCAGCCCTTGTCAAACATGTGGTCTTTGGGTAGAACAAGATGTCCAGCAGTTACCCAGGTAAATAACTGTGATCAGTGCTACCTGTAAAGAAGGCAGGATTTTTCACCTAGTCTGGTGGTTCAGAGAATCTTCCTAGAGGAAGAGACATTTAAACTAAAGATGAAGTAGAAATTAGTAGAGCAAACATTGGAGGAAGAACATTTGAAGAAGAGGGACACTTGTAAATCTTTTGAGGTCGGGAAGAGCTTGTCCTTTTCAGGGCACTTCAGAGGTCCGTGTGGCTGAGCCCAGTGAGTGGGAGATAAGTCATGGTTGTTGAAGGTAAGGTTATGAAAATGATACTTTGGCAGGCTCTGAAAGGGAGTTCAGTTAGGACTCTTAATGCAATCAACTAGGGAAGAGAGTGGTGGCATGGATAGGATTTGGCAAAGAGACAAGAAATGAAAAGATTTGAGAATTATTTGGAATGTAGAATTGGAAGTTATAATTGATTAGATGTAGGCCTTACATCTGCAGCATAGTTTGGCCCTCTAAAGTAAACTCTTTCATAAAACACTATTTTATGGCTCTAGCCTGAAGTCCTATATTGATTTTGTTTTGCTTAGCCTTATTCTTTTTTGTGGCCCAGCTATATAATCTCTTGATTAAATAGATATCTGTGACTGCCCTTCTTTTTATCTTTAGGGCAACTTCTCTTTGTTAATATGGTGTTTTTCTAGAGGAGTAATGCATCTGGTAGCTGTTTCCCTCCTTTCTCCTAATAGTGAAATTTGAATCAGGTCCTTTCTGCACATTGTTTTTCTGCTGTTCCTAAAATAGATCAGTAAAAGTGAATTGGCTTTAAGGGATAAATTACTGGGCTTCATAAGGTTGTTTTGGTTTTGCTTTTTTGTTTTTAATTTCAGGTTCAATTGTAGGCCCAATACCTTTGAAATGTTTTCAGTGAACACAGTTTCTCACATTGAAACATTTATATGTAGAATTTTCAATCCTCAGATCATCTTAAAGACAGTTTTTTTCTGTCTTATTTGAATTCTATGGCATTATAATTAAGTCTTGTTGAACAAGAGATCTCCGATATTTTCAATGATGCTGTAGGCTATCTAGGCTCTCTTTATATATTACAATCTAACTTTTGATTTAGATCAATGAATATTACATTTATTTATTTTTTTATCCAGGGGTTTTACATTTAGAGGGGTGTGTGTGCGTGTGTGTATATTTTAAATAACACTCTTTTTAAAGTTTTTAGGTTTTCTCTTTTATTCTTACATGTTTCAACATTTCACTGTTGGATTGTTAAGGTTTCTGGGGGACACTTTGTCTTCTTACATAATTGGTTTCCTTATAATTTTTTCTCAAATTCCTTACTATAGTACAACTTAAAAAGAAACCTTTTTAGATGAAAGGGAGGAACTCTATTATTTTAATGATAGTCTTTGGGAATAGTGCAAAGATGAAAGTTCTTGAGTTGTGCCTTGATTTGTGTGATATCAGAAATTTCTAACATATGATTATGCTTTAAAGTATTTACTACTTGTAGTTAGCATTCAACCAGATTTCTTTTTTATATGGATATTTTTAAGAAAAATCAAAGCGATAGCTAATGCATTTGAAAACCTTAGTAGTTGTTCTATTGAATATATTACTATTTTGTGCCCTACATTTCATTTTATAATTATCTTCCTGAAATTTTCTTAAGTGCCTGGTGATAAAGCCTAATTATAGTTTAAGAGAAACAAAAATGATAGAACTCAAAACATAAAGGTGTTTTGTATTTCCAGTATTCTCTTCTGCAGTTTGTACTGTGACCTTGATTATTACCAAATAACAGAATCACAGGGTTGCAGCCAGGGCTGTTGCCATACCATGAGTACATCTTTGAAAACTAGGGTCCCCATACTTTTTTTTTCTTTAAAAGGAGCTCATAGATACCCATGGTGTTCTGTTGGGGGTTGGTAGCAACTTAGCATGTTTCAGAGCACCTGTGCATCTGAATGGTAGGTAACAGGACTCAGGAGAGAATGGTTTTATTTAATTGCACTTTTGGTAAAATGTTACCTCAGATAATCTATGAAAAAAACCCATATTATTTAGAAATAGTTTTCATGTGATTTCTTTTTTCAGAATTATTTTGAATTGTTCTTTATTTTGTATAATTATTTATAATTATTTTTCAGATTTATATATTAAATGTTATATTAAAACTTTTTTTAGATTGACAGTTTTCAAGCCCATAGAAAAATTGGAGGATAAACTTTATACCTTTTACCTGTACTTACCACCTGTTACAATCTTGCCACACCTGCCACACCCACACATACCTGCCACACCCACACACACCCACACACACACTTTTATTATGCCCAATTATCTGCAAGTGGGCTGCAGATATCATGACATCTCACCCTTAAATACTTCAGCATATATCTCCCAAAAACAAGGACAGCGTGTTTCATATTCATAGCTCCATTGTATTTCCTAAAAACATCAACATTAACTTAGTAACAGTTATCTGACATGTCCACGTTCAAGTTTCCCCAGTTATCCTCAGAATATCCTTTAGAAAGTGTTTTTTATCCAGGATCCAGAGTTCACACATTGTATCTGGTTGTGTCTCTTTCGTCTCCCCCCAGCCTAGGGCAGCCCCTACCACTTCCCTTGTTCTTTTTGACATTGAAATCTTTGTAGAGTCTGTGCCCATTGTGTGCACGATCATTTCGTTCTGGATTCATTTGCTTAATAATAATTAGATGCAGGCCAAACCTTTCCAGGAAGAATACAAGTGCTATTGTGTAATGTCCTGTTGCATCACATCAGGAGGCACATATAAGGCCATCCCTATCATGACTGCTTGGTGAGAGTGGTCACTGCCAGGTCTTTATAGACATCTTTCCCCTTACTAATCTTTGAGAATATATGAATATCGTGTTTCTTGAAACATTTCAGTGGTTTTAACATCCGTTGGTGACCCTTGTTTGAATCGATTATTACATTGGAGGTTACGATGATAATTTTTCTTATTTTGTTAATTAGATGTCATTCTTCTATCAAGAAGATCTTTTAAAGAGGGCACGTATTGAATGGAGCACTGGGTGTTATACACAATGAATCATGCAACACTACATCAAAAACTAATGATGTATGGTGATTAACATAACATAATAAAATAAAATTAAAAAAAAAGATCTTTCCTCTTTCCCCCTTTCTCTCCTTTTTCATGAAGTATTATGGACAAATGGATTTTTAAAGATTCATTATGTTTTAATCCATTATTGTCATTATTCCTTTTTTTAATTAAGTTCAATTAGCCAACATATAGTACATCATTAGTTTTTGATGTAGTGTTCCGTGATTCATTAGGTGCATATAACACCCAGTGCTCATCACATCACGTTCCCTCTTTAATACCCATCATTATTCCTTTTGATGCTTCTTTGTTGAAGTGTATGTAATATGCATACAGAAAAGTGCACAGATCATAAGTGTATAATATCATGAATTATCTCAACGTGATTACTCCTGTATAATCACTGCTTAGTTCATAAATGGGAAGAACACAGTATATATTTTGTATCTGACATATCACTGAGCATGATTTTTGTCAGATTTATCCATGTTTTGTATTTAGTCATTTTAATTGCTGTGTAGTATTCCAGTGTATGAATTACCACAGTCTGTTTATCCATCCTCCTTTTGATGGCCATCTGGTTGGTTTCAAGTCTTTTACTATCATGAGTAAAACTGCAATGAATGTTCCTGTACATATGTCTTTTGGGAGCAGTAGTTGGGCATAGGATTGCCTGTGGGAAAGGATTTTGGCAGCATTAAATTGTGATTTCTTTACCTAGGCAAAGCCAGGGGTGCTGCTTTCAGCTGCCAAAATCCTCTCTGGGTCTCTCACAAAATATTAAGAACACAGTTTTGGATTTATTTATATAAATGTTAATATATTGTATTATTCATTATCCTACAGTACTCGATCTGTGTGCCACTTACTATCAAGGCAACCCTTGCTCATACAATCCAAACACGGAATACTGTTTATTGTGCTTACTTGAAAAAATACAAATCTTCTTGTTTCATCGAATATGGAAATGCACATCAACTCATGTAAATATAAATGGAGTATAACCACGTACAAAATTCTCTTTTGGATTATAGAATTTTATTAAGCAGGTGTAACCTTTGTTATATCTGTTACCTTAGGAGATTTTATAAATTCTATACCTCAGATAACTAAATGAAGAGATACTGTTTTTTTAAATATACACGTGCATAGTTAGCACTCACTTAATTGTAAATTTTGGGACTTGTAGTCGATGGCTTGCATAGATATGTACAGCGCCACTGCAGAGTGAATTTAATAAAAACCATGTAAAAGCTTTTCTGTGTCACAAAAAAAGAGAAAACAAAAGTAGCAAAGCAAAAATAAACTTCTAGTCATACTTTTATGTATGTTCACTGATTTTTACATATATATTTTTTTTCCAGTAGTGGCTACGGAGGAAGTAGTTACTGCAGAATCTGTGGATGGTGCCATTCAGCAAGTAGTTAGTTCAGGGGGTCAGCAAGTCATCACAATAGTCACAGATGGAATTCAGCTTGGAAATTTGCACTCCATTCCGACCAGTGGAATAGGTCAGCCCATCATTGTGACCATGCCAGATGGACAACAAGGTTGGTAGTAGGCGTGTGCATAAAGTTGGAATTTATTCTCAATGCTTAGGAAATTGTGATGTCAGAGCATTTATTTTTGCCTTAAATTATATTTTTGTAACCTTTTGCAGCAGACTTGATTGGCTAATTTTATTTGCTTGGATTAGTATTGAAATTAACTTGCTTTTTCTGAGTATATATTAGGTGGAAAGAAGAATTGGCTCACAAGTATTCTGGTTGGAAAATGAGCTTAAGTAAACAATTCAGAATCTGCTTTAGATAATAATTCCTTATGCCATTTATTGCAATTCAGATATCATACAGTCTTTTAAAAATACCATGTAAGAAAAGGCTCCTTAGAAAGAAGATGGACTTAGGACTTGTGGTAGGAATGTGGTAGCCACTTTTAGTAGCTTTGTTGGCAATTTTCCCATTTTTTCCCTCTTGGAAACCACTGAGAGTAGTAAAATAGATTAAACAAAAGGCTGAGAAAACCATAGAATTCCACATCTTAAGTGTTGCCAAAACCATCTAAGACTATTAGAGCCAGGGCAAGAGAACCTTCATGAAAACTTACAGTGGTGCATCAGGAAAAGAAAAGAGATTGAGCTAAAAAATTCTCAATAAATACGCACTCAGCAAGACGGGGCCCAGTCTGCGTAGGAGGTGCTGTGAGCAGGGCTGAGGTAGAATAGGGCATGAATGCTGGGGGAAGCAGAAAGAGAAGGTGCAGAAAATTCCTATCCGAGCAAGCATTGCCATGTACCCAGTCCCCCGCAACAAAAAAAAAATGTGTGTGCACATGCATAACCTTTTAGAAAATGATTAGGATTGCAGAGATTGTGTCCCTTCATGGCTAGTGAAAGACCAGAGCTAAAGGTTTGGTTTAGAGTGACAGAGGAGGTATGGCATTATAAAGCGACTGGGTCTCAGGGAAAAAGTTTGTCTCTATAGCAGAAGAAGAGGAACCCCTTGACTTGTGAAGCCTGGGAAGCCATTCTCTTCTTTTCTGCAGAAATCTCTGATGGCTAGTCCAAGATTTGGATCAGGCCCAGATGCTTTCACAAAGCTTCAAAGAACTTAATTCTAATTATATAAAAATAAGAAAACTTTCACAGTTTGTATCAAGCAGATATAATGTTTCTAATACCTGACCATTATACAGACAGACTAATCTCATCCCAGGAACAAATGGAAAGAAATGTCACGTTTTTGGTTGAGAAGATTCACTACCATAAAGCTCTCCATTCTTCCTGAGTTAATTTATAAATGTAATGTAATATGGAAAAAAAAAAGACTGTTTTAGTTTGCTAGGGCTGCCACAACAAAATACCACAGACTGAACGACTCAACAGAAACTTACCTTCTCACAGTGCTGGAGGTTTGAAGTCCAAGATCAAGGTGTTGGCAAATTTGGTTTCTTCTGAGGCCTTTCTCCTTGGCTTGCAGATGGCTGCCCTCTCACTGTGTCCTCATGTGGTTGTCCCTTAGTCTGTTTGTGTTGTCTGTGTCTTAATCTCTGCTTCTTCAAAGGACACCAGTCATATTGGAGTAGGGCCCACCCACCTGACCTCGGTTTGCCTTATTTACCTCTTTAAAGGCCCAATCTCCAAGTAGAGTCACATTGTGAGGTACTGGGGGTTAGCACTGAAGCATTTGAATTTTGAGGAGGACACAATTCAGCCCATAACAGAGACCAACAGGTTTTTTCCTGGAACTAGTCAAGCAGATTCTGAAGTTTATATTAATGGGGAGGGGTAGGGAAGAAGAATAAGGAAAATTGGGAAAGAAGAGCAATGAGAGGAGCTTACTAAATATTAAGATAAACTTTTAAAGCCTCCCCAATTCAAAAGTGTGTAACTGACATGTGAATATATACAGACTATGCAGACAGTTCAGTGAAGCAGATATAAGGTTCTCAATTCTTCTTGGGTTAATTTATAAGTGTGATATAATATGAGTTAAAAGAAATAAAACACTTTAATTCTCAGTATCACTTATGTTTTAAATTCCAGTGTACTAAAAATTTTACTTTTTTCATTTCTGCTTACATTTGTAAATGACGGAGTTTTTAATATTTTGATAAAAAACTTTAAAGGCTTTACCACAATTGTAATTTTTCCCCATTGATTATTAAAATTGCTATGCACGGTTCCAGCTTGCACAGTCGTTTGTATGGTCCCATACTGCTTGCTATGCAGAGCAAGGACAGCCTCTCTCTCTCTGTATATATGTCTACATCTGTATAAAGAAATACTAAAAATTAGGGACAAAGTCCAACAACCCAAAAGGAAAACAAACGAAGTTTATACACAGACAGTATTCATAATGGTGTGTCCACACAGTGGAATACTCAGCTAAATAAAACCAAGTGCTATATGTACTGATGAAAGATACCCTAGGTGCCTGGAGTGAAGAAAGCAGAGGCAGAACAGTGTCTCTGTTGTATGTATGCTGCCTTTTGTATAAGACAGAAAAGCGAGAATGTATGTTCATGTTGGTTTTTATATAAATTAACACAAGAACAATAATAAGAAACTAATAAAAGTGATTCTCTATTATGCTTATTGTTTTGATTTTCAGCCATATAATGAATATGTTATCTATCTATAAAAATTTAAAAAGTAGGTACTTTAAACAATAAATAGTATTCATTAAAAATGTACCCTGAAGACAAATATGGATATCCTCATAAAAAGAAAATTAATGCTTTTAAATTATTGTTTTGGGACATCTTTATTTTAGATGAGTTGCATCAAAATGTCATGACTAGTTTTATTTCTACTAAAACCTATCTGAAAATGAAGTAACGTATACATTTTTTTAATTTCAGTATTAACAGTACCAGCAACCGACATTGCTGAAGAAACTGTTATAAGCGAAGAACCACCAGCCAAGAGACAATGTATCGAAATAATTGAAAACCGGGTGGAATCTGCAGAAATAGAAGTAAGGAGTCTTTTACCCGGTGTGTTTTGCTGCAGTCATCCAAAATAAATTCAGTTTGCTTTTCCATATAATTTCTTTTTTGGTCTTTTATATTTATTACTGACAGTGCTGTTTTGATACAGAATGAAAGTATAGTATTATTTTGTCTAACGATTTGCTTATACATATAGCAAACCCTCAATAAATACATATTGAATGAATGAATGAATGAGTGAAGAATTTGTTTATAACAAAGTCTGTCATCGTGGTAACATTGTAATGAATTTGGTTCTTGCACTCCATCCTTTATTTTCTATTAAATTTACATGCATCATTCTCACAAGTCACTAAAGGAAATGTCACTGTATATTGATAAAAAACATTCTTTTCTTTTGAAAGTGAAATGCAAATGCCTATTTGGGCTGGAGGATCCTTTTAAAAAAGGTTGATGTTTGTTGACTAGGTTATTTTTTAAAAAGCCATAAATAACTGCTTATTTCACTATTAAGTTCTTTAATAAGGAATTTAAATTTAGACTAGTTGTTGATAGGATTCAGCTTTTTCCCCACCTTCCAAACTAGTTTGGAAGTGTAACCAAACCATAGTGCCTCACGGGTTTTTTTCTCACATGACTGTAAACAAAACTGTGTTCCCTGAATTTGGTATTAACTCACATAAAGTGAAAATAAAATTATTCCTGAATAACTTTGGAAGATCAGTTGCAGTGTAAAGGACACTGGACTTGAAATTAAATGAGCTGGATTTGAATTCCATCTCTTGCCCCATTAGCTTTGAGGCAAGTTATCTTACCTTTCTGAATTTGTTTTATTTCCTCTCAAATTGGAGTTTTGGATAACAATATCTGCATTTTGGAGATTTTTATCAGAATTTAAAAAGTCAGCATACTCATAATACACATATTCATAATATCTGATATATGTAATCAGTAAATGTTGCTGAATATCTTAAATAGTAAAAATGTTGGTGAACATCTAGGAATTCTTAAGTATCTTGTTTCATAGAAAAGAGGATTTTTTTTTTAAAGTCACTAAAAAGCAACATAAAACTCTGACTGAGGACAACTAGAATATATCTTTGCTCCAGTTCATTTAAGTGAAATGCTGGTACATCTTTAAGCCACAATCACAAAGAATATATTATTGAGTTAACAAGAATCTGATTTATGGCTTAACCAGAATGTTTGGTAAAAGTATGACTTTAATTATCGAGGGTAAGGTGTTTTGTTTCTTCAAAATTTAAAATGATATTCAGCACACAGAAGTTCTTACAAGCTAGCAATTTATTCCATTGAACAGTATCAATATACTTATTATTTGGTAATCTTTTAAGTATATATTTTTTATGTCATGATAATTTCTGGCACATAAGGTGAAAAAAATTTGTCCTGTACTTTCCTTTAACTTTTTTTTTTTGCTTTAACTATTTAATAAAACATTTTTAAATTACTTGAATTTTTATTAAACATAAACTTACTAAATTCAACAAATTATATATTTAAATCAATGAATGTGCAGCCTGTACCTTTATTTACCTAATAACCCATAAGAGTTGCTGTTTTCCTCAAAGGTCAGCCTGATTCCCCTCTTAGTCTTTCAGAGACCAGGAAGAATAATTACAGGTAACAGGAAAGTATGAATTGAGGTATATAAATTAACTAGAACCAAGGCTAGAACTTCAGGGAGATGGAGGTTTGGTTTGGTTTGGTTTGGTTTGGAGGTTTGGTTTAAAGAAGTGTTTTGTTTGTTTTATTTTGTTTTTAGTAATTAGAGCTTTCTGGTCATGGAACTCTCATTCTCCATCACCAGAGTGTTCAAGCCAATGTTGCACGATCTCTCTAGAGTTCCTACAGAGAGACCTTGAAGCATACAGTGAGTCTAGATGGTAGAGGGGGGCTGGGGATATAGAATGAAGAGAGGCCTCCAATGTTTTCATCAAACCAGGTAATCATTTCCTTATAATACATAGAGTGGTGCTTTTGAACTTACTTCCTTAGATGACCAATGGAGTTGTCTTGGGGGCAGACTTTTATACTGTAAGTGACAACTTAACCATTAACTAAAAAAATTTCTTGCAGGCAGTGATTCTCAACTGGGGCATTTTTGATCCCAGGTGACATCTGGCAATGTCTGGAGACATTTTGGGTTGCCACAACCAGGGGCGTGCCCCTGACCTATAGGGGATAGAGGCTGGATATGCTGCTAAACATCCTACAATGCACAGGAGAGCCCCCACAGTAAAGAATTATCTGGTCCAAAAATATTCATGTTGAAATTGAGGAACTCTGCTCTATGAGAATTAAAAAATCAACTCATTATACAGAATCTAACATGTTTGAATTTTCTCTGCATGTGTGTGTCCACAACTACCAAAGTGACTGTTTATAAATCAAGTGTTAAGAATTTATATTTACAGTTTCCTAACTAACACTGGAGAGGTTTATTAATACTCTCTACAAAATTGGTTTAAATTGTAGAAAATGTATTATAAATGCTGAAACTTTTATATATGCATTATAACAATATAGGAAATGAAATAGATTTGCTTTTTGAAGGGGAGGTATGAATAAGACACCAAATTGCAATAATGTATATCATATCACCCCCTTGCTATTACTGCACTAAAGATATTTTTGGAAGCAGTGTGCTATATATGGAATCAGTGAATTCTTTTGTAATGTGGGAGGGAAGAAATATATAATTAGTGCATTAGAAGTAACAGGTTTTTTCTGTTACTTAGTTGTGTGAATTCAGGAAATACCTTTACCTTTTCTTTGCTATGGAGGTTAGAGATGAATATGTTTATTAGCAAGTTTGTTTATTTTTAATGAAATATTTGTGTCTTCTAACCATTGATAGATTGAGATCCTTAGTGTTCTTTTTAAAAAATTGTTTCCTGTAAACTTTACACAGTGTTTTATTTGATGCAGGTTTTTTCAGTCTATTTTCCTTTTATTGATATTCTTTTGATCTATCAAAGTTGAAAATGTTCTATATTCCTATCTCTTTTTTTAAAGATTTTCATTTATTTGAGAGAGAGTGAGCAAGAGGAGAGAGAACACTAGCTGGGGAAGAGTAGAGAGGGAAAGGGAGAAGCAGACTCCCTGCTGAGCAGGGAGCCCTACTCAGGGCTTGATCCCAGGACTGCAGGATCACTATCTGAGCTGAAGGCAGACACTTAACCGACTGAGCCTCCCAGGTTCCCCTCCTATCTCTTTTTGCGAAATTTTTCTTTTAGGGCTGGAGTAGGCAAAGGGCCAGATAGCAAATACTTTCAGCTTTGTGGACTGTCCAGTCTGTGCTTCACTACTCACTTTTGCCATTGTAGTGGGAAAGTAGTCATAGACACTTTGAAAATGAGTAGGCATGCCTTATTTCAGTAAAACTTTATAAAAACAGAATCATATCTAGTCCATGGCACTTGGAAAATTGATGTTTACACACGAGGAAACAGCTCACACGCTCTGCCCAGTTTCTGTCTCTCTTTTTTTTTTAAAGATTTTATTTATTTATTTGACAGAGAGAGAAAGAGCACAAGTGGTGGGGGGAGGGGCAGAGGGAGAAAAAGACTCCTGGCTGAGCAGGGAGCCCGATGTAGGGCTCGATCCCAGGACCCTCGGATCATGACCTGAGCCGAAGGCAGACACTTAACCAACTGAGCCACCTGGGTGCCCCAGTTTCTCTCTTTTTAAACAAATATTTAATGGTTAAGAATATGGGTATATTTTAAAATTTTCTGATTGTGTTATCTTGGTCAGGTTATTTAACCTTTTAAAGCTTCGTTTCCCCATAAATAACAGGGAGGAAATAACAGCACCTACATTATCAGATTGTTGTGAAGCTTAAATGAGACCCATGTAAAGGACTAGTACAATCATGGGCATATAATAAGTGCTCATTAAGTGTTAGTTGCTTTTATTATCTTCCAAAATTTATATAGAAGTATGGTAAGAGATAAACCACTATAATGACTTTTTGCCTTATAATAGCTAAGGTAAAAATAAATTTGAATAGTAGAAAAATAAAAATAACATTGTTTCGAGAGAATCGCTGCCAGCTGAAGCCGAATTCACGAATTTTATTTGAAAATAAAAAAGCAAACTCAAGTCTTCCCTTGCCCTTCCCTTACAAGTTACTCCATTGCTTGGCTTTGGAATTGTGTAAGATAAATATCTTCTCAATTGCTACCAAATTGAGATTATCATCAGAATTTACTTTTTTGCAATTCTTCAGTGTTAGACTGTTAAAGGAAAAATACTTTAGTATTACATATTATTAGGTGAAGGTATGTTTATTTACAAATGTCAAAGTCCTTTTTACTGTGCTTTTATTGCAAAAGGTCAAAGCTATATGATTGGTATTTCTATTTAAATATAAATCTCAAATGTCAGTCTTTTGGACTATTCATGTGTGAAACAACCAAATTACTGTTTACGTTAAGGAAATGTCTTGCGTATAATATATGTTCAGGAAACATTTAACAAATTTGTAAACAAAAGATATCAGTAAATAAGTGATATTTTCCACTTTTTAGAGATTTTTATTTGCTTTGAAAAGTGAGATGGCAAGAAGATTCTCTCCCCAAACACCTATATTCTTGAGAAGTAAAAAATGGAAACACTTAAAAGAAACTTTAATAATGTTAACTATGCTTTCAATCTTGAGGACTAAGTGTACTCAAAGAGTAGTGCTAATGACCTTTATCTTTCAGGTTTTACAGATACAGTCAAGAAATGCAGTGTAACATGAATCTTTTATTTGGTCTAGTAGGCAGAAGGGAGCTGTCTTTTTCATTTATAGGAAGATATATTCTAATTGAAATAAAAATATGCAACAAGGAAAACAAACTGTATTTACTGTTAGACTGCCTCACTCAGTTTGCTTTCATCTGCTGAGTAATTGTGAATCCCTTGCTGTTTCTAAATGTTAATGAATAGCTAGTACGAGGAGATACCTTAGAGTTAGAGAATGTGTTCCAGTATTTCCTACCAAATTCAAAACTTTTGTTATCAAAGGATCTTATTTCTTAACACATGTAAAATTTTAAAACACTTGTGCATGTCCATGAGTGTTCCTGCCAGAGGTGGTGGTCAAGCGCCCGGAGAAGCAGCACCCCTCCCCCACCCTTTCCATTGGCGTGCTCAAAGTTCTCCAGAGTTCACTGCCAAGGTAGTGGTGGTGTTTACTTGAGGCTCAACTCTTGGGTGTCTTTTCTGACTTGTTCCTACTCTGCCATCTTGCCTGGAGAAAGGGTAAGAAGGGGGTAAGAAAAGGGTAGCAGGGTAAGGCGTGGCATTTCTTAAATTGGAGTTTGTTTCTTCTTGTACATTTTGTGCAAATGGAAGATTTGGAGACTACTTGTGTCATCAATCATTCCCACATTTGGTGGACTTGGGGAAACATACGTGTTGGATCTAGATTCATTCCCAGTATGGGGAAGGGAATGGGATCAAAGGAAGGAAGGAAGGAAGGAGTATTACACTTGCTCCACCTTGGAGACCATGTGAATAGTGAAGGGGAGGGAATCTTTTTGTGTTCACAATGGACCAGAGTCAAGGAAGTAGTGGAAGAGACCCTCATACTCTCCGCTTCCCCGGTAGGCTGTTGACCCTCACCTTCAGTTGTGTCTTGTCCAGTGTGACCCTGGCGTTTCTTATGATCAGTCATGGTCCTACCCGGAGCCCCCATCCCACTAAGAGATCCTGGGCCTCTCAAATGAAGTTGAACTTGAGCCTCTGCAGGTTGAACTTTTGTCCATGTGCATACTAGAGACATGACAAAGGAGTCTGAAATGTTTTCCCTTCGGCAACTGAATAGGGGCAGAATGGGGAGGAGAAAGGGTATCATTTTTATTGGACTAGGTTTATGTTTAGCTCTCAATTTATTGAGGAATTTAATACATATATTTTATATTTGCATAATTTAATGAATCTCAGTAAAGAAATTAGTATTTTGTTTGTTTGTAAAATGGGATAATTTAGGAAACATTAATCTAGACCAACAGTCTTTGTTTTACCAATGAGGAATCTTGCTTGTTAGCAGAGAGGAAGATAGTGTTAAAAGCAGTAATATTAGAATCTCGTAAACCCAACTGTATTACCATGGAAAAGCTACCTCATCTCTGAGCAACATTTTCCTCATCTGTAAAATGGGCATAATCGCTGTCTTAGAGGGTTGTTATTGGCAGTCACCTTATTTAGTCACACAATGAGTACTCACTAAGTATTAACTTTTATAATTTATTATACCTGTACATAAAAACATCACAGAGGTGTGAAGAGGTATATTTCTCTCTTAAAGCTCTTCACTAGTTTTTGTCATACATATGAAAGTATAGGTCCACAGTCTGGGTTCATTATGTTAATCTTATTTTTAATTAGGGAATGATTTCTTGAGGCCAGAAACTAATCTCTGTCAGAGTGTGGAGCACAAAATTTGGGGCTTGAATTATTAATGAATTGGTTGACAAGGCAAGACATCTCGGAAATATCATCAATAGGTGGCTACATCTAGCTCCTACGGATTTTTCTGTTTGCAGGATGCATGCTTGTATGTGTTAATCGTGTATTCATGCAAACATTGAAAAAACCTTTTTTTTCAATTAGGAGAGAGAAGCTCTTCAGAAACAGCTGGATGAAGCAAATCGAGAAGCACAAAAATATCGACAGCAGCTTCTAAAGAAAGAACAGGAAGCAGAGGCCTACAGACAAAAATTAGAAGCTATGACTCGTCTTCAGACTAATAAAGAAGCTGTCTAATTAACTACGAACACGTAGTTTGAATTTACTTTTGGTTAAGAAAGAACACAGTCTTGAACTGTACACCGCAGGAAGCCAGGATAACAGAAGAGACTACGGATTGACGATCGGACTTAAGCCATGAGCTCTGAATCCTTGTAACATAAAACTCTACTTTAGACATTGTGAAATGTATTTAAAACTGAATTCTGTAAATAGTTTTTGTTTTTTTTACAGTTCCAAATGAGTTATAAAGATTGTTGAAGAGATCCAAAAACACAATAAGCCACTGTTTTTGTGAATTCTTTTTGATTTTAGTATGAACCTTAATTTCTCAGAAACAGAACAGTTTTAAGGGTGATCGTTGTTGATTAGACCAAATGTTATATAATAATTATGTGGTGGACTGATGCTGGAATTACTCCTGTAGGTATAAACTTCTATATGAAAAGAAGATTTCTCCCAGGAAATCTTTGTACAGCTTTAAGTTGTCTCAGATTCTCTGAAAACATTTTTTAGAAAGCAGATTTTTATATTTGTTCAATTTCAGCTATACCCAAGTAGATTTACATGTATATGAAGCAAATATTTTTTAAACTTTCTGTTTGTACATATTCTGCATGTTTTATAATTTCAAAATGCATCACTTGCATAGGTATTTTTCCCACAAAGATGATGAAAGTGAACTGGGGGAAAAATACTTTTATTCTGTAGGTCATTGAAAGTTAAGTAAGCTAGCAGCTGGTTTTATTGGAATGACAATGTTCTTAGAAGGAGCAGCTTACAAGATAACTTGAATTTGCAAACTGCAAAATCTATGCTTTTTTGAAAATTTCATAGTGGGGACGTGAAACTGTATTCTGTGCCTTCCATCATGATTTCCACATGAAAGCACTTTAAGGCACTGGATTTTAAGATAATGTTTTTGGAATACTCAGAGCATATGGGTTTCTGAAATATTTCATGGACTCATTTCCCCCCAGGAACTTATTCTTATGGTAAAAAAAAAATGCTTTTGTATGTAGAACAAGAACTTTTTGTACTACAGTGATGCTGGATATGTCTAACATAACTTTTACTTTTCCCTGTGAAAGCTGTATGTCTGTGCTGTGTGTGACTTGCTCTCATCACAATATCATTGAATTCCACAATGTATGGACATTAAACTCTGACATACTGTTCATTCTTTTTTGTAAAACATAACTTCAAGCTCTTTTTCTTGCTTTATTTTTTAATGTCTTATGCTTTATGAACATGTTTAACCCTAAGACCCTTCTAGATTACATATCTGTATAAAGAAGCAATTACCCTTAAAACTGTACTCTGGCCTACTTTTCTATTTTACAATTAAATATCTTTTCCACATACATTCAGTGTAGACTTATATTTTGACCACACATTAAAAATCCTATTCTGTATGTTACAGCCATATTCCACCAGAATGAGAATATATATATTCTTCACACTGTGTCTTACAAAACCTTGAGGTAATTTCTTGGGAAGTTGCTCGCTCTCTCACTGGCGTTATTATAGTTGATAAGGTAATAAAAGGATCTGTGAACTCAGCCTCATACTTGCTATTGGGAAACATAGAAAGGTTTGAGAGCAGTTTTAAGAACTCTAAAAAGAGAAAAAGACCTTTTCAGTTTTCCACTAAATTTGACACATATTTTAAATTATCTGAATAGGTTTTACAAAAGCGAAGCCATATTTTCCGTAGCATGAAGCTACTTTTTCTGGGTCTTTTCTTACTTTAGTGCATTTATGGGTTTGTTAGGCGGAGTGCCTTTGGCATATGCAGTGCTGGAGTGGAGAAGGACCAGTATGTTTACCCCAGAGTGCAAGCCACTGTAGACTTTGCTTCCAGACTGGATTGGCCCCAAAGAGCCCTGAGACAGTGTTGGAAATGAGCCCCTGAAAACTGATTTAATACGCTCTTTGATTCCTAGTCTCCTCTTGTGCTAGAGACTTTATCTGGTACAAGAAGGAATTTTGATTTATAGTAACATTTGACATAGATGGGAAAAAAATAAATTGGTACTTAAAAGGACTAAGTCTATGACAGTATCAGGTAAATACTCAGATGTCTTTGGGAGAAGTTCACTTCTTTCAGTGTTATGTTGGACTTGTATAATTCCTCAGTCATCTACACCTGATCCAGTGTGCTACGAAATCAATAGGCAAGAATTTATAAGAAATTTAAAATGGGTTTATTTTTTTAGCTTCTGTTTTCAGGTGGGCTGGAAAAGCTTTGCTTTCTAATTCTCGGTGTTTTGAACAGAAGTTGAAAGGAAGTGACAGAATAAAATAGAAGTTTTCAGAAATCCATACTTAATGTATTTCCTCTACATAATGATGGTTTTGTAGTTAAAGGTCATTTGGTTGCCACATTGATGGTTAATTATTTCCACTGATGTGTGAACAAACACCTTTTAGAGCAGCCTTACTCAACTTGGGTTCTGGGAGGGAATCAAGATCTATGCCGTAAGTGTCAGGGCCTAAAGAATTAATATCTTATAATAAATTTGCTTCTTTCCTGTGCATCTAGTATACTTACATACTACCTAGACATGGAGCTTATTAGATGTCTTGATTACCTAATGACTTGGTTCAGATTTAACTTCCCTGTGTACAGTCATTGGAACTCTAGGATTGCAAATTCTAAATTGGATCTGTGATACTTTCGGAAAGCCTCATCTGGCAAGTAGTATCTGCAGGGACTGTGCTTCTTAACTAATTTTAATTTATGGTTATTTATTTTATTTATATCCTAATTACTTCCCATAAGGGCTTGTGATGTCATCTGTTTTTATTGGCTTTTAGGAATAATTTTCTTAACGTCAATCTTTCACGATATGAATGGCAGACTAGTACTCTATTCTTTTACTCTGACACTAGAGTGTTCTATTTCTTTACGGTGGTGGAGGGAGCTATGGAGCTTTCCTCTGTGACATTCAAAAGAACAAAGTTAAATGGAGGAGGGAATAAATGTGAAATCTCATGCCATTTTTGTTTATGACAAAAAGATTTGTATATATTTTTATCCAAAACATATCGCTAATGAAAATCTATGCAGTATATTTTTCTTCAACATGATTATTTATGATGTTAATTATTGAAAATTAGAAGAAACCCTTGCCTTTCCTTGTTATAACAGGAATTGATGGGTTGATAGACCTATTCATGGGTGCTTTGTGCTGATATGACTGATTTTTTTCTGTTTTACTCTATACATAGCTTCTTCCTGATAAAATCTATAAAATTGTCTTTGCACTTTAATACCTGGAAGACCTTGAGAACTGACTCAAAATATATCAAGAAGAAAAACCTCAGATAGAATCACAAAACAATTGGAGGAACCTTTGTGGATGAGTTTCATATGGAACCCATATGGATGGGTTCCCAAGGCACTAGCACTCAGGCTTATATAGCAAATAGAAAAAAAAATCTTTTCTATTCACCTAGCTTCTATTGAATAAATAACTCCTCCAGCATGTCAGATCAACTTAGGAATGAACTAACTAATAAATTTGTTATTTCATTAAGTAATATTTACTGTACTTGGATTCATTATAGATAGCTAGTCTGTTGTAGTTTTGAATGATGTTTGCTATTTACTTTCTCCGTGTTAAATGAGAACATCTCAGTGCACGTGGATTCAGTTTGACGTAAGTAAGCTCCCTAAATTCATTCTCAGATTACTCTGTAGAACCCATGATGGAAAACACAGTATTATCACTGGAAATATGCTTCTGGTTCCAAATCAAAATTTTTATGACTTGTTAAAACTATTTTCCAAATACAGAGATATACAGAGAGATGGTCTTAATAGTTTTTTTTTTTTTAATCATTTTGGTAACCTGAGCACCTTTAAAAATATTACAACTGAATGATAAATATTGAATATATTTTGGGTATATTTCCTGAGGACTCTTCATTTTTATTTTTTTTTTAAGGTTTATTAGAGAGTGAGTGCAGGAGTTGGGGGAGGGGCGGAGGGAAAGAATCTCAAGCAGACTCCCCATTGAGCACAGAGCCTCACATCGGGCTCGATCCCAGGACCCTGAGATCATGACCTGAGCTGAAATCAAGAGTCAGCCGCTTAACCAAGTGAGCCAATCAGGCACCCCTTCATTTTTAGATAAATACTGTAACTTCCAAAAAACTATGATTCACTTTCTGGAAAAATTTGGATGTGGTCTCTGCGATTCTGTGTACTATGCTTTATTAATTGCTTACTTACTTTTTCATTTAAGTAGCTTAGATTTCATGTGCATAGTTGATATGTAATATGTTTTCTAGATTACTTAAATGTCTGACTTTTCTGAAAGAAAATCATTTTCTTACATATTTTTGTGTGTCAGGTAAAAGTAAAGCATTCATTTTTGTATTACCATTTTTCATAATTATTCTAGATTTGCCATCCTTATCATAACTCAGGAGTTATTTTTTTTAAAGATTTAATTTATTTGAGAGAGAGAATGAGATAGAGCATGAGAGGGGGGAGGGTCAGAGGGAGAAGCAGACTCCCCGCTGAGCAGGGAGCCTGATGGCGGGGCTCCATCCCGGGACTCCAGGATCATGACCTGAGCCGAAGGCAGTCGCTTAACCAACTGAGCCACCCAGGCGCCCAACTCAGGAGTTATTTCAAGTTTAAATTGCATTCACTTATTTTGCTATAGAAAAATAGTATATATTAAGAAAGCTTATACTTGAGTGAGCCTAGTCTCCTTTTTTAAAAAATTGTTGGTCGGCCAGAGAACTGCCTCTACTTCCAAATATTTCTGTTCAGTATCATAGAGACTTTTGGCATCAAACACTGAAGCATATTATTAAGTGTGCTTACTGCCTTTGTTAGGAGGTACAATTCAATACTCATTAGTTTTACTGTTGGCTTAACGAAAACTGTAGAAGAGCACAGAACAATATAGCAAACAACATGTGCCTACAACCCAAGTTTAATAAATCTTAATGTTTATCTTGTTTGCTTCAAATCTTTTCAGAGACAGAATGTTCTAGAAGTAGTTGAAGTCCCTTTGTTTCCCCTTCCTCATCCCATTCTCCCCCCTCCCACAGCCACTATCCTGAGGTCGAGATGTTTCAGTCTATCCACATTTTCATGTTTTTACTACACACTGAATTTTTTACATATATGGTAGAGTTTTGTGTGGTTTTTAAACTTTAGTAAAGCTGTCATTCTATACATATGTCATTCTGCATTTTGATTTTTTCAGTTTATCAGAATTTTAGACATTTATTCATATTGATACTTGAATACTCATTTTGACTATTATGTAAATTAAGAATATGCCATACTTGATTTATTCTTTGTTCTATGTATAGATGTGTCACTTCTAATTTTTTGCTATTACAAATAGTACTCTCTCTACTCTATGCATACATGGGCTAAGTTTCCCCCAGAAAATGGAATTGTTAGGTCTAGGGTAGTCAATTTTACCGAATACTGTCAAATTCCTTTCTAAAGTGGTTGTGAATAGTGAAGAATGATGAGAATTCTCATTTTCCCATATTTTACCAACACCTGACTCTGTCACACTTGAATATTTTTGGCAACCCTCATTGGTATGAAATTGTTCTCGTTATTTGCAGTTTCCTATTACCAGTGAGGTTAAACATTTTTACCGCGTTGTTTCTTGTCCATTAGTGTTTACTCTTCTGTGAATTGCCAGTTAATGGCTGATTTTTTTCTTTTTTTTTTAAGTAGGCTCCACACCCAGCATGGAGCCGAATAGGGCTTGAACTCACGACCCTGAGATCAAGACCTGTGCTGAGATCAGGAGTTGGATGCCTAACCGACTGAGCCACCCCGGCACCCCTGAAACTGATCTTTTGCTGGCTGGTTGTATGAGTTGTAAATATCTTCTCCCACTGTCTTTTTTAAAAAATTTGTTTATATGGTCTTGATTAGTACATATTTACTGGATGTCTACTATACGTGATTCTCAATGCCAGGCTGAGGTAGAATCCCAAGTTTGATAGTTTAAGACTCAAGGAGTCTATAACTAACGGTGGGATGAAATTTTAATTTATAATTTGATCCTTTTTCTTTTTAGTTCAATACGATTTCCTTTTTATAATGTATGCAGTAAGGGAAAGATTTAAGAGATGTAATATATTACCTAAGATAATTTTGTTTCAATTCTTGCTCTAGCTTTTGATATTTTATATCATTTGTATTTTATATATTTATATTTGGATATTTTATTGTCTATTTTAAATTATATTTGAAAGGATAATAAGTGTTTGGATTATTGCACATGATGTTTAATAAAGCCTTTTGGAGCATTGAACAGAGCCCCCAAAAATTGGAATTTCACTAGCCTCCTACTCCTAGAGGTCTGGTGTCTTAAGAGTCACAGATAACAAAATTGAGTGACATGTTGGTGTGATGGAAAGAACATGGGTATTGCATCAGATAGTGCTGGGTTCAAATTTGGCCCTTCAGTTATTATTCTGTGTAATTTTAGCCCAAAGTTTTAATTGCCTTGAGACGCAGTTTCTCTAGGATGAGCTGGAAGATGACCTTCACAGGTGGTTTTGAAAACCGAATCCAATAGTGCATATGAAAACTACAAGGCATAGTGGTCAGGACAGTAAACATTCGTTACCTCTACTTAGAGGAAATATGTAGAAGAGGCAGAGCTCTATTGAAAGTATGCAAAGGACAGTTATTCTAGCCTTACCCTCTCCCTCTGGACAAAAAAGTTGTGATTTTCTGCTGTCTAAGGCAGTATTTGTCTACCAACTCTATCCTTTTGCTACTTTCCCAAGTGAACTCCTAAGCCTGATTACTCTTGGTACAGCTGGCTCATCCCTGAAAGAAGGTGGACTTCCTTTTCCTCCCCACCATGAAGCCTCTTGCAGACGGACCCCAGCTCACATCTGGACCCAGTGCTTATTTAGGGGGCAAAATACAATGTTATATGTCAATTATATCTATAAAGCTGGGGAAGAAAGAGGTTACAGGCATTGAAATGATAATAAACATGAGATAGTTGCCTCTCTTTCTTACCAAAACCAGTAACAGTAGCAAACAATTACATAGTACTTGCCTGTTCTGAGCCCTTTCCAGATATTAGCTCATATCTGTCTAACATGACTTCCCCTTACTCAGGTGTCCAGACATACAGTCCAGGAAGTCTCATAATTGCTCTAATTTCCTTTTCCACAACACCACACTCAAACTAAATCTTTGCTTTTTCTTCATCATCATTTTGAAAGATATGTGCAAAAATCAAACTACAAGGATGTTCACTGCTGCATAACTGATAGCAATAAAATACTAGGAACAACCTAAATGCTCAAAATAGGGATTGGCTACATAAATTATGGCTATTAAAAAAGATGTAACATTTCTCCAAAGAAAACATACAAATGGCCAACAGACGCATGAAAAAATGCTCAACAGCACTCATCATTGGGGAAATACAAATCAAAACCATAATGAGATACCACCTCACACCTCTCAGAATGGCTAAAATTAACAAGTCAGGAAACGACAGATGTTGGCGAGGATGTGGAGAAAGGGGAACCCTCTTACACTGTTGGTCGGAATGCAAGCTGGTGCAGCCACTCTGGAGAACATTTCTTGTCTTTTTTTTTTCCTTTTTCTTGTCAAAAAGTTGAAAATAGAGCTACCCTACGATCTAACAATTGCACTACTAGGTATTTATCCAAAGGATACAAAAATACTGATTTGAAGGGATACATACACCCCAATGTTTATAACAGCATTATCAACAATAGCCAAATTATGGAAAGAGACTACATGTCCATTGATGAATGGATAAAGAAGATGTGGTATATATATATATATATATA
>NW_027397087.1:16533410-16560851 GCF_003265705.2 Callorhinus ursinus | reverse complement strand
CAGAGAGAGAGAGAGAGAGAGAGAGAGAGAGAGAGAGCACAGGCAGAGGGAGAAGCAGGCTCTCCACTGAGCAGGAAGTCCGATGCGGGACTCTATCCCAGTGTCCTGGGATCACGACCGGAGCCGAAGGCAGATGCCTAACCGACTGAGCCACCCAGGCATCTATATCTATATATCTATATATATATATTACGAAGAATGAAATCTTGCCATTTTCAATGAAGTGTTTAATCTTGTATAACAAGATTAATTTAATGTTAAACATTTAAAATTGTTTAATTTAAAATTGTTTAATCTTGTATTAATTTAATCTTGTATAACAAGATTTTCTGGAGGTTAAGGCTTTTAGAAGAAAAGCACAATGTAGGGAGAGAGGGAGAGAGAGTGGGGATGGGGGCAGGGAGACAGAGATAGAGACAGAGAGCGAGACAAGGAAACACAGAGAGAAAATTTCTTGCTACCAGATGTGGCCCCCGTTGTATTTAACGGTATCAGGGACTCCCATGGCTGCGCCCCACCCCTCCAGCCCCAGCCCCGGGAATTCTTGATCTGCTGTCCTGTGCAGCCAATCCATCTCCCCACCCTGGGAGCATGTCCCCTGAGCCAGCCAACAACCTCTGCAGACCCATGTTCAATGCCCTCTCGTCTAAAACCTATCGCCCTAAATCCTAATTTCCTTTCTTCAGGAGAATTTCCACTGCATCCAGGGATAACCTCATCCTCTACCCCCAGGGGTGGGTTTGCTTCCTCCAGGGCAATTTCATCCAATAGTTCAGCAGCTTCAGATTTCCCAAAGTCTGGTTGCTCGGTCTCCAAAAACTCCGAGAGTGGCGTAACCAGGGTCACACTAAGTAGCTGGACCCAGGCCAGTCTGGTTCTTTCACATCTTTCCCTCCAGTGTGAGGTGGAACGGAGCCTGCTCCGGTCCTCTCCTTCCTACAGTCCCCAGAGCCCTCCACTCCAACTTTCCCTGTGGACCATGGGTGACTCTGAATGTTCACACATTCAAGAGCAAGTCGGCTGGGCGCCTGGGTGGCTCAGCTGTTAAGCGTCTGCCTTCGGCTCAGGTCACGATCCCAGGGTCCTGGGATCGAGCCCCTCATTGGGCTCCCTGCCCAGCGGGAAGCCTGCTTCTCCCTCTCCCACTCTCCCTGCTTGTGTTCTTGCTCTCGCTGTGTCTCTCTCTGTCAAATAAATAAATAAAATCTTAAAAAAAAAAAAAAAGAGCAAGTCGGCTATGCCTAACCTTCTGGAAGTCTAAGTCTAGACACAGGGAGGATTCATTTCTCTTAGATGATGGGTGGACCTTTTCCGTGGGAGGCTGGCTTTTGCAACCTCTCCCACTTTTACTCAGAAAAACGCTCAAATCCATTTCTGATGGTCTCTCCATTTTTCTTCTGTGAAACTCAATGGCACATCTGAGTAATCACGTAACAAAGGATTGAGCTATGGGGAGCCAATTTGACCTCCACTTCCTAGAAATAACAGTTCTTGGCCTTGTCCCTGCCCTCCTTCCCATTCTCTATCCTCCGCCTCCAACCAGGATTTTAAAAATTTCCATTCAACTAGTATTTATTAGTCACCTACTTTGTGCAAGATGACAGGCGCTAAAATGGTATACAAAATCCATACAAGCCTCACTCTTACAGAATTTACAGCCTCGAAGATGTGGATGTAGCCATTAAACAAATCGTTAATTGCAAATTGTTTGATTCAATTTTTAATAAGTAGTAAATGCTCATTAAATAAGTAAATTAACAAGTTAAGCAAGTAAATAAATACAGTAAAACATAAAGTTATAAAAGGCATCTATGAGAAGTCCTTATCCTACCTCCGGGCCCCATCTGCTCCATTCCTGTTCCCGTTAACTACCATTATTAGTGGCTTACTAAGAATTCCACTAGATTTTCTGGGGATATAAAAGCAAATACGTGCTGTATTCTCATTTTCTCCCTGTTTTTTCTCTTTCTCTTTCTTTCTCTCTTTCTCTTTTTCTTTCTTTCTTTCTTTCTTTCTTTCTTTCTTTCTTTCTTTCTTTCTTTCTTTCTTTCTCTTTCTTTCTTTTTCTTTCTTTCACTCTCTCTCTCTCTCTTTCTTTCTTTCAAGATTTTATTTACTTGCTTATTTGAAAGAGAGAGAGAGAGAGAGAGGAGGAGGAGCAGAGAGAGAGGGACAGGAAGACTCCCCGCCCAGCACAGAGTCCCATGCAGGGCTCAATCCCACGACCCTGAGATCATGGCCTGAGTTGAAATCAAGAGTGGGACGCCTAACCGACTGAGCCACCCATGTGCCCCTCTCCCTGTTTCTTTACACAAAAGGTACACACTGTTTGGCATCTTGGCATATTCCTTAATGTTCCGTGGAGCTGTTAAGAAGTAAAATTCAAGTGAGGAAATTTTAAAGATTTGCTGGCTTTGTTCAACAATTCATGAATCAGGTAGCATCCCTCCTGGCAGACAGATCGGAGCTCTGAGGAGCTCCACACAATGAAAGACTTTTATAGACAGGAGGGAGTGGGGCAAGGATGTTGTGGTTTGGTTGTGGCAAGGTCATCTTCCTTTGGGGGACGGCAGAGGTCTGCCCCATGGATTACCTTCCAAGGGCTGACCAAGGAATTCCAGGTTGACTGGTTTCAGATCCCAGTTCTTCAGAGGCTGAAACTGTAATTAAGTTTGTTAGTAAGTCTTAGTCAGATGATGTGGAGCTTAGCATAAGTGACTATTTGGGGCCTCTTGTCTCTTTTTTATCAGAATATGCTCATTCTTTTGTGTGATTTTGTTGTATGCATGTGCCCTTGGTTTATTTAGTCTCCTAGCTGTGGACGTTTGGGTGGTTTCCAATCTTTAGTTATTACAAACCGTGCTGCGGCAAAGAAAAACACTTGTCCTGTCACACAGGTCCCAATATATCCTGAAGCAGAATAGTTGGATCACAAGGCAGGTACATTTGCAGTTTTGGTAGGTACTTCCAGAATGCCCTGCCAGCACCTTGGTATGAGAACGCTTGTTTCTCTGTGGCCTCGCATACAGAGTGTATTGGCAAGCTGGTCTTCTGCTAGTCTGTTAAGGGAAAAAATGGTAGTTCGTTGTAGATTTAAGTTGATTTTCTCAATTAAGAGTTCTATATTTCCCTTTCTGCCCATTTCTCTCTCTCTCTCTTTTTTTAAACTTTTATTTACTTTTGGACATGGGGGGTAGAGAGAGTGAGAAAGGGAGAGGGAGAGGCAAGCATTTCTCTTACTATTCTTTGTCTAATTTTTTATTAGGGTACTGGTCTTTTTCTTCTTGCCCTCGTACTGTGAGTTACAAATATTTTTTTTCTCAGTTTGTCATTATCTTTTGGCTTTACTTGAGTGTGTGTGTGTGTGTGTGTTTTAAAGTGGTTGAATTTATGATTTTTGGATTTTGAGCCATAGTTAAAATAGATTCTTCACTTTGAGGTTGAGGAGCGGAGCTCCCGAATTTTCTTCATGGAATTTTCATCTTAATTTTTTTTCACAGCTTTATTTAGGTATGATTTGTAGCATCTAAATGGGGTATCTCCTGATCAGATGAGGGCCCTCAAATGGGTAATGATCTGAGGGAAGCCCGGGGGGCGGGGTGGTGGGCAGTGAAAGAGCTCACCCGAGGCAGAACAAAGGAGACAGAAGTTTACTGAATACACTGCAAGGGAGCTGGTAAGGAACAGCAGAGGAAAGACAACCGAGGCAGTGGGCAGGGGTGGGGGGGGTGGGGGGGTGGAGAGGCCTGTTTATAAAGAGGGAGGGTGAGGAGGTATGGCGATGTACGGAATTTCCCCTTTTTTGGCAACTGTGCCTAGCAGTAAGCAGCCCATTGGTCAGTTAGCCTATGGAGATTTCGAGGTCGGTCAGCTGATGGGCCCGGCTGTGTTCAGCCAGGGGGTCACTGAGGGCCCTTTCCACATTCATCGCTCAAGCCTGTTTGCCAAAAGTGGCCTCTAATAACTGATATACAAAAAAAATTGCACACATTTAATGCATATAATTTGATGAGTTTGGACATATGCATACATCTGTGAAACCATTATCTTGATTATGGTGATGGTTCCATATAATTGTATGCTGTGATTTTTTTTTTAAGTTATTTATTTATTTGACAGAGAGAGACATAGCGAGAGGGGGAACACAAGCAGGGAGAGTGGGAGAGGGAGAGGCAGACTTCCCCGCGGAGCGGGGAGCCCGATGTGAGGCTTGATCCCAGGACCCTGGGATCACGTCCTGAGAGGAAAGCAGACGCTTAACGACTGAGCCACCCAGGCGCCTCTATGCTGTGATTTTTTTAAATTTAAATCTTTGATTAAAAAAATTTATCTAAGTTCTTGGTGTGAGGAATCCAACTTTTTTCCAGATGGCTCTTCTTGTTCCTATTTATTAAATAGTTCATTTTTTTCTCCTCTGGTCTGAGATACCATTTTTATTATATGCTAAATTCCTGTATGTATTTCAATTTATTTTTCCTTTTGTCTGTTCATACATCAGTTTCTCATTCTTTTAATTATTGAGGATTCATAACATATTTTAATACCTTCTTGGTGAGAACAGAACCTGCTAGTTACTTTTCTTTTACAAAGTTTTCCTTACTATTTCCTTACTATTTTTCCTTGTGAACTATAGAAGTAGCTAATGAAATCCAAAACAGAATACCCAAAATTCTTGCTGGGGTTTTCACTGGGATTGTGTTAAATTTATAAATTAACTTAGGAAAAATGGTATCTTTGTGAAGGTGAGTCTTCTTTCTGAGGATGTGGTATGTCTTTCCATTTATATGGGTCTTTTATATTGTTCAGTGGCAATTAAAAAAGAAGTTTATTATGTTCAAGGAAATGATAGTCAAGATGAAAGGACTTGGTAAGAAATTAAAAACTGTAAGAAAAAAGAACTAAATGAAAACTTTACAACTGAAAAAATGTAACATATTAAGAAATCAATAACCAGGTTTATTATCCTATTAGATACATCTGAAGAGAGAACTCAAAGATAAGGCAGAAAAAATTTCCATCTGAAATTCAGAGAGAAAAGATGGAAAATAAAGAAAAGAATATTATATATATATAACATACATCTATGTAATTTTTATAACTTATGTAATATATATAATACACACAAATACTATATATATTATATATATGAGATAAGGTAACAAAGTCTAACATAGCATAACTGGAGTTGCAGAAAGATAGAAGAGAGATAATGCTCAGATGCAACACTTGAAGAGAAGATAACAAATTTTCTATTTAAAATGCCTGACGTGGGGCTTGGTACTTTTTATGTGCTAGATAAATGTCAACTATTATCACCGTCAATATTACTTCTCCACCCCTGGTCTCATGAAAGATTTATACTATTGGCAATATTGCTTGAGTCCAAATTCACTAGGCTATTTTTTCCCCCCCAAAGACCTTATGTTCCCAGGCATACTTGTTCTTTTTAATCTGGTTCTTTTTTTTTTTATTAAAGATTTTATTTATTTATTTGTCAGAGAGAGAGTATGGGAGAGAGAGCACAAGCAGGGGGAGCGGCAGGCAGAGGGAGAAGCAGGCTCCCGCGGAGCAGGGAGCCTGATGCGGGGCTCAATCCCAGGACCCTGGGACCATGACCTGAGCCGAAGGCAGATGCTTAACGACTGAGCCACCCAGGCATCCCTGTTTTTTGAGGTATAATTCCCATGTTATAAAATCCCCCATTTAAAATGAATAATTCACTGCTTTTCGTATATTCACAGAGTTGTGCAACCATCACAAGAATCAATTTTAAAGCATTTTCATCACCCTTTTCCCCCAAAGAACCCTGTTCCCCTTAGCTGTCAAGCTCTGACTCCTTCCCCTCTGACCCAGCTCCTGGTAACCAGTCACCTTCTTTCTGTTTCTACAGCTATGACTATTCTGGACATTTCATATAAATAGAATCATACAATATGTGGTCTTTTGTGACTGGCTTCTTTCACTTAGCATGTTTTCAAGGTTCATCCATGTTGTTTCATGGATCAGTGCTTCATTCCTTTTTCTTATGGAGTAATGTTCTGTTGTATGGATATACCACATTTTATTTATCCGTTCATCCGTGGATGGACATTTGGGTTTTTTCCCTTTTTTGGCTGTTATGAACAACATGTATAAATTTTTGTGTGGACATAAATTTTCTTGTGTATATCTAGTAGTGGAATTGTTGATTCATAAAGGAACTTTATGTTTAGCTTTTTGAAGGACCGTTTTCCAAAATGGCTACATCATTTTTATGTTCCCACCAGCAATATATGAGGGTTCTAATTTCTCCACAACCTCACCAACATCTGTTATTATCTGTCTTTTCTTTTTCTTTTTAAAGTAACTTCTACACCCAACGTGGTGCTTGAACTCACCACCCCAAGATCAAGAGTCACATGCTCTACTGACTGAGCCAGCCAAGTGTGCCATCTATCTGATTATAGCCATCCTCGTGGGTGTGAAGTGGTATCTCACTGTAAAATTTTCTGTAGCAATTAAAAAAAATCTTTTATTTCAAAATAATTATAAATCCAAAAGAAGTTGCACAAATAGTGCGGAGTTCACAAATCATTCTGTTACCAGCTTCTCCCAATGGTAATATCTTACATAACTTTAGTAAAACGTCAAAACTAGGAAATTGACATCAGTACAATACTGTTAATTGGGCCTAATTCAGATTTCACCAGTTTTTTTTTTTTAAGGACTTATTTATTTGACAGAGAGAGACACAGCGAGAGAGGGAACACAAGCAGGGCGAGTGGGAGAGGGAGAAGCAGGCTTCCAGCGGAGCAGGGAGCCCGACGCAGGGCTCCATCCCAGGACCCTGGGATCATGACCTGAGCCGAAGGCAGACGCTTAATGACTGAGCCACCCAGGCGCCCCAGATTTCACCAGTTTTAAGATGTATTCTGTTACGGACTGCATGTTCAAATTCATATGTTGAAGCCCAACACCCAAAGTGATAGTATTAGGAGACAACTAGGTTTAGGTAAGTGCTGGAGGGTGGAGCCTTCATAAAGGGATTAGGGTCTCATAGGAAGAGGAGGAGACTAGAGTTTTCTTTCCTCATCATGCGAGGATACGGCAGGAAGGCCGCCAGGGAGAGGCTTCTCCTCAGACATGGAATCTGTTGACACCATGCAAAGGGATTTGTCAGGTAGGCAGCTGGATAAGAGATTTTGGAGCTCAGAAACTGGGAGGGCCTCATGGTATAAATTTGACACAGGCTCTGTATCTATGTGGATGTCACATAGGTAACATTTAAGCCACAAAAATGGATAAGGCCACCTTGGGAGAAAGATGAGAGCAGGGTAATGCCCTGAAGCATGCCAACATCGACAGCCTGATCGGAGGCTGCAGACAGCAGAGAGGTAGAAGGGAGAGTGTGACAGGCCATTTCCTCGGAGCCCAGAGAGGCTGTATGCCTCAAGGACCAGGAAGTAGTAGCTGTCCAATACCGCCAAGAGGACAAGAAAGATGAAGACCAGAAACAAAAAAATTCTATTCTATTTGGCAATTTGAAAGCATTTGATCGCTTAAAAAAAGATTTATTTATTAATTTGAGAGAGAGAGCATGGATTGGGGGGGCAGAGGCAGAGGGAGAGATAGTATCTCAGGCAGACTCCCCACTAAACCCAGAGGGTGCAGCTCCAACTCACGACCCTGAGATCACAACCTGAGCCCAAACCAAGAGTCCAACGCTTCCCTGACTGCATCCGCCGGGCGCCCGGCATTTGATCACTTTTCAATTCTTCCCTCTCCACAGAAATCTTTAGTAAAAGGTGAGAGATTCATGCCGTCTGAAGAGAAACCAGAGCATGCATTTGATTCCTTTTCCTCAGAAGGAAGCTCCAAGAGTCGTGTTGCCCTCCTCACAATAGTGTCTGCGTGCCCTTTCTCTCTCTCTCTCTCTCTCTCTCTCTCTCACACACACACACACACACACACACACACACACACACACGCATCCACACACGCACCCTTTCAAGCGCTAAAAGCGATGAAGCCTGGGTGATGTTTCCATTTTTATTCTTTTTGCTTATCTGTGTTTTCTCATCTCGCTACAGCAGTAAGTGTTAAGTGGTCATTTAGAAAATCCACTGTGTTAGATGATTGTATCTGCGCGTCCCTGAGCGCCAAGTGGCCAGCCGGGCAGCGTCTCTCTAAGTGCCTGTCCCTCCCTCCCTGCTGCTGAGAGAGAAGCGATAGCAGGAATAACACCACTCATGTGGCCCACTGCCTCCGCACACCCTTGGCTTTGTTCTGGGCCGCGGAGCGGGCGCTCTGTCCGAGGCGGGGGGTGGGGGGGGCCCTACGGCCCGAGGCCAGGGGCGGAAAGGCTGCCTGCAGGTTTGCGTTGCTGAGTGCACTATTTAATTTAGAAGGGCCTTTTATCCTGGATCTCTTAACCAGAATCGGGGAGAAAGGGGTGGAGTTCATGAAGCCTAGAGGAAGGGCCTTCGAAGGGTGGAGCTAAGGTGGAAGAAGGGAGAACCCTTTAAATAAAGCCCCACACGAGCCGCCCAGGAGTCTGCCCTCCGTGCCTGTCTGTGAGCCGCCGCAGCCCCGGGCAGAGGATGGAGCCCGAGGAGTACAGAGAGAGAGGTGAGCGCTGGCCATCCCTCCCTGCAGGAGCAGGTGCTGGGGGTCCGCCCTTAGATTCGGGGGAGGGGGTGTCATTTGACAGGAGGAGTAGAATTGCCCTCCCCCGAGAGTTGGTTTCCACAAACTTTTTCCTGAGGAAGGAATGTGGGACCCCGGAATTTAAAACTTTCTCAACCTCTCTTTCATCCTCCCTCTCCCACTCTCCTGGGTCTCCCTTTTCCTGTCCCCTTTCTCATGAAGAGAGGATTTGGATTCCCCAGCCACTCAATGGGAAAAGGGGATTATTCATATTCTGAAGCAGAAAAAAATTTTCCCCGAGTATTCTGTAGTCACTGCAAAATCCTTTCTATGTATTCATTTCTCTATGTGTGAATCTGTCAGTGCTGTTCTTTCACTTAGTCCTTTATTTCCTACGGATTTAGTGAGCAGCTACTGTATCTCCAAGCCTTGTGGAATGAGAGAAACCAAACGATTAGCTTGTCGTCCGGCATGGCTCCTTAAGAGGGACAGGAGATAGTTGCTTCTAATTTTTCTCTTTGTGACTTTTTATATCCTCCTCCCCACCGGTAAGTTATGCTGCCTAAGATTTCTTTGCCATTAAATCCAACTTTTCCTCTCCCCTCCACCCAGACCTAACTCACCAAGTAGCTAGCGGCTTTGCAACTCAAGTCTGCCCTTGCTTATTTCCGGGCTTCCCAAGAGCCTCAGGCAGGTTCCCACGGCCATCCATCCTGTGTGTAGAACACGAATACATTCCTTGTCGCCTCTGGGCAAGTGCAGGGCCAGGTCCAGCGCTCTCAGAGCCCTGCTGGGGTGCCACCGCCGTGACGAGAAGCAGCAGCTGTGGGAGGGTTGGAGGAGAGCGAAGGGTGTCAAAATCTCTCTTTCTCTTTCATAGTTTTTTTCTGGGATTGGTCCTGCTCATGAGAATCTTCCATGAGCTGGTGCAGAGGCAAGAAATCACGTTCTTTCTTCTCTCTGTTTTATCTTATCTTATTTATTTATTTATTTTTTGCAGGGGGAGAAAAGCCTAAGGAGTACTAAGGAGGAATTATAGATATTGAGAGAGACAGAGAGAGGGAGATGAGCACACAGACACAGAAAGGGAGAGAAGCAGAGAGGGAGCCTCAGAGGGAGGGAGAGACAGAGCTGAAGACTGAAGCCCTGTCCTGGAGAAATGAAAGGGGAGAAAAAATAATTTATAGTTGCTTCAGAGTATTTGAATTGGCTATTTTTCTTCTTTATTTATTCGTTCATTCATTTGATTTTTTTTTTTTTTTGAGCATCTGAGAAATATCCTGAGCATTGAGGTGTTGGCGCAAGCAGAGGGAAAGCAACTGAGTGATTAAGACCTGGTTTTGCGTACTCCTGAAACTAATATTATACTATATGTTAACTAACAAGAATTTAAATAAAAACCTGACACAAACAAACAAACAGAAAGACACGGTTTTTCATTTTCCCAAGACTTCAGGCTAGTGCAGGATTCTTGGTCTGGGTCTATGCTTGTTGCTTTAGGGATGCCATGAATCTCAGAAATTATACAGCACTTTTTTGTGTGTGCAAGCCCATAGTTTTCATCAGATTCTCAAAGAAGTCCATGGGGTCCAAAAGTGAGAAATTACTGGTCTAATGGGAATAGTGAGCAAGTAGATTTTTCAACTTGTCTCGGGACCTGGCAGGGGAGTTTCCATCTATGCTAACAAAGACGCAGGGCTTGATCACATGACCCTGAGATCATCACCTAAGCTGAACCCAAGAGCTGGTCACCTAACTGGCGTCCCCCCCTCGCTTTTTTATTTTAAGTAATCTCTACCCCCAACTCAGGACTCGAACCCACGACCTTGCGATTAAAAGTTGCATGGTCTACTGACTGAGCAGCCAGGCGCCCCCACCCTCACTTATTTTTAAATTCTGAAGACACGGCTGATGCTAGGGATCAGACCTTCTCCCCATCAGCCCAGGAATCCATCTCCTTCTTCACCAAGTCTCTTGGCCCTGACCCAAGGCGGTCAAGCATGGACTGGCCAGGCCCAGTTGGGGGACATGAGGCTGGTATCTCCTCCTCCCTTGTAGGAAAAGAGATGGTGGATTACATCTGCCAGTACCTGAGCACCGTGCGGGAGCGGCGTGTGACTCCGGACGTCCGGCCTGGTTACCTGCGAGCCCAGCTGCCGGAGAGTGCTCCCGAGGAACCTGACAGCTGGGACAGCATCTTTGGGGACATCGAGCGAATCATCATGCCTGGGGTGAGCTACGGTCACCACAAGGGTGACTCTGGGTTTTGGGGCATCGGAGGGTGGGCAGTAGGCCTGAAGAGAGGCCTGCCTTGGGTAAGCCTGCCACTTGGGCACCAACATGCCAGCCTGTCGTGTGGGCATGTAGAGGGCCAGGGCTTTGAAATTAGGATTCTGAAGCCAGGGCTGCCCTGTGGTGCTGGGTGGGAGGCCGGAGGGTGTTAGAACCTCACCCCAGGGCCTAGTCTGATGGATGCATGACAGTCGAATGGGATGAGGTAAGGATGAACATGGGGTCTGAGCATGACAGAGAGAGGAGGATGGAGACGGTCCCCGAAGTCCCAGCTGGCAGAGTCAGGGACTTTCCCACAGAATGCAGAGACTGGCTGACGGGAAGGAAGGGGGCTGAGAAGACACCCTCCCTCAGGGCACCCCGATTGTCACATAGAGAGGCCCAGGAGCTGAATGAGACCCTGTCAGTCCCCTCCTTTCTCCTCCCGGAAGTGGGAATGGTGTCCTTCACTCTCAAGGGGAGGTCTCACGATTGAGCTGCTTTTCAGGAGTAGAGAGGAACTTTCCCTGGATCATAAATTCCTGGTGACAAAGAGCACAGCCTGGTGATGGCACTGGCAGGGCCAGGGAGCAGACAGAGGCTGGCTGGTGCTTGGGCTGGGGCCTGCCTCTGTGGGCTGTAACACTGTCCCTGGCCACCACGGGCGAGGAGCTGTGCCAAGGTGCTCATGCTAAAAGTGAGAGCACCAGTCTTCCTCCCACAGAAGGGCTGCCTTTTACTGAGCTCCATGTCACATGCCAGGCCCTGGACGAGCCCCGTTACAGGCTAGCCGGTTCTATCCTACGGTGACCCTACGATCCCTGTTTTACAAATGAGGAAACTGAGGCTCAGGGATGTTAATTGTTTTCTCAAAGTTACAGAGTTTGTAGGCTGGCAGATCCAAGATTTTAGCCCTGGGCCAGTCTTATCCCACAGGCTCTTTCTCCTACACTGATACCTCCTCTCGTGTGTGACTGAGTGTTCCAGCCTGGGCCTGTGCACCCAGGCGCCGCCCTTCCGCGGGACCCCAACATGCAGGTTGTTCTCTTCACTCTGTCTGCTTGGGGCACTGGTGTCCTGAATGGCATGTGTCCAGAGACCTCCCAAGGCTGACTTGGGATTTGCTTCCATCATCCCCTAAAAACTTTAGATGGGACAGAAATATGCCTGGAGGCAGGGATGACAAATTATCCAAACTCAGAATAAGTCTGTACAAACGTAGTGGTCGGCAGGTTTGTATTCATCTCTCTCTGACCACTCAGCCTATTTCACAAGCATCTTTTGAAAAATTTCCATAAAGCGTAAAGCTAGTGCCCCGATAAGATTATCTCATGGATTTCATTCTGTAAAATGTAATCTGCTGAGGGACCAACTGTAATTTGATAGTGAGACTGAGAGCAACTGTCAGAGGGGGTGGAAATGAGCTGATTCGTTGATTGTAATTCCAGCAGTTGCTGAGGGTATGGTCAGAGAGGCTCATTTCTGAAACAGAGGTCTGTCTGTTCTTGATAAGGGTTCCTCTGGCTTATCTTATCATATTTATCTTGCAAGAACAGATAATTGCCTCTTGATGGGGTTAGGGGATGGAAGCCCTTCTTTGGGGTTTCCAAAATACTGTCACTGAGGACTCTGATAGTGAGGGCCCACACTTCCAATGCCTCTGAGAGACGGCCTGAAAGCGGTTGGCCCTTTGACCAGCACCTTGTTGAAGACTGGATTCATTTTTCCCTCCCTGCCATCTCCTAGACACAAAGAGATTAACTCCTCTTCTGCTTTAATTCCAACTCTGGTTAGAAAGACCTCCTCTGCGCTGCATGGGGGTGGAGAGACAGAGCCGCTGAGGGAAAGAAGGCAGGGTGCCACGGTGTTCAGGAGCTTGGGCCCTCGGGTCAGAGAGCCTTGGGTTTCTGTCTTGGCACTGTCATCTGTCCCTGTGAGGTGTGTGTGATCACAGGGATGCTGCTTCGCACTAGCCGGCCCCGATTCTTATCAACGGGTTAATGGGAGAACCTATCTCATAGGGGCACTCTGAGAATTAAATGAGATGAAGCATGGGAAAATGGAAGATATCATTGTTGCTTTCCACACATTTCTCCTGGCGAAAACCAGAGGAAGAGGTCTGATTATCTAAGAGTCAAGTCAGATTATATGATGTGTCTATCACCACGTGATTAACTCATCATTAACCTTAGTGCTTTACATTTTGCCAATTTCCTCCCAGACCAATCCACATGACAGCCCCAGGAAACAGGATTTATTTTATGCTGGGAAATTAAGGTGCAGAGGAATATCCTGTTTTTATGGGGTCTGCATCATATATAAATTTTGAGATCCCTTGTAAGAAAATAAAATTAAGCATCTTTCTCAAAAAAGACCCATGCAAACACTGGACCTTGGAGCTTAAGTTCATTAGCTTCACAATAAACCTACAAAGTCACACAGCTGGTTAGGGACAAAGGTAGGACTGGAACCTGTGTCCTTGGACTTGAATTGTATGCTCCTTCTACCGCACACACTGTCTAGGACACTGTCCTTGCTAGTGAGGGATTACAAGAATTTCTGCACACTAAATATCAGTACACTAAGATGTTGACTAATGAGTTCTCAGTAGGGTGGGACATCTAGAATGAGAGGGTTCCATGGGTTCAGGGAAAGGATCAGAGGGGGCTGGGGAACTGGGAAAGGGTTTGTGGAGGAAGTGAGTGTTTTGTAGCTTTCTAGGAATTGGCAGGTTTTGGAAGTTTCTGTCAGTGTGGGACGTGCCTGCTTGTCAGGGGACACAGCATTGCTCAAAAGCATGAATGCAGAAATGAACAGGGCATCTTCATCAACAAGGAGATGAAGCCAGATTAGATAATTAATGAGGCCAGTGAGCTTGTTATGGTGGGGCCCTGTCTGTCCATCCACCTGGCTCCTGCTTACATCCGGTTCTTCAGTCTGACTGTGGGCTCAGGGCTTAACTTGGAGGTAGGGGCCCCAGGCCCATGGGCTGGCACTTCTCCCGCCCTTTTCTCTCCTTTCTCCATCCTCACTGGGAAACGAAGGACGGCTTTGAATCCATTCACACTGACCCTCTGTGGGAGCTGTGCACCCAGAGAGCTCGGCGACCCATAAAACAAAGGATGCTTTTTTGCAAGAAACTGGATGGGACAAGCAACCTCTCCTTCTGAAACTCATAGTCTCCTCTTCCTTCTATTACAGGGCAGGGGTGGCGTGGGGGATAAGCATGGGAGACTGAGGTGAACACTATCCAGAATCCACAACCCTGATTACTATACCAGTTTTCATTTTGCACATTCCCTTCTGGTCTTTGCATACTTACAAGTGCCCCACTGAAGAGGTAGCCTAGAAGATGAGAAATGTAGGTGGCAAGAACACCATGAATATGTTTTATATTTTTATGGAGTTGTGTCATTTACTTGACTTGACTGTCTTACAAGGGTCAGCCCATCTCTAGAGTGGCCAGGGAGGGTCTCTGGTAGAGGAAAGCCTCCCGGACATGCTTCCTGGTGCCACACATGTACGTGCTGTCCCTCTAGGTGGTACACTGGCAAAGCCCCCACATGCACGCCTACTACCCAGCCCTCACCTCTTGGCCGTCGCTGCTAGGAGACATGCTGGCCGATGCCATCAACTGCTTGGGATTCACCTGGGTGAGTAACCATGGCTGTAGCTGTAACTGGTGGCAGCTGGAGATGTAGCAGAAAGTGTCATCCTGGGGCAGGCATATTCTGTCCTGATCTCTGAATGGGGGTTCTAAGTTAAATATTAACAATGGCTACATTCTTTGAGCTTGAACTTTATAGAAATTATCTCATCTTATCCTTTAACCCTATGGAATCATGAGTATTGGCCCATTTTGCAGATAAAGAAATGGAGGCTTGGTAACTTATCTCCCCAGGATCACACAGCTCATAGAGACCGAGATGACATTTGGACTGAGATCTGGTTATTGCTACAGTTTGTGATCCTAACCAAGCACTTTGGTGCCTATGGGTATAACTTCCCCTGGGCTCTTGTCTGTGAAGGGTTAGGGATATATCCTCAGACTCTCCTTAATAACCCCCTAAGGACCAAGCTGCTTTAAATTGTGCCAGAAGCCTCCGCGAACAGCTTTATATTTTAAGCCTGAACTGTTCTAGGGTGTGTCAGGGAGGATGGAGGGCTTCGATGGGGGAGGGGGGAGAGTTGCTATCTTTTCCAGGAAGGAGTGCTTTCTTTCTTAGTCCTAAAACTTGCCCTTGGCCTTCAGGATGCTGCTCACCTGGGTGTTTTGGGGACTAGGGAAGCCAAATGGAAGCAATCATTTCTAGGGCTATTTCTCCATGGAACTTTGGGAGTTAGGAAAGACTTCACCTCATTGAGGTGGGGCATCAATCCAAAGCCCTACATCCTTTTCCCTCTCTGTTGTGGCAGAGGATGGGGTGGGAATGGGGCACAGGGCCTGACACGGACCCCTTCTCCGGGGCTGGGGGGAGATAGGCCAGGTTCCCACTGATAATGTGGGGATGCAGGGAGGGCCAGGGCAGAGACAGATGTGTTTCTGGGGCTGGTGGGGGGACATCTTGGTGTCCTGGGGGCTGTCTGGATGAAGTTGCTTTCCCTCTTCCAGGCCTCCAGCCCTGCATGCACGGAGCTGGAGATGAATGTCATGGACTGGCTGGCGAAAATGCTGGGACTCCCAGAGCACTTCCTGCACCACCACCCCAGCAGCCAGGGAGGAGGCGTCCTGCAGGTGCCTACCTTGGCAAAGCTCCTCCCAGCTTGGGGCCCGAGTAGTGAAAGATAAGCTGAACCCTGTTGCAGGCCATTCTCCTGTTTTCCACGGAGGTTCCCCCCTCCGCCACTGCGTCACCCCCTCCGCCACTATCACCGCCATCATCCTCTTGCCCTTAGCCTTTGTCATTATCCTGATGGTCACCATGATGGCCGACGCGGCCCTCAGAGCTACTGCCTCGGCCGCTACCACCACTCCCACCGTGGCTGGCACCGCCACTCTTCCTTTTTCTCCTTTTTCTTTGAAAAAGATTAAGAAGTCCACCCATGGTCACATTTCCAGTACTGCTCGATTCAGTTTCTTTGTTTCTTACCCGACCGCTCCCCTTCCTTGAATCATTTAACACCTTACGGTAAAAGGAAAAGAGAAGACAAGGAGAGACTTCTTGCCCTCCCTTCTGGGTCCAGGACACCCTGGGCAGTGAGAAAAATGAACACCATAAATTTATCTTATCCTACAGCCCTATCATTTGGATATCTGTCAAATGATAGTTCCTCAAAGATTTCTTGTGTTGTTAAGAGCCATCGGCATAGTGGAGCTTGCTAGGAGCCTCGCGTTGACCGTGCATATTGCTGCGTACTTTTGCATCTATAAATCCTTGATATTTATGAGGGCTCGGTTCTGAGAACTTTGAGGACCCCCAGATTCTTGAATTCTACTCTAATACATAATTTTCCTAGTTTTACAACCTCTAAGATAGAGATAATAATAACTAATAATAGAGCAACAATGTTTTCCTCAGAGAGTGTGTATGAACATTCAATGAGCCCTTCTTCTTCTTCTTTTTTAAAGATTTTATTTACTTGACAGAGAGGGAACACAAGCAGAAGAAGTGGGAGAGGGAGAAGCAGGCTGCCTCCTGAGCAGAGAGCCCAATGCAGGATTCGATCCCAGGACCCTGGGATCATGACCTGAGCCAAAGGCAGATGCTTAACCAACTGAGCCACCCAGGTGCCCCTGAATGAGCCCTTCTTTAAAATATAGATAGCCATGCTGCCCTGAGATGAGACCTGGAAATTTTGCTGGGCTCATTTGCTAGCTGAATGACTCTCCCTCTCTCTCCAGTCTTGCAGCAAGATTAAAATCCTCCCAAGGAAGGCAAATTACTGCATGCTGGGGACCTTCTGGGTCGTTTGCAGATAGTTACAACTTCAGATAGTATATCTGGGCGACATGCTAAATGTCTGCCATACAGGATCTTGCTTTTCATTTAATTATCTCAAGGACTCTGTAGGTAAATACTATCATAACCAATTTTTGAGATAAGAGCACTAGAGCTCGGAGAGGTTAAAAACTTGCCCCAGTTGCCCTGCTGGTAAGTGGAAGAAAGGATTTAAACACATGCTCATCTACATCCAAACGGCGCATCCTCCTGTATTCATCAGCCATGTTCAGTCCTGTAACATCTCTGAGCATTGCTATCCTCATCTGTAGATGGGAATCACAAGTACCTCAGCGAGGTTTTATGAGGAGCCAGTGGGATGACAGAACGTTTTGTAGACTACAAATTATTATTATTACTATTCTGCTGGCTTCCTTGTTGCAGAGTGATATCCAGCTGCTGAATATCTAGTGGGATCTGATCTATACTGCCATCTGCCAGGCTTTTTAGCAGGGAGAGCAAGGAGCTCTATCTGTAGGAAGAGTTCAAGAAGCAAAGACACCAGAGACCGAGTGAATGAATGATGAGAAACCTTTAAGAATTCTGTGAGGTTGCTGAGGGGCCCACTGGATTCCCACAGTCATGGCCAAAACAAAGTCCTAATCCAGCCTTCATTTGGTTAATTAATTAGTACACCCACTCTGGGAGGCAGCCGAAGGAGTGCTTTTCATCTTATAAACAGAAAAGAGTCCCCGGAGGGGCAACGGTAGCCCAAGGTCATGGGAGCCACTGGTAACAGAACCAAGGCCAAAGTGACCAGCCTCTCACATTAAGCCAGGACCCACTCTCTCAAGAATGTCCCTTTAGAAACAAACTCCATTTCCATGTCTAAACTGAATAAATGAACAGTTCTTTATTTTTAGCAAGCTTTATGTGTGGAACAAACATATCTATAGGCAAATTTGTATCTAGCAGAGGCTGAGCAGTCTCTTTTTGGTCTGTGGCCTCTCTAATAAAGATGTTGGTATTAGGTGCAAGTTTGCTTTCATGACTTCCCGGGGCAATTGGAAGAGAGGCTGGTGTCCCAGGAATGCATGGGGTGTTGTGAACGGAGAATGCGGGATAGATCTGTGAGTCAGGAGAAAGGACAACCCTTTGGGCAGGGCCAGGGGAATATGCCAGGGGACAAGAGTAAGAGGCTGCCACTGGCAATCCTTCTTCCACTACAGAGCACAGTCAGCGAGTCCACCTTGATCGCCTTGCTGGCAGCAAGGAAGGACAAAATCCTGGAAATGAAAGCATCTGAACCCGGGGCAGACGAGTCCTCCCTGAATGCCCGGCTCATTGCCTATGCCTCTGACCAGGTGAGTTGCCCAGTACAGGCCAAACCCTGGGGCCAGGGCTTGGCTTCTGGAATCTTCGTTCTTGAGTAATTTTTTTCTAGACATGAGTATGCAGGAGCTCAGGGCGGCGCAGGCCTCAGAGGCTCTCTCCAGGGCTCATGAGGGGAGACACACAGCAAATGTTATTTTCGATTCCCCTAGTCTGGCTTCAGCAGTTTCTGGGGAGTGCTCATCCCGGGTGGACTCTGCTGACAGGGTTTCCATTGTCCTTCTAGGCTCACTCCTCAGTGGAAAAAGCTGGTTTGATTTCCCTGGTGAAGATGAAGTTTCTGCCTGTGGACGACAACTTCTCACTCCGAGGGGAGGTTCTTCAGAAGGCCATCAAGGAGGACAGGGAACGGGGCTTGGTGCCTGTTTTTGTAAGTCAGAACATGTTCTCGGCTTAGAATGATAGGACCTGGAGGCGAGGAAGGAATTTGGGCAGAATTTCAGCAAGTAACATGCTGGAGAAAAAAAAAAAGCGCAGAACAGTTGTCAAATACGATGTTTTACAAATTATGAGTTGCTATTTGTTGGTGTGTTAGGAAATAAATTTTGTGGGTCATAATCCGTATAAGAAACAAGAATAGAAACCATCAGAGTGCATTCCTATAGCCAGAATTGTATGGTTTGGTGAAACTTTTCTTTCACATGCACACATGTACTAGATTGCTGTATAAAATGTATTTCTTACTGCGGGTCATGGTAAAATGTAATGTGAAATACACGCTCTTCCAGTGGGATGGGTAGGATAGATAATAGCTGTGGTTAAATCTTTTTTTTCAGGCCAGCTGTGTCACATGAGCCCACCTTCCCACATTAACTTCCTTTATTTTCCTTCAGGTGTGTGCAACACTGGGGACCACTGGGGTCTGTGCATTTGACTGCCTGTCAGAGCTGGGCCCCATCTGTAAGTGTCTGCCCTGTCTGGCTAGGAAGAGTCATGAACTTTAGACTGTTCCCTAGAGCAAGAACCTGAAATTGGCTCCGTGGCATTATCTTCCCCCTCGTGGGTCAGTGCAGAGAGCTTAAGAAGAGCCACTGAAGGTCACAAGGCAGCCAGGGCACTGTTTTTCCCAGCAGTGGACTGGGGCTTAGAGCTGCCCCCCAGCGCTTCCCTTGAATCCTCTCTAGGAAGCAACAATGGGAGAGTCTCGGGTTTTCGTGCCCTCTCATTTGTATGTCAAAATCTACTTAAAACAGGCTATATGGGAAACACAGGGTAAAGGAGGCACCGTGAAATATTTTCTATTCTAGGCTAAGGAAAGGAAAATGGTAGGGTAGGGGAAACCATGGGGGAAGATATAGGTGGGGAAGAAACCCAAATGGGGTTGCTTAAAATCCCTAAGCAAGAAACCCACTAGGAAAGAGAGACATCCCTTCTGGAACATTTGTGTTAGATGCGTTAACCCTGCTCTCCGGACCAGTGGGGAGTTGCTTTCTGTGCCAGGAACTTCTAGCCTGTCGACCCTCTGGCTGGTGAGAGCAAAAGGCCGGTTGTGGCTCCGTGGATTTTCCCTTCTGGAGGTCCCCACCCCTCCTGTCCATGAGCTGCCCCTGTGGCCCTTCCCCCAGTCCTGCCTCCCAGCCAGGCAACATTTGTCTCGTCAGGTGCCACTGAGGGGTTGTGGCTCCACATCGATGCTGCCTATGCAGGCACGGCCTTCCTGTGCCCCGAGTACCGGGGGTTTCTGAAGGGCATCGAGTACGCTGATTCCTTCACCTTTAACCCTTCCAAGTGGATGATGGTGCACTTTGACTGTACTGGCTTCTGGTGAGTGAGGCAGCCAAGCTTCCAGCCCATGGGAAAGCCTTGCTTCCTCTGGAGAGGCCTCAGCCACTAATGCCTGTTTGGAAACCCACAGGGTCAAGGACAAGTACAAGCTGCAGCAGACCTTCAGCGTGAACCCCATCTACCTCAGGCATGCCGACTCAGGCATGGCCACTGACTTCATGGTGAGTGGCCAGAAACAGTCTCTGGGATGGAAGCTCACTGCACCTGACCTGAGAAGGTCTCCTTGATGTTGACGTCCGTCCGAATTTGGCATATTGTGAATCCATCCCATAATATGTTGCTGTATGCCTTCGGTTTCTAAGCGTATCGAATGAAACCCAGAAAATTGTTAAAAAGCCTAGAAAATGAGACCAACCTCTGAGGCAATATGCCCATTTCCTGAATATGTGTGGCATTCCTTAATTTCCAGAGATGTCTTTTCTACTGTGAGTGGATCGATTCCCTTTTGTCTCCATCTTGGATAATCTTTTCTGCTTAGTGCCCAGCAGCAGGGAAGGGTGGAGAATCTCCATGGGTAGGGAAAAATGCTCCTTGCTTGAATCACTTTCATCTTTTGACCCCAGGGCGGTGGAGGCACGGTGGGAGGCTCCACGGGAGGGGGTGGGGCACAGGTACCCTTCCTGAGCTTCTGGATGCTGCCAGCTAGTCCTGGCCTTCTCAGCTAGTTGCACCTCTGTCTCTTGAACCTGCCCACGTTCTCAGCCTGTACTGTCTCCTGGGGAAGTGAATTCTTCAGATTTACCTCTCAGTCCGAAGAGGAGCCTTTCCTTTAATTGTAGGGGAGACAGAGATGTAAACCAGTTATATCCGTGGCCAATGGGGGGCATCAGAGGAGAGTAGCCGAGCTTAGTTTGAAATGCTACCCCAGCAGTGGGCCTTTGGGAAACTTAGTGGCTCTCTCTGAGCTGTGGCTTCCTCATCTGTAAAATGGGCACAGAGACCCTGATTTCACAGACCCTGATTCACAGAGGCTGAAATGGGAACATACATGTAGATCACTTAATGCAGTCCTGGGAATGTGGCAAATGCTCAATTAACGGTAGGGGTAATATTGCTAAAAATTCTTCTTTTAAGCTGCAGAGATTCACTATAGCAAAGTGGTTAAGCGTTGAGGTGCTAAAGCCAGATGACCTGTGTTTGAATTCTTGTTCCTCCATTTATTAACCTTTTGTGCCTTGGTCAAATGACTTAACCTCTGTGTCTTGGTTTCCTCATCTGTAAAATGAGGGTGATGATAATAATATTGGCTTCTTAGGCTTGTCGTGAGATTCAATGAGTTAATGCAGTGAGGCAGAGAGAGCAATGCCTGGTGTCTGTGATTCAGTTTGTAAAGAAATGGTTTTGTCTTGTCTCCTTGGGCAACTGAAATGTCTTGACCTTTTAGTCCTAAAATAACAGCTCTGTCATCTCTTGATTGTATTGCTTATTCTCCCTCAGACCAGCTCACATTTCCTTTAGATTTTTGAAGCTTTTTGATTGGAATTGTAGCTACTCAGCTTACAGACCATCAAGAGGTTGATAAAAATAGATGAGTAATGGTTCTTGCATCTTCACTGCCCTGTCTGGTAGGTTTTTAGCAATTTTTTAATTAAAAAAACATTTCCACAGCATCCCAAGGGGCAGAGCTCTTCAGGGATAATTCTAAGTTTCTTTCTTGAGTGTGAAATGGGAAATGGTACCCGTTCTTCCATAAGTGTATTTGGATCATCATAACTTAAGAGCATTATCTTACCTTTGCCCATTTTGGATCTCGTGTTACCTTTTTGTTTGCTTGTGTGTTCCCACCAGTGTCATGAGATCTTTCTGTGGTTTGATCCATCAGTTTGGAGATTTTATGGTACTCTCTCTCTTCTAGATAACTTTTTATAAAAAATATTGAATTATACTTTTCATAGCACTGGTCCAGGGGAACCTTATTATTTATATTTCCACATCCAGAAGGTGCGCTTTATGCGTTTCCTTCCCCCACCTCTAATTCTATGGATTCCATTTTCAAGTCTAAAAGAGACTTCTAGAAAATGGAAGCTTCTATCTGTTGTGATCCTGGGAGTCTTCACTGCTGCTCTGACCCAAGCTCTTTCTCCCCCAGGTGGCTGTAGCTATAAATAGAAGCCCAGCCATGTTTGAGAGGAGCCAGAAATAAGCAGCATCCTGGGAGAGAAGACTTACGGACTTCATCCCTGGGCTCTGGCACCACCTAAAATCAGGGCTAGATTTTCTGACCTCAAGCTCCCACTAGCAGATGGGGCTTCCTCTGGAGAGGCCTCAGCCACTAATGCCTGTTTGGAAACCCACAGGGTCAAGGACAAGTACAAGCTGCAGCAGACCTTCAGCGTGAACCCCATCTACCTCAGGCATGCCGACTCTTGCCTTTGGCAGGGGAGACCTGCAAAATCTTGGAAGGACACAGAGGTGGCTTGGGGAATGTCTCGATTTAAAGAAGAGCCACATCACCCTTTCTAAGTCCAAATTTCCTGCTCTAACCAAGAATATCAGCTAGCTGGGTCAGCATGGATTGGTTTTGGAATAGTGACAAGAGGAACAACTGAGCATATGAACATAGTGTGAAGAAATAAAAAATAAAATAATCTCTGCCTCTCATTTTAATTTGCTGGTGAGATAAATTAGCCATTTAGCCATAACCATTTGGGAAGCCATGTTTCTAGAGAAGGCTCTTATTATCCATTCATTATTCTCCCAAAGTGTCCATCTACTAAGGGATGGAGCTGACTGAGTTCCCTGTCACAGGGATTTTGTCCTGTGTCCAGGTTTTGATGCCCTCTGCTGGTAAACCAAAGTCCCCAAGCTGGAAAACAAAGGCTTAGTACTTGACATAGGAGAAACATTGTCTATCCACAACGGGACAGTGTCCCCAAAGGGAAAGTGCCCATGCCAGGTCAGGAAGTGAGTGTGAAGGGTGAAGGTGAGCACATTTTTGAGGATTTGGTAATCCTGTGGACGAGTACATGAATATCAGTGGAACAAATATTTATTTTTAGTCAACAGAAATTGTGGTGAAGCTTTCTGACATTTGAAGAAGAGGTCATTAGAAACTACATTACCACATCAGGGTAACTGTCAGTGTTTTCCAAAGCCTTTGGTCTGTTTTCAGATGTGTGAAACTGGTTTGAAATTGGTTTGAAAATGTTTCGATCTAGGGTGCCCACGGCCTTGAACTTTAAGCTCTGTTGATTTGGTTACCAGGAACAGAGGGTCAGTTTTAGTTTCACAGAGGCCCAGATGTGGATGCTTATTTGAAACCTGAAAGCTGGAGTCATGGCTCCTGAGGGCACGGGAATGTCACAGGAATGTCACAGGAAGAAGTCAGGACCAGACCGTGATATTAAATAATGATCATCTTGGCTCTAGGCAGAAAGACTGCTGTGATTCGTAGCTCACATTTTTATCACCTAAATAGCCACCGCTTGCTGATGACTTCCTGTGAAGCTCTTTGCATTGGTTCTCTTCGCGCCACTTCCTTCGGAGGTGCTGCTCGTTCTTGGTCTCACAAGGAGCCAGTGGGTGGCATCACCCAGGAAGTGGCAAACCCAGAGGGGAAACCCACGTCTGCGGGGCTGTAGCGTCCCAGCTCTTGACCACTCTTCTTTACATTTTTGGGAGAATAGAAATACTATTCTCTGCAATTCAAGGAACTTAGATTCTTTTCGAGAAAAAAAAATGTATTGCCCCATCTTGAATATCAGCCTGAAATGTTTATAGCAGCATTTGAAGCAAAATGGCTTCTCCTTGGTTCAGGGTCATGGGCTTGGTTTCCACTTGTCATGCTCTTGGACAAGGGTAACTCTTGGCTACCTTCCTACGTGACAGGGCAGGCTTTGGTAACTTGCCTTGGCTTTCTCTCCTTAGCAACAGCTTCCGGAGTCATGGTGACACTGTGTATCCCTGGAGGGCAGGGCAGGCAGGGTATGACAATGCCAAGGAGTGTGTGAGGGAGCAGCGCCCTTGCCTCTAATCATCAGCCCTGTGTGCCTTTTTTCTAGCACTGGCAGATCCCCCTGAGCCGGCGGTTTCGCTCTATCAAACTTTGGTTCGTGATTCGGTCCTTTGGCGTGAAGAATCTTCAAGCGCACGTCAGACATGTATGTAGTCTTGTTGTGTGTCCTTGTGGGGGAGGAAGACTGGTTTCTGCCCAGGGGACCTGCGGTGTATGGCTCAGGTGTCTGGGCCTCTTCTTGAGCTCCTGGGACTTGATTATTCAAGGTAGCCATTTCTTTGTTAGCTCGAGGGACCCTGAGCAGAACATGACACCGGGGGGCTATCTGCTGTCTGTTTCCCTGCAGGATGGTCTCATTATGCCTTCTGTTAGTCGTCAAGCACCAGGGAGTGATGGCCTGAGAGCCTATTTTGCAGAGAGAGAAAGAAAATAGATCAAAGGGCAGCGTGTGTGTCTGGAGTAGGAACATATCTTTCTAAGAATTACTCTGATTATCACAGCTGCCTGAAAATTTGAGTCACTCGTGGTTATGCCTGAGACACGGCTCTTCTGGCTTGGACATGTAGACCTACCAAGTCTGGAACAAGCCTCTCTGCTTTGTATCAATACCTATTTACTGAAGGTAAATATTTGGTACAATTTATTTTCACTCAATTCAACAGCAACAACAACAACATCATTATGCTAGAAATAAGACCCAGAAGTAAATGAGACAGGCAGTGCCCCTCTGTCATATTCTTCATGAAACGGGCAGAACTTGACTAAGAATTTTGGCTAGTAGCATTTTTCGTCCATTTCTCCGAGCGCCTATGAATAAGGCAAAACCATTGATAAAAGCCACGGATAAGTCCAAAGACCTTGTCCGTTATCACTCTGTGTGTCTTTCCCCTTTTACCTTCCCTTTAGGGAATTTCTTCTTCATGAAATAAACACAAAACCAAATGAAATGGTTGAAGCAGTAACTGTGATCGGTTTACTGTTGGTAATTTTACATTTGTAATAAACATCAAGGTATTTGGCAACCGGATGTTTATCAATGAGTGGCTGTAGTAGGCATGTAGTAGGGATATCAGGCACTTTGTGCTCTCTCAAGATCCTCAGACTCAAGATTGGAGGTAGTGGGCCGGGAAATGAGACAGTGGAGGTTGCAAATCACCAAGAAAGCTCTTTTGTGTGCAACTTAGGACCGGATAGGCCGCGTGTAGGTGCTGGTCAACTCCCTAATGCTCCTCTTGCAAGTCAAAGCTCCGAATTCCCATCAGTTCCCCTACTCCCTACACTAGGCCCACACTTCCGGGCCTGGCTTTCAAGGACCCGGGTATCAGCCTTTATTTTAGCTCAGGCTTCTCACTGACCCATTACAGCTGTGTCCTCAGTCTGCCTCTGCTCCTTCACCTGTACTTTGTCCTTCTGGATTTCTTTCTCTTCTCCAAATGTTGTTAAAGGATTACATTTCATTTCTCCCAGGAGCTTCCCTGACTGTTCCATCTGCTCTAGTCATGGTCACTGCTTCCTTGGCATTCCTAAGATCACCTACTCAAGCACACTTATAAAACTGAGCTCGCAGGGGACCAATCTCCCACAACAGTAAGGGGTAGAACCAAAACAGAGTTGTTGTGAGTTAATTTTATTTCTTCAACTTGCCTGAGATCATAATTATTACTTGCATAGGGTCTTAAGTTTTAAAAATACCTTATAGTGTTTCATTAGATTCTTACAACAATGCTTGGGATGGCCACCCTGACCAGCCCCATATCATAAGCGAGGCTCAAAGATGGTAATTGCGCTGCTGAAGAGTGGAAAGCCTTCTCGCTTCACAATTTTGGGCTATCTTCTACTATGTGAGCTCTTGAAGGTTATGTAAAACCAAGATGTGTATCTCTCTGTCATACAGTAATGCTTTAGAGCATGGAATCTGGGTTTGGTTTTTCTGTTCTACCCTTTACTATTTGGTGACCTTGGACAAATTACTTAAACTTTTGTGTTTGGCTTCCTGATTTATAAGATGGGAAATGATAGTACGTCTCAAAGCTTAATGGTGATGATTAGATGAGATAATACATATAAAGCCCTTACTTAGTACAGGACCTAATACTCACCTAAGTATTCATTGAATATTTTTTCTTTCCTTTCCTCCTCCTCCTTTTTCTGCTTCTTCCTCTTCCTCCCCTTCCCCACTTCTCCATTTTTTTCCCTTCTTCTAATGATAACAGATGACTGTCCTCATCAACATCATCATCATCATTCATCATTTCCTATCACCTACAATTGGGATTGGTAAACTTTTTCTGTGAAAGACAGACAGTAACTGTTTCTGGCTTTGCGAGCCATACTATTTCTCTTGCAACTATTCAATTCCAACATTGTAGCACAAAAGCCACCGGTAGACAATACATAAACAAATGGGCATGGGTATGTTCCAGGAAGGCGTTGTGTTTGGCCTTGGGGCTGTAGTCTGCCCACCCTCGACCTAGATTGGTTCAGGGCATGGGTAGCAGCAATGCTTTCCCTCCTCATGAAGGTGGCAGGGATGCTGAGCCATTTTCTCTCTCCCCTGGCCCCTGCTTCTACCTTGTTACAATCAGTTTACATTGTAGGAAGCAGCGGAGCATGGTGGGAGGAGCATGTACTTGGTGACCAGGAGACCCGCATTGGGCCACTTGTACCTCAGGGAAGTCACTTTCCTTGAGCCCCGCTGAGAAAATTAGGAGGTTAAGACAGAAGAAACGGGAGTGTGGTGTGAACATGGTGAAGGAAAAGAAAGGGAATGCTAAGTCTGAGATCAGAGGCTTGAAGGGAAGGATAGATCAAAACCTAAAAAGAAAGAAAAGAAAGATCCCAGTGTACTCAAGGAAACAGAGGTCCCCCAACATCCTTCCTGCTTATTCTTCTGGTATAACAGCTGGGCCCACCCAACCACATCCTGCTTGACACCAACTTCATCAACTTTTCCATTAAAACCAAACTTGACCTAGTATAGTCAATGATGGACTGTCTGTACGCCACGTGTATCCCTTGTATAACCGACTGTGTAATGGCCAAAATTGAGAAACTGGGGCAAAAGTGGTGTGATTAGCTAAAGTCCTTTGAGTTCTCCTGAAATTGAGTATCAAGTCTGAGAACCAGGTGATTCAATGAGAACCAGGTGAGAATAATAATTACTTAGCAAATATTTTATTGAAATCCTTCTAGATGCTTAAAGAAACTTTTTAGAAATGAAAGAAAAGGTAAGTCCTGTCCTTGTTTAGTTAATAATTTTAGGTTTTAAAAAAAAGGAAAATTTAAAAAATGACAAACTTCAGTGAAAGATTAATATGGTACAAAGGTTTAAATTTTTTTATTGTGGGAAAATATCCATAATGTAAAATTGACAACTTTAACCATTTTTAAGTGTAAAATTCAGTGACATTGTGTACAATCCCAATATGTGCAACCATCATTACTATTTCCAGAACTTCTCCCATCATCCCAAACAGAAATGCTGTACTTGTTAAACTTGTGCAGAGGGTTTTCTTTCTTTCTTTCTTCTTTCTT
>NW_027397087.1:16483049-16533310 GCF_003265705.2 Callorhinus ursinus | reverse complement strand
CAAGATTTTATTTATTTATTTGAGAGAGAGAGAGAGAGAGAGAGAACACAGAGGGAGACTGAGCAGGGAGCCTGACGTAGGGCTCCATCCCAGGACCCTGAGATCATGACCTGAGCCAAAGGCAGGTGCTCAACTGACTGAGCCACCCAGGCGCCCTGAGAGTTTTCAATGATGTATGTAGGGAGGATGTATAAAAATATATTCTCTGTGGAATGAAAAAAAAAAGAGGGGGTAATGAAACAACATGTGAGGTATAAGGTATGAAAAGGTTTGAGAGGCAAGGGAAAGATGTAGGCTTAGGATAAGGGCAGGGCTTTTGACAGCCCACATGGTGCCTCTACATACTGCGAAAACAAGAATCTTCCTCTGGGCAGATACAGCCTGTACAAATTATCTGGATGGGAATGCAGAGATTGGGCTGGGTTTTGGCCCTCGCTTGCCACCTGGACCAGTCAGAAAGCTGTGAAGCCAGGATATGAGGCCAGATTGCATTGATTGCAAAGCACATGCATTCCGGCTCTGGGGCTGAGTTGAAAGAGAGCCCTCAGAAATGAATTCCTGAGGTGGATCTGATGTGACAAGCAATAGGACATTGCTCACGGGAGGTTTTCCAGCTTGGAATATGAGCTAAATCAAATGGAGAAGAAAATCAGGCAGAAGCCATTCAGAACTCTGTGGTTCAAAGGTGTCACATTTAAACCCATTTAGCAGTGTGAAACTTTATGCAGAATTGTCCCTTGCCGATTATTAATCTCAGTTCTCTCTATATTTACAATTTTAGGGCACTGAAATGGCAAAATATTTTGAGTCTCTGGTCAGAAATGACCCTTTCTTTGAAATCCCTGCCAAGAGGCACCTTGGCCTGGTGGTTTTTCGCTTAAAGGTAATGCCATCTCCCATGGCTTATAATTATGTTATTTGGTGGTTGTTCAGCCTCTTGGATCTATAAATACTGGGCTTCTGGGGATGCTTGGGGGGGGGGGATATGACACAGACGTCATTTTTCTTTATTCTTCAAACAGGGTCCTAATTGTCTCACAGAAAGTGTATTAAAGGAATTAGCTAAAGCTGGCCGTCTCTTCCTCATCCCGGCCACTATCCAGGACAAGTTGATCATCCGTTTCACTGTGACATCCCAGTTCACCACCAGAGGGGACATCCTGAGAGACTGGAATCTCATTCGAGATGCTGCTACTCTCATCCTGAGTCAGCACTGTACTTCCCAACCTAGCCCTCAGGTTGGGAACCTCATCCCCCAAACCACGGGCCCCAGAGCCTTGGCCAATGGGATGTCCCTTCAGTCTGCCCATGGGGCAGGCTATGACCAAGCCCAGGCCAGGAAGATCATCAAGCAGCCTCAGTGTGTGGGGGCCAGTCCTATGAAAAGGGAAGACAGCTGCCATCTTGAAACCCTCTTGGACCCACTTGATGACGACTGCTTTTCAGAAGAGGCCACAGACGTCACCAAGCACAAGCTATCCTCCTTCCTGTTCAATTATTTGTCTGTGCAAAATAAGAAGAAGGCTGTGCGTTCCTTCAGTTGCAACAGCATGCCTGTGAGTGCTCAGAAGCCACTGCCTGCGGATGGCTCTGTGAAGAATGGTGGCTCCTCCAGGGCCAGAATCTTCTCTAGGTTCCCAGAAGAGATGATGATGTTAAAGAAAAGTGCCTTCAAAAAACTCATCAAGTTTTACAGCGTCCCAAGCTTTCCAGAATGCAGCTCTCAGTGTGGGCTCCAGTTGCCCTGTTGCCCTCTGCAGGCGATGGTTTAGACCAGGGGTTTCAGCCAGAATCCAAGAATGTGTTTCAGGGAGTTGCTGAGCCCCTCAAAATTGTATGCTGAATTTGTGTGCTTATGTGTATGTGCATTTTTCTTAAGAGAGAGCCCATCACTTTATCAGATTCTCACAGAGGTTCATGACCCTTGACAAGATACAAATGGGTAGCTTAAGGCAGCATGGTACAGAGGGCCCCAGCCATCTGGTCAGAGAGAAAGGACCCCAGGAAGTGTACTGACAGGCAGCTTCTGTGGTTCAGCTTGTGATATGAAATATATTATAGAAATAAATTGTACTTGTCCCTGAAAAACTATCTTGTGTGACTTAATTGACCACTGAGACATTGACTAATTCATCAGAGCATATCCTGGAGCCTAAATATATGTATTTATGGATTCTCCTTTTTGGGATGTGGATTTAACTCTGAAAGAATGACTTTGGAGGAGCCCTTGGTATGAAGAAGGCAGGCAGTTTGAGGTAGGCACTGTGACTCACAGTTTATAAATGAGGAGACCGCGGCCCCAGGTCACAAAAGCTTGTAAGTGGGCAAAGCCAGGTCTCCTTGTCTTTGATAAAACTCATGCTATTTCCACCGTGCTGTACTTGATCAGAAGCTCACAGTCCAGCAGGCCCCCCCCTCCCCAGTCCTTCAGTACATTTCAAAGTTCCCTCTCTAGATTTGGAACTTGTACATTTTCTCTCTGGACGCTGTTGTCAAATAAAAGCTGTCCTCCCAGGCAGCTTGCCCAGTTAATTCATAGGTCAAAACCTGTTTTCTTCCTATTTGAGATGGCTCTGAAATGGGTTATATTAACATTGTCAAAGGTAAACAAAGCTGGATGCTAGTTAAAGTGGTAAGGATAGATTTTACTCAGTAATATATTGTTGCAGTAGGGAAAAGGGTCCAGGATAAAGTAGACTCAACTTTAACTTGGAGGTGAGCAGGCACTTTATAGGGAGAATGAGTGGGAAGGAGGCAAGCAGGGTCTTGGTAGAGTCAGGGAAGTGAAAAATGACAAAAAGCAGGAAGAGGGCATAGGTCCACGTGAAATCCATCCGGGTTTGCTAACTGGTGCTTAGTGAAGTTAGACTTCTATCCCCCCCATAGGGGCTGGGAAACAGGCCCATCTTCAAGTGTTGGGTGGAACCAACAGTAAATACCTTTTGTCAGCCTTGATTTTTCATAGTCAGGTACTTTCAGGGGAGCCAGGGTCATCCTAGGGTTGTGGCCTTGAGCTGTTGGAGCCTATGTTAGTATTTGTCCAAGTCTTTACAGGCCAAGGTTGAGGCGTGGTCAACAAGATGGCTTGGAGGAGCCCGGCTAGAGTTTGGTCAAGGAGAGAGTTTTTATCAAGAGCATAAAGTTTCATGTTGACACTTCTTTCTAAGGGTCTTTCCAGTCAGCTTTCCTTGAAGGTCTGACCTGACTTCCTTCCTCATAGAGGCTTGGAGAACTATCACACTAGTGCTCAGCTCATCTCTTGGTCCATAGCAGGCACCCACAAAATGCTTGAGTGGATGTGCAAATGAACAACATGTGAACAAATCATCTCTTGGGTATGTCACTTCACTTGGCTAATCTTATCCATTTTTATAGTGATTCTCATTTGCTTCCATTTTTCATGCTGACATTTCCTAGTTTTATCCCCAAATTATTTTGCTGGCTGGAACATCCTATCTATGCACTGACTACAGGTTTCCAAACAATATGTTTGAAATTGGAGACCTATTGATTGATTTACATGGATATCAGCTTACGTTTTTAAAAAATAATCCACTTGTACTTTCAAACGATGATTCGTGCAGATGTTTTTACAGGCATAGTTTGTGACCCTTCTAAAAGAGAAATATTGGTCTTTAAAACTGATTATCTGTCACAGGTAATGGCTTACTTTGATGTACACACACGCGAACCCAGGTGTTGAGGCCACTGTGCTGGCGTCTGTACCCATCACAGTGGACCTGTGGTACCTGGCCAGAACCACAGAGCTTTGGGGAAGCGGGAGACTGAGAAAGCCATCCGGCCGGGAGGGAGAGTTTCTGACTATCCAACTGGAAAGTCTAAAACCTGGCTCAAAGGTGGTCAGGCCCCAGTAGCCTCTGGTTACAGGCAAACTAATGTTCTGGCTAACAGTGTAAATGCTGACCCTTATCTGAGAACACACCCTTTGACATAACCTCTCCTTGCAACCAGATCTACTTTAACAAGATCAGAAGTCACATAATTGCACAATGTGATATTTTCGAAAACAAAAGTCATGTTCTCTCCCATCATTTGGGTTCAAATTGTCCCTGGGAGGTCAGCACAGCAAAGGCAGAGATATTTAGAGTTTTGCAAAAATTCCTAAGTGCTGACATACAAGCAACAACGTTACTGTTGGCAAAATTCACAAAGACGCAGGAGTATCTGGAGTTTTCCGAGGCCATCCTCAAATCCCTTAGGCATATTAAGTGCTCAGGCATTACTCATCACTGGGCATAATGAGTGGGGGCAGGGATTCTGGTCATGAGTCTTAGTCACTTAAAAACACGGAGAGAGTTTAATCAATATTTCTACAACTGTGTTGGGGGTGGGGGTGGTGACCTCTCTTGTCATCTATCATTGAGGATCCCCGAATATGTTTTCCTGGGGCCTTATGAGGGTTAAACTGGGGGAGAATTGGGGCTCCTTGCCAGCTCCTGGTCATCTGAAGAAGTCCTCTAGGGAAGGAAACTCCATTTCTTTTAGGGAGGCGGGAGTGAACTTGGATTACACTTTTTGGACATGGACTTAGTTACTACGCTGTTCCCGTTTCCTAGGATAAGCTCTAGGAAAGAACATGTTGTCTTGATTGCCACTACGAGGGACCTGCTCCTAAGACTCTGTGTACAACTGACAGAGGCAGAGCGTAAGGAGTTCTCCTCAGGAAGGGAGCCGGCTGAGTGTAGAGAGAAAGAGCCTGTCTGCAAGAGCTCTTCAAAATTTCCAAACCTTCTTGCATCATGCCCAAGGGGCCTAGGTGCTTAAACAGGCTGCTTGGCAGGAGACTGGCTGTGGAGTGAAACCAGCTCAGGTTTGAGGAGCACGTGGGACTGGGGGTTACTAACCGGAGATCTGGGACTTCCCTGGTCCACAGATACATTTTGTTCAGGCATGTGGAAGTCCTATAAAATCTGAGCCTTCACATTAAAAAGATTAGGGGGTTCCCATGAATAGCTGGGTTTCTGTTTTCTGAATAATCAGATCTTAGAAGTACCTGAGCTGTATTCCCACATGACAGTAATCAGCCAACTGAAGCTAAGTAGTGGCTACCCTCATGTTTGCCACGTTCGTAACTTGATTCCCTCGTCCCCGTTACTAATGTGAATCCTGAAGACACTTGAGTGTACAATCCTAGATGAAGTTAAAAAATATCTACTAACACCTTCTACGTATATAATTCTGATGCTGTTGGCTTAGGCTCCTTCAAAGACTCTAGGTGGCGTTCTCACGGGCTGGAGAATGCAGTTTGTAGACAGGGGCCTGGATGCTATTAGGAGGGGAGAGTTGGCCTCACACTGGAGCTGGATTTCCACTGGACTGTTCATTAGTGACCCAGCCCCCTCACCTTTCAACTTCTTGCCATTTTTTTTTTTTTTTACCTAGAATGCCATTATCATTATGAGTTAGGACACGTGTGAAAAGTTACCAATGAGGCTGTTAGGCTCAGGGTTTGCATTTAGAATAAAGTCAGGAAAGAGACAATGCCATCGCATCTGTTGGCATTCATCTATTTTATTATATATTTAAAAAAATAATGCACCCTCTAACAAGCTTGATCTGCAAATACGAATGGAAGGTGCGAATTGAAAAATACTTATCTCTAAATATTTTCACATGTAAAGGTTCAGGTGTAATTTTAAAAAGCCCTTATTGGAATGCATAAAAAATTACATCTTGTAATCTTCAATCAAATTAAGGTTGGATTACATCAAGTGGCTGTACTAGGTTCATTCAGTTTCTTTCTGGAAATGTGAATTAGCCTCTTAGAAATATTCAGAGTTTCAGAGTTTTATTATTTATGGCATTGTAAATGTCCTCAGTCATCGGCACATACATTTCTGCTTTGTCATCCAAGAAATATAAGGCATCTTTGATGACTGCAGGGTTAAAGCCCTCCTCCATGAGGGTCACTTTGCGGTGTTTAAAAGTTCCGGTAATCTCAATGGTGTCCTGAAAAACAGCAAACAGTCCACATTGTTGGAGTGTTGTGTAAACAGATGAGGGTTCAGGGCAAGGGGCAGAGGTGGGGCCGGAGGGCTGGCAACCCACAGGCATCTCGGGCTCAGGTGGAAGCTGTGAAAGGCAGTTCCACGTATCAATATCTCCTGTTTACAGAAGCTCCACGGGGCGGGTGGGGGGGGCTTGTTTTCATTCCTCTGGGGCTTTAAAATCACCTGTGGGGCATGAGGGGCTGTGGAGTGTGAAAGGCAGAGCAGAGCTGCTTATTGAGCTCCAGGAGTTACTAGAATATCCTGATTTATGGTGGGGTGGGGCTAGGGATCATCTACACACAGATGATTTTTTTTTCAGTTGCTAGGTGATGGCTGATCTGAGGGTATTTCAATGTTCATGTCTCTCAACCATTCTCGTAGTAAAGCAAATGTCAGTGCTTTATGAACATCAGCAGAAATAACCCTGTAACTTCCGCAGTAGCAGGTAATCTAATATTTCTTTTCTCAAGTCTTCAGCTATAGAATCATAGAGCTCACAGTCCAAAAGTGAAGTGTTAAGCTAACCAACGGGTTAATGCTTGTGAAAGAAAAAAAAAATCCCTCTGATGGTGATAGTTAAGCTTTTGATAGTTCCAAAACGGCTAATGATGCCCAATTAAATTTCACACCCTAGAAAGGTGTAGAACTTCAGTGGATTTTTCCATTCTTTAAAACTGGAAACAACAAAGAGGAGGGTCGGAGCATTTCTATTTTAAGTGTCTGTCATGCCTCGTCAAACACAGACTTTGTGAGTTATCTGCTAATACTGCTGCTGAGTGAACTGGTCTGTCATTTTAGGGGACAAGGGATCAGGATTTGGCTTCCGCTAGTTCTATTTTCTGATATTTCCGCTTCCTGTTGAGCTTCCAGGTTAGGGTTAGTGAAAATATGGCTAATAGGTTCACCATGGTAGAAGGCAGTTGTTCCCTAAGAGACAGCGGTCTCCAAGAGAGAGGATAATTGAACTAGAGAGCAAGAGTTCTCACCTGTATTCTAAGGAACCGGGGCCTTGCATAAGTGGGCAGGTAATCGGCAACATGGTTAAAGAGTTTCTTTCCATCAAATACATAGTTTTCCTTCATTTTGATCGCAGCCATGCCAATTCGACCCTCATGACCTAGAAATAAAGTGAGAAAATATTAGACGTGTTGTCCTATTTATGATGCTTTCCTAGTTCAAAGAAGAGGGGACTGAGAACATTACAACATGGGTTTCTTTTGGATAGTTGGAATTTTTATTTCAGATATATGTTGAAGTTATTCTAAGGTGAATACAACAACAAGAGCTATACACTGATTAAATCTTCTTTCTAAAGATTTATTCATTTTAGAAAGAGAGAGAGAGAGAGTGGGGAGGGGCAGAAGGAGAGGGAGAGAGAAATTTTAGCAGACGCCTCATTGAGCTCAGAGCCTGACTCGGGGCTCGATCCCAAGACCGTGAGATCATGACCTGAGCTGAAACCAAGAGTCGGACGCTCAATGGACTGCGCCGCCCAGGGGCCCCCATTAAATCTTTATCACATGCCAGACCCTATACTAAGTGTGTTTTATGGACTACCCCATTTAACCCTCACCACAGCCTTATGAAGAAGTAGAAATGTTATCTCCATTTTACAGATGGAAAAAACCTGAGGCTTAAAGACATGAAGGGATTTGTTCAAGCTCACACAGCAAATAATAGGCAGAGTCAGACAGTGCTTGTCGAGGTCATCCTTCTTAGTGGCCTACACGAAAACACCTGAATGGGAGACAGGTCCCACTTGTGGCTCAGGGAATTTTGTTTTTTGGACTCCTGTGAAAAGTCCTTGCTCTGCTGTCATGAACCACTGGGCTCGGGGTGCAGCGTCAGGTCTGTTGTGCTTGGGCACAAACAGCACCTTTGAGACATTTATTTAATCAAGATACTTAATAGCTCCGCCTCTCTGCATTTCAGAGAAGCTGTGGGTCAGAAGGGTGACAGGAGGCGCAAGGTGAGCTGCTGTGGGCCCTCCCGTTGATAAGCTTTATTCCCAAAGAGGCCATGTCTCCACTGAGACAGCAGATCCAGCAGTTCTTTCCTCCCTGTCAGGCAGCAACGTAAGTGGAGAGGAGTTTAGAACAATTCCTATACTGTTTTCTTGTGAGGACAGTGGTAATTAGGTCTTAATACGTCTTCTACCTGATGCAGCAGACCCAGCGGGAGTCTAGGTCCACTTCCCTGAACTACTTAGCTGTAATCAGAGAGGGGAAGGAGCCGTCCTTCGTCACCTGGGCCGCAGCTTTCGAAACCTCTCCCATGGTGATTGTGTGCTTACCTGTGGCTCTAAAGAAGGTAGGAAACAAGAGGGAACATTAAAAGAAAGGAAATGCACCCCTATACAATTTGCCTCTTAGCTGAAGGAGGGAGGAAGGGCACCGGGCTCTCTTTCTCTAGGGGTCCCTTGTAGCTCTGTTTTGAGAGCACCCGTCTCCGGAATCTCGAATGTCTCAGGTAAGCTTCTTTTAGAATCAAGGCAGAGGCTGATGCAACAGAAATCTTGAGCACTGACTGCCTCCTTGCCTCTTGCTCTGACAGAGGCAATGCCCAACTGAGACACGAATAGTCCTATTGGGTCTCAAGTCTCTGCCCCGGCTCCCAGGGGTTGGTTTGGGGTCAGTTCAGCTCCAGTTTACAGCTCTTCTGGCCAGAGTCTCTCTAGAGCTGCACTGTCCAGTGTGGTAGCCACTGGTTACATTTGGCTAGTAAAATTAATTATAATAAAATCCAATAAAAAATTCAATTCCTCAGTGGTACTAGCCACATTTGGAGTGCTTAGCAGCCATGTGGTAGTTATTGGCTACCATACTGGACAGTGCAGACATAGAACATTTTCATCATTGCAGAAAGTTCTACTGAGAACAAAAAGTTCTAGAGAGTAGCTGGGAAGTTCTGGTGTGACACCTAAAAAATGTCAACTGGACCCAAACTTTGGAGTACCTTCCTGGTCCAAAGCTGAGATGTGGGAAGGTCTTGCTGAGCTCTTGGCTGCTGAGAATCACTCTGGTAGACTGGCTTATTCTAGATAGCCCTGCCACATTTCTAGGCTGGAATGGAGCTGGCTGTGTGCCTGGCAGGCCAGCCAGCCACAGGCGTGGCATTGAGAATCAGACTCTGAAAGCCGAGAGACACTACTTCTCAGTTCATCTCTAATCTTTTAATGCTGCAAGAATTCTCATAGGACATCCAGCTCCTTTACACACCCCAGTCGGTGGGGCATTCCCCACCTCAGGAGATAGGCTTTTCTGTTGTCCGTCTCTGGTTATAGGAGGCGTCTCAGGCTAAAGTTTGCTCCCTGGTGTTGCACACCTGTTCCTAGTTCTACCTGACTGCCTTACAATCATTTGAAAACCATTAGCTTCCTCTTCTTTTTGTTCTAGATTGGTGACTCCCAAACCTTATTGGTTGTTAGAGTCACTTGGGGATTAAAAGAAGACATGAAGAGTCTGAGTCCCAAACCCTAGAGGTTCTGATCCATTAGATCTGGCTTTAAAAAGTTTTCCAGATTGAATCACTATACTGTACACCTGAGACTAATACTACACTGTACCTTAAGTAACTGGAATTTAAATAAAAACTTAAAACAAAAGTTCTTCAGATGATTCTGATGATTGGCCGGACGAGGCTTCAGTGCTTCTCAGAATTTAGTGTTTTTAAAAAGTTGTGGTCACACACATGTAACATAAAATTCATCATCTTAGCCATTTTAAAGTGCACAATTCATTGGTATTTTGTACATTCACAACATTCTGCAACTATCATCCATCTAGTTCTAGAACATTTTCATCACCTCCAAATCAGACTTCATTGTTTTTAAGAATCACTGGCGGGTTTGTTAAGACAGCTGCCCAGACCCCACCCCAGAGATTCGGATTCAGTAAGTAGGTCCGGGGTCGGCCTGAGAATTCGCATTGTGAACAAGCTCCCGCGTGATGCTGCTGCTGGTCCAGGGATCCCACTCTGAAGAGCAGTGGATTCGATCCTTCCATTCCATTCCCCAGATTCTCTCAACTTCTCATACACATTCTTTTGTGTTGTTACCTAAATCCACATTTGGAAGTGCATGCAACATTTCAGGTGGGGTCTGTGAGAGCCCAGCATGCCATGACGGCAGACAACCAGGACATGTGCCCTTGGGTGAATTCAGCCCACGTTCCAACACGAGAAGCGTGCTGTACCCCTCACGCTCTGTGACCTGAGATGCGGCTGTACTTCCCATCGTGGCATTGCCATAGGGTTGGAGAGGAACAGGGAGGAGAAAGTCTCAAATATTCTTTAAAAAATAAGAGACAGTACAAGGTCATGGAAACCATCACAGCTCAGGAAAGAGAGACTTTTGGATTTCCATTTTGAAAATAGGTGAAACTCCCAACTACTGAGTTCTGAGGGAATGCTAATCATCTCCCTAGCACCTGATATTTGGACAGTGATTTGGAGGTTTTAATCTTCTCTGTCATCTATAATTAAAATGATTTCTTCTCATGACAATACTCATGGGTACCTCTGGTAAATAGGTGTTTAGTATTTATGTAGTTGAAATGAATGAGTTCTCTTGACAATCTCAACAGCAGGGCTGGTATTACCACTAATTTTAGTGATTTGCCCAAAGTCCAATAGCCAGCAGGTACTGGAGCCAAGGACCCAAAGTCAGACCTCAGCACTCCCCACTCTGCTAGCAGAGGCAGATCTGCAGATGAAGGCGTGGTGATCCCACTCTGTGTGATGATTCTGAAACTCATGGGGTGGGCTGAGGTCAAGGACCTGTTTTAAAAGAAGTCTGGACAAAGTCAGCTCCTTTTCAGTTTTTTCTCCTAGCAACTCTACTTGTTTTTATTTGTGATTCCCAGTTCAGAGGCCAAGGGATCATTTCCCAGCTATCAAGCCTGACACATCTTTTCCTGAGGTGTGCCAAATGCAGTGTGGGACCATGTATCTTGGAGAGATCTGGCTTGCCCGAGAGCCCAAGAACAGCTGGGGAGCTGAACCACAGAAGGAGGCCAGATTCAGATGTACTGACCTGGCTGATTTACAGTGGAATATAAACCAGACATCAGCCCCTTACTCCCAGGTGGCTGAAAGAGCTGTTTGACTCTCCAGCTGGCGGGCAAAAGGGATGACAAACTTTGCTCTGGGGTTAAAATTATGTTCAGTTCCTGTATGGGTTTAGGCATAACATTTAGACTTATAATATTCTGTGCATACCTGGCACAGACACTCCATAAACATTTACTTCTTGGACAAAATCGACCAGTCCTACTGTATCAGCAACTTCAGTGGTGGCCACATTTTCCCCTTTCCAGCTGGAAGAAAAGGCAAGGTTAGCAGAGGTTACCAGTGGGCCCTGGCCAGGCTGCCATGACAGGGCAGGTGGTATCTCCAGACTGCTGGAGGGTGTCTGCACCCGTTTTCCCATCTCTTTCCCCAAATCCCCACAACTCAGTCATGGGGAGGCATCCTGCTTGAGAAACAAAACACAAAGGCATAGGCTAAAATAATAAAATGTGAAATTCCAATCTCACCACATGAAACATGATACAAAGAATGATGTTGTTCTAATGTCGAAATACAGGTTTGGCCTAAGAAAGGCCCAGGAAATAAAAAATAAGTCTCAATGACTTTTTGTTGTGTTTAGGTCTCTCACTTTTCTTATTAACTTTGGTTGCTATTTAATTCAATTTAATAGAATGTTGTCCTTGTATTTTAGGGTCTCATGGCAAAGGGAAAGCTTTGAATAGAAGATATACTTTATTTGCAGGGAGGTTATAATGTTAGTGCCCAATCAGGTGCTACTTTTCCACTTAATAAAGAGTTAAAATTTGTCTTACATTTAAAAATTCTTTAGATCAACATGAAGTTGGCATAAAATCATGGCATAAAATCATATGGATCCTGAGTCAGGGAATACTAGAGATGGAAAGATCACTGGGACCCTCATTTCGTGGGTGAAGGAATTGGGGTTGAGAAAGCCTACCTGCCTTGATAGCACAGCTGGTCAGGAGTAAGAGGTGAGCTTAGGAGCTTGGTTCTCCTCATTCACATTCTTGCTCTTCCTACTGCAGCCAGACACCTTCCATCCCTTCCTCAATACATTCATGCAAAAAGTAATCATGTGTGTTAAGCACTGTGCTTGGTGCTGGGAGTGAACCAGCAGACACAGGGCCTGGCCTCAGGGAGCTTACATAGGAAGGAAGCTGATTAAACCAAAGTGTCATGAGGCTGGAGGACCATGCTGCAGTTAGGAATTAGTTTCATGGTCTTATTGTAACTTCTTGGTGTTATTCAAACTTCATGGTGCTGACTGGGGTTTCTGTGGGAAACCACCTGGTTAGGGCTGGAGCGTGGGAGGGAGGGAAACAGGCGGGGCTCAGAACCCTTCACCTCCTCTTCAGCTAGATCAGCTTCACATTAGTTTACATTTGATTTTATCTGAAGAAAGTTTACATTTGATTTCCCCATGATTGGAAATAGTGTGAAAATTCCTGGCTGTCCTACGAGTGTCTGGTAATAACTGAGGATAAATGAGAGAAATTGGATGGAATATTAGGCTCCAAAAATCGGGCACAGGTTTTCTGCCTTTTTCTCATCTGGTGTTGCTCAAGCAAGTTGTCTGTCTGTGCATTGCAGAGTGACACTTCCTGTGTTTTGTTCCTTATTTTCTGGGAATACAGAAGGTCGACCTGACATGCCAAGAGATAGAAGGAAATAGAGCATCGTAGCCAAAGTAGAATGTAATTCCAATTTAGGAGTCAGCCAAATTGTGCATGTGTTTGTTTTTTGGCTCAGTAATTCAAAGAAACCAACCGGAAAGTATCTCCAACTCGGTCATGGAAGTAGATGAAATTTTCATGGTCAATCATTAAGAGATCGCCACTATTGAAATAGAGGTCTCCTTTCTTAAAGACATCTCTCAGTTTTTTCTTCTCTGTCTGAGTATTTCCTCCAGCATAGCCACTAAAGGGCGCAAGTTGTGTGATTCCGCAAACAAGGAGTCCAACTTCACCTAAGACAGAAGAAAGTAAATTGTTATTTTATGTGCAAGCAGTAGGCAAATTTTATGATTAACATTCTCTTAAAACTGTTGCCATACACTCAAAAATGGGCATCTTCACACATGGACCTTAAACCTGCTACACATACCATTTTTAATTTATTTTAATGAATTAATTTTTTTTTTCAAATACCATTTTTAACCTTACAGGGGCTGGTACTAAGCCTGTCTTCAACAATGAAAAAATTAAAGACTGGCTTTTTTTATAATTAAAATGCCCTCAGAAAAATGTAGTGCAATGTTGTTCAAGTTGCATTTTCAGTTACCTTTATTAGAAATCATTTACAAAGCTGATCTCATTTTCTGCGTACAGTGGCAACATTCAGATGCTTATCATTTCAATAATTTGCATATATTATTAGGAATCAGTTTTTGAACTTACAAATGGAAGATATTTTCTCCTTTACCTCAATCTTTAATTTTCCACAACCTAATACAACTCACAAGTGAAATAGCCCCATCATTCCATCTTAATTTTACAGCATTTCCAAGATATAAACTTACAAAATTCTCTTTCAATCTGTTTTGATTGACCAAATGCACAGATTTTCCAAATTCTAGATCTTGAAGCGCCATATATATTTGTTCTGCAAGTGGATCCTAAAATTCTCTGAAAAGCGACTATGTTCAAAATAATTTTTATCTCATTTTACAGAAGATATGCATATCCCTCATATGCATAACCCTAAGTTCTACCAATGGACATTGCCCCAGTTATTAAATTAACCCTGGGCTGAAATTAGCATATATTTTTTTTTCAGACTACGCCCAGATTTTAAAATTTGTAATAAAGTTGAAACTCATTGGTTTTCCTATGCTTTTCTGAACTCTTGTAATTGGGTTTTGATCACATTTTATATTAAAGTGGCTAACCCATGGCTTAAAAAAAATAAAATCTAAATAACACCAAACTAAGAAAATTCTTTTAAAAACCTATCCTTCCCTGCCATATATATTTAAGTGTGTGAAGTCTGGCTGTAACAGGGGGTTTTGGAACGTGTCGGGTATGCCTAGAGCGAGAGTGACAGAGGTCATGAGAATTTTACCTTAGCAACTTTGCTTTTTTCATTCCTTGATAGAAACATGAAAAAATGCCTAGCTTTGGAGCAAAATAACACAATGCTAAGAAGTGGTGAATGCTAAAGAACAAAAAACAAAGAAACCCAAAAAACCAACCAACCAAACCAAGCAACTGTTGCCATACAATCCAGTGGCAACAAGCTGGCTGTAAGAAGTGTCCCTTTCCATGCCCATGTACATGTGTATCCATACACGTCAGATACACATGTATAGACACTGTACAAAGTACAGAATTCTATGTGGCCACACATTTGTAATTCTAAAAATGCTAGTATTTTACTGAATAATGATTTACACACATCATTAGACAAATGCACAGTATGTTAAGCTTGAAGGTAAAGACCCTCTAAAGCAAACTATATTTTGCAACCATAATTACATATTCCTTTCCACAAAATACCCCATTGTCAGGAAGTTGTTAAGCTAGGTTTCAAAGTATAATTATGTTACGTGTAGTGGTAAATTAGTACCTTTTGGAATTTCTGTAACTATTTCTGAGGGTACTTAAATAAATCTCTTTTATTCCCCCACTCTAAAAAATTTTACCACGCATTCATTTTAGCAATGATATGTTAGTTCTTAATAGTCACTTGATAAAGGTAAGAAAAAACCCAGGTTAACTGAACAAAACTCTCCCGTACCTTTGGGAACTCTGATGCAATATCCATTTCCATCTCGCACAGGCTCATCTTTCTCCACATCATATTTAATCAGATCGTAAGCTATGACTTTCTAGCAAAATGAAAATATATCATTTTATTTATTTATTTTCAAAGATTTTATTTATTTGAGGGAGGGAGAAGGAGAGAGGGCGCGCACGCAAGCACAAGCATGGGGAGGGGCAGAGGCAGAGGGAGAAGCAGGCTCCCTGCTGAGCAGGAAGCTAGACACAGGGCTCATCCCAGGACTCTGGGATCATGACCTAAGCCGAAGGCAGACACTTAGCTGACTGAGCCACCCAGGCACCCCAAAATATATCATTTTAAATACAAATTTCTTCACATCTTTTCCTTTTTATTGTGGTATAGCATATATTAAGTACAAAAAGTGCATATATCTTAAATACCCAGCTTGATAAAATTACATATGGACCCATCCATGTCACTACCACCTAGACCAAGAAATAAAACATTTCCAAATACTGTCAAAAGTCTCCTCTTGCCCCTTTCTGTCAAATCCACCACTATTCTAACTTATCACCATCAATTAGTCTTATACTTCAAATAAATGAGATAAGGGGATGAAGTATGTGTCTTTGTGTTGCTGTTTTCCCACTGTATAATGTCTGTTACTCATCTAGCCACGCTAATGGTTTTTTCCCCAATAGGTCATTTTTTATTGCCATGGAATTTTCCTTGTATGAATATACCACAATTGATCTATCCTCCCGTTAACTGGCATTTGGACTGTTTTGAGTTTTAGACTTTTACAAGTGATGCTGTTATGAACACTCATACATGTGTTTTGGTAGACATATCACAAGTGGGTTTTAAAAACCCGTATGCCAGTGTTAGAAGTTTCATGTTTCCACACGTTTTCCAATATATTTAAGGCTCAGTGGTATAATTATTTCATGCCTGTGGCTATAAAATGATTAAAACTCCCATATTTCACATACACATTTCAAAGGCATAAGAATTTACATTTATGTAGTTCAGTAAGAGTAATAAGTATATTATTTTCTCTAATATTATCTACTCTTATTTTCTCTACTAAATAGGATGGTATTTAGAAGTAAATTATTAGCCAGGAAGACTGTATCCATTTCAAATTTATATTTAAGTCTCTATGATAAGTTAACCAGTCATATTCTTTAATTGTAGCAGATGACCACAATAATCAAGTAGCATTCATAGTCAGCCAATGTTAGATCTTGTTTATTTGCAAAGGTGTAAAAAATTTGGGGGTGTTAATGCTTCTTTCCACATCAGTTGCAGGGGCATCTTCTTCCTTTTTTTCAGTTAAAAAAATACCTTCTTGTTTAAAGCCGAAAAACTGACAATAAAACATGGCGATCAACCACTGAGAAGCCAAGAACTAGTAGTATATGGCACCCACTTTTAAGGTCCTCAAGTCTGGTTGAAAACAAATGTTTCCTTGGCGCTCGTCTTTTTGAGGGTCAATAGCAATGACATAGACATTTGGTGCCATGTCTCAATCAACTCAGCTTCTTATCCTTTCTTGTTCTGAGCTGCAATTGACCTGGGTCCCCGAGGTTCGGGCTGCTGCAGGTTGAACTGAAGCTAGCTAGAGAAGACTGACCTTATCGGGTGCGGTTGCAGTGGGGAGTCAGAAATGGATTCTCAGCCCTGTAAGCAGTGCTGCGCGGTAGAATTTTCTGCGATGATGGAAATGCTCTACCTCTGTACTGCCCAACATGGTAGTCATGAAACACACGTGGCTAATGAGCATGTGAAATATGGCTAGCATAAATGAAGAACTGGATTAAAAATGTCATTTACATCATTTAAATTGAAATGGTCACATGTAGCTAGTGGCCGCCACGCTGGATGACACAGGTGTGGAAGATGGTGGCGGGACCTGCGTCACATAGGTGTGGCTGTCAGTGTCCCAGAGGTTCCTGGGGCTTGAGAAGGTCTTGAGATAAGGCTACAATGTGAGGAATGGGATGATAATAAGCACTAGAGCTAATAATTACAGCTATTATATGCCAGGCATTGGGTTGTATCCTCTAAGGATTTTTTCCCCAAGTTATTTAATTTAATTCTTTCAATAACCTTTCCCCCTTATTATAAATACAGAGTTTGGGCCAGGTGCACTAGGCTCTACGTTTTCTCTTTTTATCTCCATTTTACAAACAATGAAATGGTGGCCTAAGGAACATAAGTGACTTGCTCGAGGTCACCCAGTTGGTATGCAAGGTGCTGAAAGCTGATTTCTCAGGGCAGATCTCTTATGCACACAAACTGCTGTCCTTTGTACTCTGCCCATCAGTCCCTGGGGACACATGCTGTGGGGGAGCTCTGGTGTGACGGTTCAGGGCCAGGCAGGAGGGGCTGCCAGATGCATAGTGACTGCAGTGACTCCTCAAGCCAGTGGAGGCTCAGCCTTCGCTGAATATTCCTGGGATTGCTGAAAAACAGGGGGTCACCCAGAAGACTGACTGCTCAAACACAAAAAAGGCGAAGAGACTGTCTGGAGACCCCGGGCCATTAAAATGCCTGAGAGGGAACAGAGACTGCTATGTGAGCTGGCTGAAAAGTAAGAACTATCTTTCTGGTGGAGTAATCAGGCAAATACAAATGTCTATGAGATCCCAGAGCTGCCGCGCAGTCCAGTTCTCTCGAAGGCCTAAACGGAAACGGTGGTTCCTAACCCTGGAGGCACAGCTTTTGAAAAACACCGATGCGGGTGCTGTCTCAGAACCACGGGACCTGGAGCTCAGGGGGTGGCACCCTGCACCTGTAGACAGACAGAGGTCCCCCGGTCACTGTGACACATAGGACCATGAGTGAGAAACACCACATTTCACAGTGTGCGGTAAACTTACCAAACCAGTAGGCTTCTGGTGTTTTGTCATCTACACATATAAATGGCATCAGGAAGACTGTGCATAAGTTGCAGGTAGCAGAGGCGTAATAGGTTGTTATGAAGAGAAATTGAGATTTTAAAAATTAAAGGGCCCTGTCACTTTGCGCTCACCGTCATAGAGAATGAGCAGATCCTCTGTCTTGGTGAACACGGATCGGCCATGGCTCTGATGCGGTATGAAATTCTAAGAACATCATCATGACACAGCTTTTAAGAAGTCTCTGTATTCTGAAAGGCAGCTATGTACGCTTTCATCTTTCAATGTACTTACTTTCTGTAGGTAGTTTACTCTCCCAATAGCACCGATTTTTCTTGTATAATTCACAAAGGCAATATTGCCTTCAGTGGCAGCGTAGAACTCATAAATGCAAATGTCCCCAAATCTCCTGTTGAATTCCCTCCACACATCTCCTCGCAAGCCATTTCCTATTGCTAGTCTCACTTTATGGACGCGATCATTTGGTTTCTGTGGTAGGAGGAGAAGAGACCAAATTAAAACCTCTCCAGAGACTGTACTTATATGCTCGCAATTGCCTTTATGTTTCTACATATTTATGTTGGTTGTGGATTCACCTCTCAGTGCACACCTTTTCTGTTACTCACACACATCATGCCTCCTCCCCGCCAACCCACGCGGTTTGGGCCAACAGCTAGAACTCTGATTTAATAACCAAAAGACTTGGCTCTTCCCATTTTGAGTTTTAAAAGGCAAGGTAAGCTGATATGATAGAACTAAGTGAGGCCAACATTTAATCCATATCCAATCTGAAGCTAGAATAATGTATTGATTGTTTTCTTGATGGGGCTGGTGAATCTCAACTGCCAGAAAGGAGGGGTCACATGGGAAAGATCTATCAAAGACTGACAATCTGAAGCAATAGTCTTCACTTGACAAGGAAGAAGAAAACTGGGAACACAGTGTAAGGAGAGAGAGAATGATTTTCTACAGAGTCATTAATGTTAGGGTCTCAGGGGACTGGAGAGAAGACTTTTTTTAAAAAAGATTTTATTCGTTTATTTGAGAGAGAGAGAGAGCATGAGTGGGGGAAGGGCAGAGGGAGAGGGAGAAGTAGACTCCCTACTGAGCAGGGAGCTGGATGAGGGGCTTGATGCGGGGCTCGATCCCAGGACTCTGGGATCATGACCCAAGCCGAAGGCAGACGCTTAACCGACTGAGCCAGCCAGGTGTCCCTGGAGAGAAGACTCATGATCAGGTCCTCATTTCACAGACCCAGAGGTCACAAAACCAGGTAAAACTGAACCATGACAATGAAACTGTCCCAGTGGGATTGGGAAGAGGAAGAGAGAGAGGAAGCTGGCTCCCAGTTGCCTCAGGTGGCCGGGGAGGAATATGCTTTGCTATAAACAAAAATCACAAAGGAAAAATTGTCTTGAGTGTAAGAACTGAAAAGAGACCTTGTGTCAGCAGGAGAGGTGGAGTTAGGAGCAGGTTGCTTTCCATTCAACCACAATCATTTGTGAGGCCCCTACAAATATGTCCAAATCTATAGTAATTTCAATGATATTTTATATTAATAAGGCAATTTATGTCCTCCAGGAGATCACAGTTTGGTGGGAGAGAAAGGTAAACAAGTATAATTTTAACCTGCAGATTCTGTAGTTCTATGACCTTTAACAGGAAATGGAACGGAATGGGTGAAAGTGCTTGGTAACTAGGATTCTCACATCGGGGCACCTGGGTGGGTCAGGTGGTTAAACGACTGCTTTCAGCTTAGGTCATGAGGATCGAGCTCTGCAATGGGCTCCCTACTCAGCAGGGAAGTCTGCTTCTCCCCCTCCCTCTGCTCATGCTCTTTCTCACACTTACTCTTTTTCAAATAGGACTTTCATATCAAGTGTTAATTTCTTGGATCAGACAACATTTGGCTTACAAATGCTCTTCAGAGCATTTGCTCCAATATTTCCTCTTCTGTGAAGTCATTGTGAAGTTATTTTGGAGCTAGAGTTCCTCTTGGAAAAGAGCTGTTGACATAGAGAGACTGGTGGTTCTCTGGTAAGGGGAGGGCCTTGGATAGGACAGGTAAAAACCAAACCAAAAGAAAGCTTGAATCGAGTTCCGTGTGAGAGGAGGCAGCGGGTCAGGGGAGTAGTGTAGATGCGTTTCATTTTTGAGTAGCTCCTTGGTCAAAACTCGGGGGGTGAAGCTTCTTCAGGAGTCCTAACCAATGAGGAGGATACTTGTCACTCGTTAAAACTGGGTCCCTGGTGTGGCCTTTCTGAGGAGGAAATGTGTAGGGCCCAGGGATCTCCCGCCAGTAGTTCTTAACCAGGGTGTTCAGGAGGGTTACCTGAGAAGACTTTTAAATCTGCATGAACCTCGACATTCTAACTGAGTGGGAATCTATTCTCTTAATCAGCAACCCAGGTCCACAGGTCACTGAATCTATAGATTTTCCTCGATTTCTGATGGCATTACATCCCAATACACCCACCATAAATTAAAAGTGTCATAAGTCAAAAATGCTTTTAATTCACCTAATCTACCAAACATTAGAGCTTAACCTAGCATACCTTAAGTGTGTTTAGAACACGTACATAAGCCTACAGCTGGGCAAAATCATCCAGCACAAAGCCTATTTTAAAATGCAGTATTGAATATGTCATGTAATTGGTGGAATACTGTACTGAAAGTGAGAAATAGAATGGTTGTCTGGGTCTCAGCTGTTCACCCTCGGGATCGTGTGGCTGATTGAGAGCTGTGGGTCACTGCGCCTGCCTAGCATCATGAGAGAGGATCGGAGTATCTATTGCTAGATGGGTAAAGATCAAAATTCAAAACTCAGTGTGTGGCTTCTACTGAGTGTGTATCACTTTCACACCATGGTAAAGTCAAAAAATCATAGGTGGAACCATCATAAGTTGGGGATTATCTGTATTCCTTTTTAGAATTACAAAGTACCTAGAAGTGGGGAGGCCATGTGTCTGGTTGGTCAGGGCCAGTCCTGGTTTATGCCTGGGGTCCTGATGTGCTTATTAATTACACTCCTTTCACTCTCAAGTGTCCCTGTTTAGAGAGTGAATTGTAGGGTCACCCTTCCATAAGGCACTATTCTCAGTTAAGGATTGTCAGCTTTTCAGAGACCATCCTTGCCTCCCACACTGCTGTCCCTCACTGCCCCTCCAGGAATAAAACATCATAAATATTTGAAGAATACGGACTTTCGCTTAAAAATAACCTCCTGACCTGGGGCTTACCTGCTCCCAGGCCTGTGTGAGAAGCTCCAAAGTAGCATTTCAGTGCGTAAACCCAAGACTTTACTAAATCCATATGCAGCCCGTAATCACCCTCTTAGATCATTTCCTTTTCTAATGGGTGGCGAACATCTATCTCACCCATGAGATTGTAAACTCCTCTGAGGCCAAATAGATCTCTGTTATCAGCTGCAGTCCTGCACCTGTGCTTTGCATACAGAGCAATAGCTGCACTAAAAGAAGGAGTAACCTCCACCGGGGAGCCCTCAAGTTCCCTGTTCGACAGTTAATGGCCCGGACATCAGCCCAAAGGCAGGGCCTAGGGCACAGGAGGCCACAGGTGCCTCGGGTGCCTGGGCCACAGGCCAGCCTCACAGGTGCAGCTCTCACCGGGGGAAGGGGGGGTGGCAGTTAGCTGGGCTGAGAGTCACAGTACCATGAGCTCGGTTTTCATCATGAACTGAGGGATCTGATTACACCAGCAGAAGGGATTAAGGCTGTAAGCTGGAAGTGTTCGTGCACACAAACTGGGAGATCCTGGAACCTTCTGCGATGTCTGGTTCTCACCCAAGTTTTGCTCATCACTGGCTGAGAGTACCAGGTGTGACTTGAGTTTTCCTTGCCCGTAGGAGAAACCACGTTTCCTCATCAGCAAATTCACTCAAGGGAGCTGTATTTTAGGTCAAGAGTCACCCGCTTGTTTTTCTTTAACAAAGATCAAACCTCTGAGTCCACATGAGAGAGGTGAGGCCACACGCAAACACACCCTAGAGACTTAAATCCGCACTATGATTTGATGACTGAAAGGTGAGAGGTCACGGTATCCAGAAAGGAATGGAAAGCAACAGGTAAATAGAGTAAACAAAACTTTTATCGAGGGCTTTCCTACTACTTGCCAGGCATTTGACCTTTATTGTCTTATTCAGGTTTCTATAGAATCCTACCAAAATGTGATAGGTAATGAAAATATTTGCCTCAGGGGCACCTGGATGGCTTAGTCGGTTAAGCGTGGTAGGACTCTTGATCTCAGCTCAGGTCTTGATCTCAGGGTCATGAGTTCAAGCCCCGCGTTAGGCTCCATGCTGGCTGTGAAGCCTACTTATAAATAAATAAATAAAAATAAATAAATAAATAAATAAATAAATAAATAAATAAATAAATAAATATATATATTGGCCTCAATTACAACTGAGGAATCAGAGTCTCAAAAAGATTAAAATAATTTGCTGGAGATCACACAGGTAGCAACACAGTTCTCCAGGATTCAAATCCAAATCTATGTGAATGCAAAGAGAATTCTTTCCCATTTTTTTTTTCAAAAAAAAGAGTGGCCCATGTGCAGTCTAACATTCTTTTTCTTTTTTTAAAGATTTATTTATTTTGAGAGAGTGAGAATGAGAGAGAGAGAGAGCACATGAGAGGGGGGAGGGTCAGAGAGAGAAGCAGACTCCCTGCTGAGCGGGGAGCCCGATGCAGGACTCAATCCCGGGACTCTGGGATCATGACCTGAGCCGAAGGCAGTCGCTTAACCAACTGAGCCACCCAGGCACCGGCAGTCTAACATTCTAACAGTCCAACATTCTTTCAGTCAACACTGAAAGGCTTTTAAATGGTCGGTGCTGTCACCACACTTTGCCTGCTCCATCCTCTGCCCCTGCTCTACCACCTGGAGGCAGACACTGTCCACTCTTGTAGCTCCTTCCTCTTCTCTCCGGTTTCTAAATTACATGCTTAGACTGCTCTCTTTTGATTCATCAGTTGTAGATGTTATTCGTTGATTTTCTATTGTGCTGAAGGAAGTTGAAGCTCACTATCATTCTCTTCAGTTTTTCCAATATCCCAATTTTTGGTTAAGTCAATATTCGGTGCTCACATTATTTTGCTCATCATACACTACTGAGGAACCAAGGAATATACTCTGATCAAATTCTTGAGGCAGTTTTTTCCCCCTGGAATTCATTGCCGCCTGCCCATTTGCTTTGTTTTCTTAGTTTCTACTCACAGGTGTTTCTTTACCGTCCAACAACCTCGAAATACAATGTTCTTCGCGGTGAAACCCACCAGATGCTCTAATTTCCTTTGCCCCTTTGTGCTTCCTTTTAGCCCCCTGCTCCAGTCTGTATGGGTTGCTCTCCAGGCCTGGAGAGTCTTTACCTCTCCCTCCTGGATCCTGGGTCCTCAGCTCTCTCTGCTCACTCTCCTGTTTGCATGGAACACTTTCTCTAGTAACTTCACAAAGGAGGGTGTATAGGAGGTAAGTTATTTTGAGACTTTGAATGTCTGAAAATATTCTTACTGTACACTTGATTGATAATTTGATCGTATATAGAATTCTAGAGAGGCAATACTTTTTACTAAGAAGTTTGAAGGCACTGATCTTTTGTCCTCCAGCTTGCAGTGTTGCTGTTGCCAAGTCAAATATTATTCTTACAGACTCTTTCCTCTCTGTCTCTCTCTCTCTCTTTGTTTGGTAGTCTTATGTTTCATCCTGGTGTATTTAAAAATTTAAATTCCACCCATTTTATTGGGTACTCACTTGGCTCTTTCAATTTGTCCTTCAGTTCTGGGGAAGTTTTCTTTCCTTTTTAATTTTTTTTTTAATTTTAAAAAGCTATTTCTCTTCAGCATTGTTTTTTTTTTTTTTAGACAGGCTGACCATTATTGTTTTCATTTCACTTTTAAAAAATATTATTGTTGGGGTGCCCGGGTAGCTCAGTCTTTGAGCGTCTGCCTTCGGCTCAGGTCATGGTCCCAGGGCCCTGGGATCAAGCCCCGCATCAGGCTCCCTGCTCAGGGGGAGGCCTGTTTCTCCCTCTCCCACTCCCCCTGCTTGTGTTCCCTCTCTTGCTGTGTCTCTCTCTGTCAAATAAATAAATAAAAAATCTTTAAAAAATTGTTGTTGTTATTATTTTATTTTTTTAAGTAGGTCCCACACCCAGCATGGAGCCCTAAATATGGGGTTTGAACTCATGACCCTGAGATCAAGACCTGAGCTGAAGGATCAAGAGTCGGATGCTTAACCGACTGAGGCACCCAGGTGCCCCTAAAAATATTATTTTTAAAGTTTTGTTTAATTTTTTAAAGTGTAGTTGACATATAATGTTATGTTAGTTTCAGGTGTACAACAGAGTGATTTAACAATCTATACATTACTTAGGGCTTACCATGATTAATGTCAGTATACAATGTTATTACTATATTATTGACTATATTCCTTATGTGGAACTTTTTACCCTATGACTTTTTATAACTGGACGTTTGAATTTCTTTTTTTTTTTTTTAAAGTTCCTTCTTTTATTTTTTTTAAAGATTTATTTATTTATTTTGAGAGAGTGAGAATGAGAGAGAGTACATGAGAGGGGGGAGGGTCAGAGGGAGAAGCAGACTCCCTGCTGAGCAGGGAGCCCGATGTGGGACTCGATCCTGGGACTCCAGGATCATGACCTGAGCCGAAGGCAGTCGCTTAACCAACTGAGCCACCCAGGCGCCCTGGAAGTTTGAATTTCTTAATCCCTTTCACCTATTTCACTCATTTCCTCATCCCCCTCCCTTCTGGGAACTACCAGTTTGGTCTCTGTATTTATGATTCTGTATTTTTGCTTGTTCATTCATTTTGCTTTTTAGATTCCACATATGAGTGAGATCATATGGTATTTGTCTTTCCCTGACGATTTACTTCACTCAGCATCATACCCTCTAGCTCCATCCACGTCATTGCAAATGGCAATATCTCATTCTTCGTTATGGCTGAGTAATATTCCGTTGTGTATATATACCACATCTTCTTCATCCATTTATGAAGTTTCCTTTGATAATATCTTCTTTGATAATATCCTCCTCTCCATTTTCCGTTCTATTTTCCCAATTTTCTATTAATTAGATGTTGGATCTCTTGGATTGATCTTTTAATTTTTTTATCTTGTTTCCCTTCACATCCCTCACTTTATCTTTTTTCCAACTTTCTCTAAGATTTCTCAGGTTTGTCTTCCAAACTTTCTATGAATTAAACAATTTTAAATCATATTTGTATTTTTGGGAGATTTTGTTAGTTTTTTTATAGCATACTATTCTTGTTTTATGGAGAGAATATCTTCTCTAACAGCTCTAAGGAAATTAATTATAAGTTTTTGGAAGTTTTCTCCTGCTTTTTGAACTGATGCTGTCTTGTCTGTTCTTTTGATCATATTTCCTATTGGAGGCTTTCCTCAGGTGTCTGCTGATCCCTGACGTCTGTCCATATTCAGAAGTAAGGCAACTAAAAGATGTTTGAGTAGCTTTGTAAGCAGGGGAAGTGCTCTTGCCAAGTGGGCTCTGCACTGTCCTGTGACGGGGTAGTTCTACCTGAGAATTAGACTTCTAGATTCTCTTGCCTACAAGCATAAACTGGCTACTGGAGTTCTAGAAGCTGTGCAAGGGAAAGGCACTGGCAGTCTCTCTGGTTAATAAGTAGATATTTACTCAATCTCTATTTTCAGTGTTTCACCCCTGCCCTCCTCCACTTGTGGGGTCCTTTATAAAGCTCAAAGCTCTTCTCCAGAGAATAAACCTGTGGTCTTCTACAAGGGTGGGAGAGGGGAGCAGATGTCTAGCTATTTTTTACACAGATTTTTCAAAATCCTCCTGTTCTCAAGCCTGAAACCTCATCCTATCTCTAGTTGCATTTAGTGCCTCTGCTTTCTCAGGTTTCAGGAAGTCAATTGGCTTCCTTCTTGTTGGTATCAGCCTCTTAGGTTTCACCTCTCTTGGTCCCATGATGTCAGTGGCCTTCATCTTTCAGCTTCTCTGTACCATGTAGTTTCCTGCTGCAATGTCTCTTAGTTTCTAAGAGATGGAGCTTGTATGTCTTTTCCTTGTTCTCCTTGTTTTGGGGAGATTTTTAAGAGGTGAAAAGACAGAAGGCATTCACCATCTTAGGAAAATTCTGGAGTCCCTGATCTTTTTTTTTTTTTAAGATTTTATTTATTATTTGAGAGAGAAAGAGAGAGAGAGAGAGAGAGAGAGAGAGCAGGGGCAGAAGCTGAGGCAGAGGGAGGGGTAGAGGAGAAGCAGACTCACTGTTGAGCAGGGAGCCGCACACGGGGCTCGATCCCCAGGACCCTGAGATCACAACCTGAGCTAAAGGCAGACGCTTAATTGACTGAGCCACCCAGGCGCCCCACCAGCGTCCCTGATCTTAACAACTAATATGCTACACTTCTGCCTGGCTCCCTTAGGACAAAAGAAAGCCCCCAGTGACAGGAATGAAAGGAAGAGGCTCCATTTCTCTGCTCTACAAAGAGGTCTTTCACCCTCCAGTGCGTCTTCCCACTGAAGCCAAAGGGACTGTCTAAAAACACCGTCTCCCTGTCATTTTTCCAGGGAAGGCCCTTTAGTGGTGCTTTGTCACGTTCACATTTAAGTCTCAACACATCAAAGCCCATGTCACCTGGCCCCGCCAACCAGTCTTGCCTCCCACCACACTGCTTGCAGCTTCCGACGTGCCACCTCCTTTACTCCACTCTGCGCGCGCTGTTCCGGGGAACCACAAGCCCTTCCTTCACCGCGCGGCTGGTAAGCTTTTCCGCACCCTTGGAAACTCACCTTCTCTGGTAAACCTTCCTGATTCTGCTCTCTTTCCCTCTTTTGTTTTTCTGCTTTCTTTCCCCTTTTTTCCCCTGCCCTTGGCCTGGCCCTGAGAGGTCAAACTGGTCACTCTCCACACTCTGCTGCTCAATACCCCCCACCACTCTATTTTCTGTCAGAATGGAGGGGATGCAGAGACAGACGTGTTAGGTTGGGAGAGGACCACAGAGCTTGTCTAATTTTGGAGGGAAGGCAGATGACTCGAGGAGGTAACAGTAGGGAAGTACGTTGAGCCTATTCAGCAGTCTCAGGATTCTGGTCATCCTTATTTCCCCTTCCAAATATCATGACTTTTTTTTTTTAAGATTTTTTATTTATTCATTTGAGAGAGAGAGAGCGAGAAAGCCAGCACAAGCAGGGAAAGAGGGAGAGGGAGAGGCAGACTCCCCGCTAAGCAGGGAGCCTGATGCGGGACTCGATCCCAGGACCTGGAGATCATGACCTGAGCCGAAGGCAGACGCTTAACCATCTGAGCCACCCAGGCGCCCCAAATATCATGACTTCTATGTGTGGCCCCTGGAACTCTTGTCTGGTTTCCTCTTCCTTCTCCTTCTCCTCCTCCCACCCTGGTGACACACCTAGCAAGCAGTCCAAAGCCTCATTTAGAGCGACTCTATGGCTTAGTCCCTAACTGGAATAGAGAAACCCTGAACTTTAGCGGTATCTTGTTCCAATAAATATTTTCCCCCCTAAATGGCATTGCTGTTTGGGCAACTACACAAAATGGCAGACGACAACTGCACACTGTGGGACAGGAACCAGACTGGACTTCCATGGTAAACAGGTACCCTGGATGCTAAGGCCCAAATATAACAATGGAAGACAGGTAAAATGGATCAAGAACTTTCTACAGTAACGCTGTAAAACCACTAGTCAGCAGCTTTGCTATCCAACCCCTACTCAACCTTAGATGAAAGTGATTGACTAATTTGAATGTCTTCTCTCATTCCTTCCTTCCTGCCCGTGGAGCAGAATTTTCTGTGATTCATTCGATGATATGTCTGGAGCATCTACTATGACCTACATATTCTTAGGCACTGAAGATAATGATGATAATGGCTACTATTTGTTGATTATTTACTAAGTGTCAGGTACTTTGCTAGATGCTTTCTCACATCATCTCATTTTTGTGTTCACAGCCCCCTATGAAGTGAGAACTATTATTTACCCTGCTGGAGGACGGGAAAGTGAGAGAGAGTTTAACTATCCTGTTCACAGGGTCATCAGTTTCAGGCCTGCTGACTCCTGAGTCCTGGCTCTTAAGCACTACATTCTTCTCTTGAGCCAGATGTGAATTCCTGTGCTAAAGGTGGCGGCTGGTGGCATTCCTCCCTGGTCTTCTGCTCTATCAAAGGAGCTACCGAATAGGATTAAGACAAGGGACGAGCATAGGAGCCTCCACCTTCCCTGACATTGTTCCAGACTCTCCTGAGAAGCTAGTGCCTTGTCTGTGGAGGGGCGTCATTTGGTTTATCCGCTCAGCTGAGGCAGGAGTTTCCTCCCTAATATCCACTGCTTGGGGGTGGGGGTGTTCGCCCCTCCAGTGACAGCCTATTCTAGACAGCTCTAAGAGTGAGAAACTTCCTGATTACATTGATCCAGGGCCTTCCACCACTAGTTCTAGTTTCTTATCCACTTTTGTTTGAGAAGTCTTTTTGATGCAATCTTTCTTTAAGCTCCTTTAAATCCATAGAATCTGGGCTTTCTATCAGGACCTATTTTTAAAAAATTATGGTTAAATACACATAACAAAATTTCCTATCTTGCCCATTTTAAAATGTACAATTCAGTGGTATTAAATACATTTATAATGTTGTGCAACCACAACTACCATCCATTTCCATAACTTTCATCTTGTAAAATTGAAACCCTCTACTCATTAAACAATAACTCCCTATGCTCCCCTGCTCCCAGGCCCTGGCAACCCATCATTCTACTTTTTGTCTTTATGATTTTGACTACTCTACGTACCTTATATACATGGAATCATACAGTATTTGCCTTTTTGTGATTGGCTATTTCACTTAACATCATGTCCTCAATGTTCAATCATGTTATAGCATAGTGCAGAATTCCTTTCCTTTTTAAGGCTGAATGTGTACATACCACATTTTGCTTATCCATTCATCTATTCTTGGACACTTGGGTTGCTTCCACATTTTAGCTATTATGAATAATGCTGTTATGAACATGAATATACAAATATCTCTTTGATAACCTGTTTTCAATTCTTTTGGGCATGGTACCCAGAAGTGGAATTGATGGATCACATAGTAATTTTATTTTTCATGTTTTGAGGAACTGCCATACTGTTTCCACAGTGGCTGAACAAGTTACATCCCACCCCCAGTGCATGAGGGTTCTAATTTCTTCACATCCTCATCAATGCTTGTTGTTTGCTGTTGTTTTGTTTTGTTTTTTTATAGTAGCCATCCTAATGAGTATGAAGTGGCATTTTACTATAGTTTTGATTTGCATTTCCCTAATGATTGTGATGCTGAGCATTTTTTTTCCATGCGCTTATTGGCCATTTGTATATCTTCTTTGGAGAAATGTCTATTCAAGTACTTTATATTTGAATCAGGTTTTTTTTTTTTTTTGCTAGTGAGTTTAGGAATTCTCTATACATTCTGAATATGAACCTCTTCTAAGATATATGATTTGCAAATATTTTCTCCCATTCTGTATGCTGCCTTTTTAGTCTCTTGATAGTGTCTTTTGAGGCACAGAATTTTGAAAGTTTTATGAAGCCCACTTTGTGTATTATTTCTTTTGATGCCTATGCCTTTGGTGTCACATTCAAGAAACCAATGCCAAATCCAATGTCATAAGGTTTTGTTTTATGTTTTCTTCCAAGAATTTTATTGTTTTAGGTCTTAAATTTAGTTTTTTGTTTTGTTTGGTTTTGAGAGAGAAAGAGATAGTTCAGGAGTGGGAGGTAAGGTCAGGGGCAGAGGGAGAGAGAGAATCTCAAGTGGGCTCCACACTCAGTGTTGAGCCCAACGCAGGGCTCCATCTCACGACCATGAGATCATGACCTGAGCTGAAATCGAGTTGGACGCTTAACCGACTGAGCCACGCAGGCACCCCTAGGTCTTTTTTCCATTTTGAGAGAATTTTTATTTAAGCATGTTAGAATAAGGGTCCAACTTCATTCTTTTGCATGTGGATATTCAGTTTTCCCAGGACCATTTGTTGAAAAGACTGTCCTTTCCCCACTGAATGGTCTTGGCGCCCTTGTCAAAAATCATTTGACAATTATATGAGGGCTTAATTCTGGGCTCTCTATTCTACTCCACTGGTCTATATGTCTGTCTTTATGTTAGTACCATATTATTTTGATTACTATAGCTTTGTAGTAAGTTTTAAAATTAGGAAGTATAAATCCCCCAGTTTTGTTCTTCTTTTTCAAGATTGCTTTGGCTATTTGGGTCCCTTGAGACTCGATATGAATTTTAGGATAGGTTTTTTTCTGTTTTCACAAAAAAGTGTCATTGGGATTTTGATAGGGATTGCATTAAATCTATAGGTCTCTTTGGGTAGCAGCAATATTTTAAAAACATTAAATCTTCCAATCCATGAACATGGGGTATGATTTCATTTATTTATGTCTTCTTTAATTTCTTTCATCCATGTTTTCTAGTTTTCTTTATACATGTCTATCACCTCCTTGGTTAAGTTAATTCCTAAGTATTTTATTCTTTTTGATGTTACTGTTTTTGTAATTATCTTTTCAGGTTTTTCATTGTTAGTGTATAGAAATACAACCGATTATTGTGTGTTGACTCTGTATCCTGCTACTTTGCTGAATTCATTTATTAGTACTAACAGTTTTTTTTTGCTTTAAGGATTTTCTATATATAAGCTTATATCATTTTTTTAAGCTCATATAATTTTTAAAAAGTCTTTAACTGAAGGATTTTTTAGGTAAATTTGATCATTCCTTACAACTCTCGTAAGAATTTTTAAGACAGGGGTGGCGGAGCAAGATGGTGGAGGAGTAGGAGACCTGGATTTCGTCTGGTCTCAGGAATTCAGCTGCATAGGGATCAAACCGTTCTGAACACCTACGGAACTCAACAGGAGATCGAAGATAAGAATAGTAACAACACTCTGAACAGAAAAGCGACCACCTTCTGGAAGGTAGGACATGCAGAGAAGTGAATCTGAGGCGATATTAGGGAGGATAGACAGCGGGGGAGGGGGCCTCCGTCGGCCGCTTCTGGCAAGTGATAGAGCCGCGGAGCACAAAATCGGACCTTTTAGAAGTCGGCTCTGCTGAGGGACGTCGCTCCAGTGGCTAAGCGGGGGGTGGAACCCTCGCGGGACAGTGTGGTCTCAGGACCCTCGGGGTCACAGAAAGACCAGGGGTGCCTGAGTGCAGCAGAGCTCCCAGGTATCGGAGCAGGGAAGCCGGCTGCAGAGACGGAGCCGAGGCACGGGCTCTCAGCTCGGGGTTGCCATAAACTGTGATCCGCGGCCCAGTCGGGCCACTGCTCCTCCAGCAGGGACCCAACAAGCGGCAGAGAGACTCCCCTTCCTCCCCCGGGAGGAGCGGCGTGGGAGTGTACTGCAGGGATCTGCTGGGTTTGGAGACTCCACACAGGGTCGGGTGCCAGACATAGAAACGCTCGATCACAGGCCAGGTGAGCACGGAGTGCGGCCTGAGACTGGGGACACGGGAGTGACTGCTTTTCTCTGGGGGTGCACTGAGGAGCGGGGCCCCGAGTTCTCAGCTCCTCCGGGTGGAGATTGGGAGGCCACCATTTTCACCCTGGTCCTCCAAAGCTGTACGGAGAGCTTGCAGGGAACAGAAGCTCCTGAGAGCAAACCAGAGCAGCTTGCTTAGCCCGGACTCACAAAGGTGGGGCGATTCCGCCTCCAGCAAAGACATTTGGGAACCACGGCAACAGGCCCCTCCCCCAGAAGATCAGCACAAATAGCCAGCAAGCCAAGACCAAGTTTACCCATCAAGGAGAACGGGAGAACTCCAGTGCTAGGGGAATACTGCTCATAGAATTCATGGCTTTTTTACCATAATTCATTAGTTTTTCAAAGTTAATTTTTTTAACTGTTTTTTTTTTTGAATTTTTCTTTTTCCCTTTTTCAAACAACATCTTATCCCTTTTTAAAAAAAAACATTTTTTATTTTTCATTTTTAGAGTCATATTTTTATCCCTTCATAGTAGTTACCCTTATTTTTGGCATATATATATAAGTTGTTCTCTCTTTAAAATTTTGAGATACAGTTTCTTCTAACAGATCAAAATATACCCTAAATCACTAGTGTATGGCTTTGTTCTAGTCTCCTGCCTGATCACATTCTCTCCCTTTTTTTTTCTTTTTTCTTTTTCTTTTTAAATCTTGTTTCTTTTTAAAAACAACTTCTTATCTTATTAAGTCCTTTTATAAAATCTTTTATAATTTTCATTTTTACAGTCATCTGCCATCCCTTCATTGTATCAACCCTTATTTTGTACATATATAAGTCCTTCTTCCTTTAAAATTTTAGCAGGCACTTTCTTCTAACAGACCAAAATATGCCCAAAAGCTAGTGTGTGGCACTGATCTATGCACTAGCCTGATCATATTTGATCAGATTCCGTTTTTTTTTTGTTTTGTTCTGTTTTTGTTTGTTTTTATCTTTTTCTTTTTCCTTTTTTTCCCTCTTCTTTCTATCCCTTTCTTGTCCCCTGGTTTCAGGTCTTTTCTGATTTGAATAGAGTATATTTGCTGGAGACGTTGTTAACCTGTTAGCATTCTGTTCTCTCATTCATCTGTTCTCCTCTGGAGAAAATGACAAGACGAAAAAAATCACCTCAGCAAAAAGAAGAAGAGGTAGTACCGTCTGCCAGGGACCTACTCAATACTGACATTAGTACGATGTCGGACCTAGAGTTCAGAATCATGACTTTAAAGATACTAGCTGGGCTTGAAAAAAGCGTGGAAGATATTGGAGACACCCTTTCTGGAGAAATAAAAGAACTAAAATCTAACCAAGTCGAAATCAAAAAGGCTATTCATGAGGTGCAATCAAAAATGGGGGCACTAACTGCTAGGATAAATGAGGCAGAAGAAAGAATCAGGATATAGAAGACCAAATGATGGAAAATAAAGAGGCTGAGAAAAAGAGAAACAACCACGGATCACGAGGGCGGAATTTGAGAGAGAAGCGATATGATAAGATGAAACAACATTAGAATAATTGGGATCCCAGAAGAAGAAGAAGAGAGAGAGAGGGGCAGAAGGTATATTGGAGCAAATAATAGCAGAGAACTTCCCTAATGTGGGGAAGGAAACAGGCATCAAAATCCAGGAGGCACAGAGAACCCATCTCAAAATCAAAAAAATAGGTCAACACCCCGACATCTAATAGTAAAACTTACGAGTCTCAGAGACAAAGAGAAAATCCTGAAAGCAGCTCGGGAGAAGAGATATGTAACCTACAATGGTAGAAACATTAGATTGGCAACAGACCTATCCACAGAGGCCTGGCAGGCCAGAAAGGACTGGCATGATATCTTCAGAGCACTAAACGAGAAAAATATGCAGCCAAGAATACTATACCCAGCTAGGCTATCATTGAAAATAGAAGGAGAGATAAAAAGCTTCCAGGACAAACAAAAACTAGAGGAATTTGCAAACACGAAATCAGCCCTACAAGAAATATTGAAAGAGGTCCTCTAAGCAAAAAGAGAGCCTAAAAGCAGCATAGATCAGAAACGAACACAGACAATATACAGTAACAGTCACCTTACAGGCAATACAATGGCACTAAATTCATACCTTTCAATAGTTACCCTGAATGTAAATGGGCTCAATGCCCCAATCAAAAGACACAGGCTATCAGATTGGATTAAAAAACAAGACCCATCCATATGCTGTCTGCAAGAGACTCATTTTAGACCCAAAGACACCCCCAGATTGAAAGTGAGGGGGTGGAAAACCATTTACCATGCTAATGGACACCAAAAGAAAGCTGGCGTGACAATCCTCTTATCAGACAAACTAGATTTTAAAACAAAGACTGTAATAAGAGATGAGGAAGGACACTATATCCTACTTAAAGGGTCTATCCAACAAGAAGATCTAACAATTGTAAATATCTATGCCCCGAACACGGGAGCAGCCAATTATATAAGGCAATTAATAACAAAAGCGAAGAAACACATTGACAACAATACAATAATAGTGGGGGACTTTAACACCCCCCTGACTGAAATGGACAGATCATCTAAGCAAAAGATCAACAAGGAAATAAAGACTTTAAATGACACACTGGACCAAATGGACTTCACAGACATATTCAGAACATTCCATCCCAAAGCAAGGAATACACATTCTTCTCTAGTGCCCATGGAACATTCTCCAGAATTGATCACATCCTAGGTCACAAATCAGGTCTCAACCGATACCAAAAGATTGGGATCATTCCCTACATATTTTCGGACCACAATGCTTTGAAACTAGAACTCAATCACAAGAGGAAAGTCAGAAAGAACTCAAATACATGGAGGCTAAAGAGCATCCTACTAAAGAAGGATTGGGTCAACCAGGAAATTAAAGAAGAATTAAAAAAATTCATGGAAACCAATGAAAATGAAAACACAACTGTTCAAATTCTTTGGGATACAGCAAAGGCAGTCCTGAGAGGAAAGTATATAGCAATACAAGCCTTTCTCAAGAAACAAGAAAGGTCTCAAATACACAACCTAACCCTACACCTAAAGGAACTGGAGAAAAAACAGCAAATAAAGCCTAAACCCAAGAGGAGAAGAGAAATAATAAAGATCAGAGCAGAAATCAATGAACTAGAAACCAAAAGAACAGTAGAACAGATCAACAAAACTAGGAGCTGGTTCTTTGAAAGAATTAACAAGATTGATAAACCCCTGGCCAGACTTATCAAAAGAAAAGAGAAATGACCCAAATCAACAAAATCATGAATGAAAGAGGAGAGATCACAACCAACACCAAAGACATACAAACAATTATAAGAACATATTATGAGCAACTCTATGCCAGCAAATTAGATAACCTGGAAGAAATGGGTGCATTCCTAGAGATGTATCCACTACCAAAATTGAACCAGGAAGAAATAGAAAACCTGAACAGACCTATAGCCACTAAGGAAATTGAAGCAGTCATCAAAAATCTCCCAACAAACAAAAGCCCAGGGCCAGATGGCTTCCCAGCGGAATTCTATCAGACATTTAAAGAAGAATTAATACCTATTCTCCTGAACCTGTTCCAAAAAATAGAAATGGAAGGAAAACTTCCAAACTCATTTTATGAGGCCAGCATTACCTTGATCCCAAAGCCAGACAAAGACCCCATCAAAAAGGAGAATTACAGACCAATATCCTTGATGAACATGGATGCAAAAATTCTCACCAAAATACTAGCCAATAGGATCTAACAGTACATTAAAAGGATTATTCACCACGGCCAAGTGGGATTTATCCCTGGGCTGCAAGGCTGGTTCAACATCCGCAAATCAATCAACGTGATACAATACATTAACAGAAGAAAGAACAAGATTCATATGATCCTCTCAATAGATGCAGAAAAAGCATTTGACAAAGTACAGCATCCTTTCTTGATCAAAACTCTTCAGAGTATAGGGATAGAGGGTACATACCTCAGTATCATAAAAGCCATCTATGAAAAACCTACAGCAAATATCATTCTCAATGGGGAAAAGCTGAGAGCTTTTCCCCTAAGGTCAGGAACGCGGCAGGGATGTTCACTATCACCACTGCTATTCAACATAGTATTAGAAGTCCTAGCCACAGCAATCAGACAACAAAAAGAAATCAAAGGCATCCAAATCGGCAAAGAAGAAGTCAAACTCTCACTTTTTGCAGATGATATGATACTGTATGTGGAAAACCCAAAAGACTCCACCCCAAAACTGCTAGAACTCATACAGGAATTCAGTCAAGTGGCAGGCTATAAAATCAATACACAGAAATCAGTGGCATTCCTATACACCAACAATAAGACAGAAGAGAGACAAATCAAGGAGTCAATCCCATTTACAATTGCACCCAAAACCATAAGATACCTAGGAATAAATTTAACCAAAGAGGCAAAGGATTTGTACTCAGAAAAGTATAAAATACTCATAAAAGAAATTGAAGAAGACACAAAGAAATGGAAAAACGTTCCACGCTCATGGATTGGAAGAACAAACATTGTGAAGATGTTAATGCTACCTAGAGCAATCTACACATTCAATGCAATCCCCATCAAAATACCATCCACCTTTTTCAAAGAAATGGAACAAATCATCCTAAAATTTGTATGGAACCAGAAGAGACCCTGAATAGCCAGAGGAATATTGAAAAAGAAAAGCAAAGCTGGCGGCATCCCAATTCCGGACTTCCAGCTCTATTACAAAGCTGTCATCATCAAGACAGTATGGTACTGGCACAAAAACAGACACATAGATCAATGGAACAGAATCGAGAGCCCAGAAATGGACCCTCAACTCTATGGTCAACTCATCTTTGACAAAGCAGGAAAGAATGTCCAATGGAAAAAAGACAGTCTCTTCAACAAATGGCGTTGGGAAAATTGGACAGCCACATGCAGAAGAATGAAACTGGACCATTTCCTCACACCACACGCAAAAATAGACTCCAAATGGTTGAAAGACCTAAACGTGAGACAGGAGTCCATCAAAATTCTAAAGGAGAACACAGGCAGCAACCTCTTCGACCTCAGTCACAGCAACTTCTTCCTAGAAACATCGCCAAAGGCAAAGGAAGCCAGGGCAAAAATGAACTATTGGGATTTCATCAAGATAAAAAGCTTTTGCACAGCAAAAGAAACAGTCAACAAAACCAAAAGACAACCGACAGAATGGGAGAAGATATTTGCAAATGACATATCAGATAAAGGGCTAGTATCCAAAATCTATAAAGAACCTATCAAACTCAACACCCAAAGAACAAATAATCCAATCAGGAAATGGGCAGAAGACATGAACAGACGTTTTTCCAAAGAAGACATCCAAATGGCCAACAGACACATGAAAAAGTGCTCAACATCGCTCGGCATCAGGGAAATCCAAATCAAAACCTCATTGAGATACCACCTCACACCAGTCAGAATGGCTAGAATTAGCAAGTCAGGAAACGACAGATGTTGGCAGGGATGTGGAGAAAGGGGAACCCTCCTACACTGTTCGTGGGAATGCAAGCTGGGGCAACCCCTCTGGAAAACAGTATGGAGGTTCCTCAAACAGTTGAAAATAGAGCTACCATCCGATCCAGCAATTGCACTACTGGGTATTTACCACAAAGATACAAGTGTAGGGATCCGAAGGGGTACGTGCACCCCGATGTTTATAGCAGCAATGTCCACAATAGCCAAACTGTGGAAAGAGCCAAGATGTCCATCGACAGATGAATGGATAAAGAAGATGTGGTATATATACACAATGGAATATTATGCAGCCATCAAATGAATGAGATCTTGCCATTTGCAACGACATGGATGGAACTGGAGGGTGTTATGCTGAGTCAAATAAGTCAATCAGAGAAAGACATGTATCATATGACCTTCCTGATATGAGGAATTCTTAATCTCAGGAAACAAACTGAGGGTTGCTGGAGTGGTGGGGGGTGGGAGGGATGGGGTGGCTGGGTGATAGACATTGGGGAGGGTATGTGCTATGGTGAGCACTGTGAATTGTACAAGACTGATGGATCACGGATCCGTACCTCTGAAACAAATAATGCAATATATGTTAAGAAAAAAAAAAAGAAGAAGATAGCAGGAGGGGAAGAATGAAGGGGAGTAAGTCGGAGGGGGAGACGAACCATGAGAGACGATGGACTCTGGAAAACAAACTGAGGGTTCTAGAGGGGAGGGGGGTGGGGGGATGGGTTAGCCTGGTGATGGGTATTAAGGAGGGCACGTTCTGCATGGAGCACTGGGTGTTATGCACAAACAATGAATCATGGAACACTACATCAAAAACTAAGGATGTAATGTATGGTGATTAACATAACAATAAAAATTTTTAAATAAAAAGAATTTTTAAGACAAACTAGAACTCAGGGGTGGGGGGGGGAAGCAAGACCTAACAGAAACTCCATATCTTCTAGATTTGAGATCATCCATGAATTATACAGCAAATCATGTTTTGAAGATCTAAAACCCCAATCAAATTTTGGTTTTCAGCATCTGAGACACCATTATGAGGAAGGAGAAAGGTGGAAGTGTTTATATGTGTGAGAGCGTATAAGCCTGAAAGAGCTACACAAACATGTTTATTTTCCTCAAGTCAACACACCCTCTCCCAGGAGACTTCCAACTGACAAAGGGGACTTTTAAGGCAGAGAAGAAAAGCCAAACAGAAGGGCCCCATATGGATTTCTGGGTTTTAATAGAGAGGCATGCAATCTTGAGGACCAGATGGGATACTAATGTGAAAAAAATTCAATAATGACTTCAACAGAAATTGCTGTGGGAAAGGTCCTAATCCAGCTCACAGCTAATTATGATTCTCAGGAAGCTGGTGAATCTGCTGCCCAGATCAGCATAATATGTGCTAAGCCTAAACATTCCAGGGAAACCTATTACCTCTCTGAAGTTAATCATACTTCTTTCAGGGGCCAGAATTTAGAGGTTCATTCAATGAAGTTTGTTGACGCCTCGAAGGAGCCACACACAGATCTCAGGGCTAGAGATCTGGCAGTGAACGAAGCCCCTGGTGCGTGGAACTTTCATGTAATTGGAGGAGATAGACAATAGTCGTATAAGCCTGTCCTATGTCAGGAGGGACGGTACTGTGAAAAGCAGTCACCCATGAGATGGATGGTAAGGGGGTGAGGTGATACATTTGTTGATTAGTAGGAGGGGCCTCTCTGATGAGCTGACGTGTGGGCAGAGACTGAATGAAGTGAGGAGGGGAAGAGCTGGGGCAAGAGCATCCTATACTTCTTCCTATGTCACAGCAGATGTTATGTAAGTTGAAAATAACATGTGCTTATACATAGCAATTTATCAACTTAGTGATCCTCTGAGTTTGTTTTATGATGATTGAAAGGACTAAAGGAAGCAGAATCTGGTGAGTTTACTGCGTTATCTAGTCTAGTGGTTCTCAACTAGGGTGATTTTGCCTGCCAGGGGACATCTGGCAATGTCTGAAGACATTTTGATTATCATAACCTGGGGCGGGGGGAGGGAGAGGGTACTACTGGTATGTACTGCATAAAGGCCAAAGATGATACTAAATATCCTACAGTGCACAGAATAACTCCATACAGCAAAGAATGAATGTGCCCAAAATGTCAGCAGTGCCGCTGTTGAGAAACCTTGATTTGGTCCCCAGGCAGGATGCCAGGCCTCTGATAAGACTTGAGGGCAGGAGAAGTTCTTTCGAAGAACCCCATCAAGATATCTGGATATCTGCAAACAGGGTAGATCCAAGGCCTCTGGAGTAACCTTGGGGCATCTACTCTAAGCTTGTTGACAGACTTAGTCAGATGGTTTCAAAGCCACCCAGGGATTTATTCAAGCAAAATTAAGTGAACGTTTCCTGTATGCCTGTGGTATAAGACAAAGTAAGGATACAAGATGTGGTCCCTGCCATCAAAGACTTTATAGCCTAGGGAGGATGGAAGGTATGAAGACAAATACCTGCAATGTGACAAGGCCACAGTGGGTAGAAATCAAATGATGTAAGGGAAAGAAATCAAATAATGTTGGCATGACCCAAACAGGTTTAACGTCTGAGGTATCATTTGAACTGGGCTTTGACAGTGAGTAGGCTTTAGACAGAGAAGGAAAGAGAAGATCTCCTAGGTAGAGGGTGAGATGTGAAAACAGGTAAAAAGGTAGGGAATAATAATATTAATAGCAACTGACACCTAGTAGATCCCCTCTATATGATAGGTGTGGTGCCAAGCACTTTATCATGACACACAGTTGTAGTCTAACCTGAAAACTGATAGACATGTAAGTACCAGCTGAAGCCTAGCATCACCCAAAGTAACGTGAATTCCAATCTTACCCATCTCAAAAAGAATGAAACACAGGGAGTGTTACCTGGGGTGAGTTGCATAAATACCGAAGAAGTTCGCCGATATACTGAATGACAGTGACATTATATTTTCTGCAGTCATCCCAAAACTGGCTGGCTGAAAACTTGTTCCGCAAAACAAGAGTGGCACCTACAGAGAAGTGTATATAAAGTGTTAAGAAAGAAAGGCTATCAAAAAACTCCTTGGTTATATTTGTCATTTTTGAAAGGTAAACATTTAAATATGAATGATATTCACAAACAAGTTTGAATATTGTTTATCTTCAAAACAAAAAACAATAAGACATGGTTTTATCCTACAGAGGCCTTCACAATCTAGTGGGGGAGAGACACATGCTGACATCTTTCTAATAAAATTCAGTGTGGAATAAATAGGAAGTTCAAATGAATCCCTAAGGGAATGTGAATGAGAGAGTGTGTGTGTGTGTGTGTGTGTGTGTGTGTGTGTTAATTCGGCTTGGGGTAAGGGCTGAGAAAGGCATATTTTAGAAGAGGTAGGATTTGAATTATGTCTTGAGCAATGAATATGAAGAAAGATGAGAGGATTCCAGGCAGAGGAAACCATGTGAAACATAAAGACAGGGCAGTTCAGAAGGCGTGGGAAGATAGCCAAGACCCAGTGGGCCTGTGACTGGAGTGAAGAGCGGGTGACGCATGGGAGAGGGACCTGGAGAAGCAGCTAAGGGTGCCGTCACGGAGACTTGGAAGTGCCAGGTGGAAGAGTGAGACTTAACTTTGCGGGCAAAGGAGAACCAGGGTCTTGAGCAAGTGGGAAAATTGTTCTTGGACGAGTGAGGAATGGTTCCCAAAGATGTCCCTGTTCTAATCCATAGGACCTGTGAATATGGTACCTTACCATGGCAAAAAGAACTGTGTAGATGTAATTAAGCTCAGGATTTTGAGATGGGAAGATCATCCTGGATTACCGGGGTGGGCCCAGTGAAATCATAAATGTCCTTATAACAGGGAGGCAAGCAGATCAAGGGCAGAAGGACATGGGATGATGGAAACCAAAGGTGGAATGATGTGTTTTGAAGATGGAAGAAGTGGCCACAAGCCACAAGGCAGGCAGCCTCTAGAGGCTGGAAAAAGCAAGGAAATGGACTCTTTCCTAGAGCTTCCAGAAGGGATGCAGCCCTGCTGACACCTTGATTTTAAGACTTCTGACCTTCAAAACAGAATAAAAATCTGTTACAATAGTGATAGGAAATGAATAGAATGGGTAAAAATAATATATATCAGACCCAACCTAATTCTAGGCATGAAATGTGGTAAAGTGAAATAAAAAAACTCACAAGTATTTTTTCATGCTATTAGTTTAGCTGTACTAATTATACAAAAGTCTGATGTTTTAGAAGAGGAAACATTTTCTAAATAGTATTTTTTTTTTCTCTAGAATGTATCTATGGTGCTTAAGCAAATGTGTGAGCAATGAAATTTTCCCTTTGGGAGCCTCAGAGTCCCTCTGGCCTTGAAGAGCCCCGCTATATGATCAGGCCCTGTCAGGCATTCCCGGCCGATGTGGAGGCAGGTACTGATGCTGGGGTAAGTATTTTATAGCTGATCAATAATTTGATGAGGGAAAGACACAGAGGCCTGGGCCATCACACATGCATATATATATATGTATGTGTATATATGTTATCATATATATATAAAATACGTGTTATTATATATGTGTATATTCATATGTGTATATATGTTAATATATTGTATTATATTTGATATCTATTGTATATTTTAAAATGAAATGCCACATGGAAGAAAAAAGTAAGGTTTTTGTTTGTTTGTTTTTTGTTTTTTTTTAGCTTAGAGAGTTAGAGATGGCTTTCTGGGAGAGGAGAATATTAGACTGAGCCTTGATGTATACAAGGGGCATAAAGCCTACTGAAAGGAGAAAAGATGGCAACTCTAATTTGAATGGTAAAATTTTGGAATGAAAGAGAAGGGGTGGAAAGCCAGGTACTCTGACCAGAGCTGGGGAGCTGTGGGAGCAGGGGAGAACAAAGTAGGATGGGGACAACTAAGGGGGAAGTTTAAATCAGATGCTGATGGAGATCCACATGCAGATTTCTGAGGATGGAAATGACAGAGAGGAATTAATTATGGGACCTAATTAGAATTAAGTGTCTTAACCTGGATGAACATCCAGAATATTTTAAAGCAGTTTCCTCCTTGACATCCTGAACAACTGTAGCATTATATTATCAGATAAGCAGGCATGAGAAAATATAAATTATTCTAGATACTCGCCAGTGATGTGTGAGCCAAAAAGCCTTGTTACTAACATAGAATTAAATGCTGTTCCTGGCAGATAGGAAAGTAGCCAACTTTTGTATTACTTTCCCCGTGGAGCACATGTGACTGTGTACTGGACTCCAGTGCCTTGTTGAGAGGAAAAAGCTTACCGGTCAGGATACATCCGTGGACGCCAATCATCAGTCCAGCACTATGGTACAAGGGTAGGGTGGTATAGATGACATCGTCTTCCTTAACCCCGACTGCAGTGGCAAAGCTAGCTGCATACCACAGGCGTTGGTGATTGATCGTCGCGGCTTTCGGGAGACCTTTGCAAAGATACAAGAGAAGGCATGAGTGAGCCAAGATTGGTTATTTGCAGACACATGGTCTAGAAGAGCGATCTGGCTTAGGAAGATCCATCATCCAGTGGTTCGAGAATTGCATAGGGGAGGGCCATATTCAGTTACACCAAGAGTCAGCAATTTTTTTCTGTAAAAGACCCGAGAGTCAATGTTTTAGGCTTTGCAGGGTCATACAGTTTCTGTTACAAATACTCAACTCTGCTATTGTAGCTGATAGCAGCCAGCCATATAAAGGAATGAATGTGGCTATGTTCTGATAAAGCTTTATTTACCAAAACAGGTGGGGGGGGTGCTGTATTTGGCCCATGGACCTAGCTTGCTGACCCCTGAATTAGATGGTTACTACAGTAGTAATTTGAAGAGAAAGGCATGCATGTCTATCGAATTTTTGCTCTGTGCCTACCACCTTGCAAGGTATTTTCAAAATTTCATTTAATTCTCATAATTAACAGGATCAGTAAAGTTATATTCTTTAATCCACAGAGGAGAAAGCTGAGATTCAGAGAGATTAAATAGATTTTTCCATTCCTATAGCTTTCCTTCATAACCACTTTTATGAATTTCTTAACTCCTCTTTTAGAGTTTCTTCATATAAATACAAACAAATATAAAGAGTTGCTTATTTGTTCTTGCCCTTTCCTCCATTAGAAAAAAATGGGACCTTTCTACACTTTTCCCTCTCTGCTTAAGAGTGTATGGTGGAGAACTGTCCATATTTAACAAAGAAATTTCCCTTATTTATTCATTCATTTATTCTCTCTCTTTCTCTCTCTCAGTCGCATCAAGTCCTTTGAATTTGTGTGTTATAATTTCTTTAACTATTTTGCTATTTCAACCTGGTCCACATGGTAGTTTACACTATAGATGATGCTGTATTTGTAGGATAAATTTGCTGAAGTGAGACTGTAGGGTCAAAAGATACATGTCTTTGTAATTTTGATAGGTACTGCCACATTGCCAGTTATAAGGGCTGTCCCTGTCCGCTCTCCCACCAGCAATATCTGAGTGAACCTGTTCCTCATAGCCTTGCCTAGGTATGCTCTCAAATGTTGGAATTTTTGCCAATCTGGAAGGTGAAAAATGGTATCTCAGTGTAGTTTTAGTATATTGCAATTTCTTAAGTATAATTTATATGGCATTTTTCTAAGACTCTATTAAAGGATATACTTGTATTGTTTCCCATGGAAGGTCAGGGAGTCATGGGGAGGGCACGAAGCCATTACTAAGGGGCCAGGGCCAGAAGTTAAGACCTGAGTGGGTAAATGGACTTTATAAGGAGGAAGGCAGTTCTCTGTAGACTCAGATCCTTCCATACTTGATGATACCTTAGCTAGGTATGGCCTCAGTAACAGAAACTCATTATAAGGCAAAGCAGTGTGGTCAGCAAACTACCATAACTATAAACACAATTCAAAATTCATTTTCTTTGACAGTGGGCCAGTGGCATTGTGTTAGTATTAAAACCCCATTCGACACTAATATTAAGAAATAGAAGAAAACACCAATAATCGATTGTATTCACCACAGGAGAGAATTGTCCGGATAGTAAAAGCTGTAAAATATATTTTTAGAAAAGAAATACATATATTTTGCTGCTTTGAGTTACTTTCAGAAATTTCCTAATTTAAGATTTTGTATTAATGAAGAAATAAGAATATTTGGTAACTATGATCTAATTTTGTGCTAAGGATTGAGGAACAGGGAAAACATTTTGCTTTCCAATTGCTTAAATAAGTTCTTTTTTTAAAAGGTTTATTTATTTATTTGAGAAAGAGAGAGAGAGAGCGAGACCAAGCATGAGCAGGAGGGACAGAGGGAGAGGAAGAATCTCGAGCAGGCTCCTCGCCGGGTGTGGAGTCCAGGGCGGGGCTCGATCTCAGGCAGGGCCCTGAGACCACCACCTGAGCGGAAACCAAGAGTCAGACGCTTAACTGACTGAGCCACCCAGGCACCCCAAGTTCTTTTAATTAACTTTTACCAGAGTAACTTCGCAAATATTTTATTCAGAGATAAGGAGAAAAGTAAAATAAACATCAACCCAATTATCTTCCAATTAAATATGAATTCTGAACTGTGGGATTAAATTAAGGAGTGTTCAATCTCTTTTTCTCCCTAAAGTGGGTTTTATATTTGACTGTCAAAACCTACATTGTGAAGTTCTTTTTTTTTTTTTTAAGATTTTTAAGATTTTATTTATTTATTTGAGAGAGAGAGAGAGAGAGAGGGGGAGAGGCAGAGGGAGAAGGAGAAAGCAGATTCCCCATTGAGCTGGGAGCCAGACATGGGGCTCAATCCCTGGACCTGACCTGAACCGAAGACAGACGCTTAACCATCCGAGCCACCCAGGCGCCCCTTCATTGTGAAGTTCTATACTTATGTAGCATTAAGACTAGGACTCCCTGTAACTAACCAAGGGCTGATTTTTTCTCAATTATTTCCCAAAGTTTACAACTTAATTTTACCATTCTATTAGGAAATGAGGATAAAGGTCCCATATATTAAGGTAGTGTCTATATGTAGGGGAAGCATTTGGTTAACTATGTCATTCCACCATTTGTTGGCATGACAATATATAACTTCTGACAGATAGAAAGAGGATACACATTATGCTCTGGGCATTGGTTTTAACATGTCATTCCCACTCTCCCATCCTCATTTACTTAAAGAAAATACTCAATGAAAGTAATTGTATGAAAGGAAGTCAACATTGAGGTTAAACTCAGGTCCAGGAACTGGGAGAGCGGATGGGTGCTGAGGATCTGTTGAGGTAAAGGAAGGAGTGTCTATAGGCTGGTGTTGAGATAAAAGGCTCAAAGGAACCTTTAGCCTTATCTATATGTTTGATTGTTTTACAAGGGAATGCATGCATGCATTACCTGCTTAAATTAAATTAAAATTTTAATCAAAAGAGAAAAGATTCACATGTTCAATTTTCCAATATTAATAATAATGAGCAGCATGCTGGTGCTGGCTTCCTGTCCTCCTTTTAAATATATCCCTAAGGCCTCATATTATTACATTTTGATAATGTTTTCCCTGGCCTAGAGTAGGCAGACACCACATATCTGTTAAGTGGAAGAATTGGGCAATATTGTGGCAGAGAGGTCAGATGTATGAGCTGTGGAGTCAGCCTACCAAGGTGAATCCTGACAAGTTACCTTGAGAAGTTCTTAACCTCTCTAAGCATCAGTTTCTAGATCTGTAAAATGGGAATAAGAATGGTACCCATCTTAAGGATGGTGGGAGAATTGTATGAACACAAGACCATAAAGCTTACAGGAGTGTGCCTAGTAATTTTATCTTTAATATTGCCTGTCCCATATAGCTGTTCCAATAACACTGTTAATTGGCAGTGTTTTTTTATTAGTGACTCATAAAATTATGCTGCAGCTTACAGTTGAAGGTATCCTAGATTTGATGAAATACAGTATTTCAGGCCCTGGGCTAGAGCCATCCTACACCCACAGCACCAAACAGCTCCAAGTCAGCGTTGCTTGGGAAGATAGCAGTCAAAACATTAATGTAAATATAACTCCATTATTGTCCTATCATCTTCTTTGGTGTCCCATTTTTCATTGGTTATACATTATGTATGGACTTGGGATATAAGATAATCAAAATCCAACAATCATTTAAAAAATTCCAAAAACCTATTCAGTGCCAAATTTCATCCATTATCATAACTATTTTTGTATTTCTTGGTTAACCTCTTTCTCTGTTCTACATACCAACTAGGGGGAAATATGCGTAGCTTGGAGAAACCCAAATGGGATCATGTGCTATGAAATAAGACCAGTTCCCACAGGCAAAGAGCTAAGTCCTCTAAAGTATTAGTTATTTGATAAGTTTTGCCAAAGGAAAAGAACATTTGAAAACCTAACCCAACATTTAACTCCTTCAGGATAAGTCCATTTCTTTGAGAATCCTTTCTTTATTTTTACCTGTAGTTCCAGAAGTATAAATGTATAAGGCAGGAGTGGAAAAAGTGACTTCAGACCTCCATGACTCTGGAATAGTTTCCGCTGAGACTTCATCTACTTTGTCTAGTAAAGAGTCGACCCCCTCCGTGTTAGAAGTTCTGCTCACATAATGGATGGACACATTATCTTTTTTCAGGCTTGGCAGCACCTCTTCAATTGCATCTTGTAGTTCTTAATAAGGAAAGAAAGTCCAAATGAATTAAATTAGTCCAGTAAAGTTCTATTAGTGCAGTAGACTTTATACTAATTTTGTTTTCAGCATAAATTTTGCTGAAATGTGTAGATATGCTTACAGTCACACAATTTTAAACATGGAATTTTCTAGATTTGAAAATATCACAAGATTCCAAGACTTGAGGGAAGGCTGGGTGTTAATGGTTTCCTAGCAACAGAAGGTTGGTTGAAATCTGTACAAACAAATGGACACGTGGATAAAAACCAAGATATATAAGTGCATTACTTATATGCAAGTCTGGTATACATCTCAAAATACTCCAGAAATGAACTTGGTTATTCCTAATATATGTGTCCCAGTGATGCAAAATAAAAAAAGAAAATTTTAAGGTAGGAGTCAAGAGATGAAAGCAAGGCAGGCATGCTAACTAACAATGATGATAGAAGGCAACTTTATATATACACGTACATATATATATTTTAACACAACAGGAACAAATAGTTCCCCTAGGAAAGTTCAGCTCATCTGAGAAGGAAGCTCCAAATTTCATAAGCACATTTTCTGCTCTGAGAAAAAACAGGACTGATTAGCATGTTTTCCAAACTGTGGGTCACAATACAGTAGTGGATTGTTAAATTCATTTGAAGTGACCAACATTTAAAAAATTAAAGTAGAATGAAATATAAGTTTTCAGAGTATATCACACATAGTAAGAGGTAAGTGTTTTTTTTTAAGTTTTGTGTCAGTTATGTGGGTGTGTGGGTACTGAGTCATAAATATATTTTTGTACTGTAGGCCAACATCAAAAAATTTATTTTTTTTAAAAATTTTATTTATTTATTTGCCAGAGAGAGAGAGAGAGAGAAGGAGAGAAAGAGAGCATAAGTATGGGGAGCTGCAGAAGCAGGCTCCCTGCTGAGCACAGAACCCGATGCAGGACTCGATCCCAGGACCCTGGGATCATGACCTGAGCCGAAGGCAGGTGCCTAACCCACTGAGCCACCCAGGCATCTCCAATGTCAAAAAAATTTAAAAGACACTGATTTAATATGCAAACCACATTTCATGTTTGCTGCTTGATTTCTGTGCCCTTCAATCACAAGATGAGATGGCCTTTAAGCTTACTTGTCTTGAACTTGTGATAACTGAACTGAATATACTTATTCTTAATAGGAAGGTGACCCAATACCCCAGGGAATTAGCTTGGGGAGGCTATCCCTAATTCATCTTATAGGCTTTGTTTTTCAGATGTTTGTGTATGATGTCTCCACCAAAACAAGAAATATCATCTGGACAGATGCATTAAAAAAACTTTTAAAACATTTTAACCAGAGGACTCATGCACCTGAGAAAAAGAAATCAAATAATACAAAAGAATTTATAATGAAAATCAACAGTTTCATTCCCCTTTCCTCTTCACAGCTAAACCTGTCGCCTAGAGGCGATCACTTTCAAGTTTTTAAAATCTGTTTCTTCTGACAATCGCCTCTCTATCACCAAATAATGTGCTTTTCCTGCTACCTCTCGACCTATCAATTTTGATCCCCACCCTTGTTCTTCCCCTATCTACTCCCAACAGTCACTATCCCCACTTTATGTTGTCTAGGTTCATAGTATTTACATCTTTTCTGAGACTATAATTCCATCTTCCCAGCTTTGTTTATGGGTTGGCTCTAGAAGTGAGCACCAATAATCAGGATCAACAAGATTAAGACTATGTAAATATTATTCACTGCAGAGCAGAGTAACACACTATAATCATATTTCCATTCGCGAAGAGTTTTCTTTATTTTTTTAAGATTTTATTTATTTATTTGACAGGGAGAGCGAGAGAGCACAAGCAGGGGGATCAGTAGGAGGAGAGGGAGAAGCAGGCTCCCTGCTGAGCAGGGAGCCCGATGCAGGGCTCGGTCCCAGGACCCTGAGACCATGACCTGAGCTGAAGGCAGACACTTAACCATCTGAGCCACCCAGGCGCCTCGACCCGTGAAGAGTTTTCTCCTTGAGTTTCTTTTGGCTGTCATCCTTTAAGATTCTATTTGCTTCAGTTGTTTTCCACCTTCACCAGATCAGATTGCTCTCTAGTCCTTGAGCACTTCAAAATATTAACCAAAAAATACTCCTGTTAATAAAAACTGGAATGGTAACACCCCATTCCTTGCCACTGCCTTGGTTCAGGTCCTCATTATTTCCTACCTTGATCTTCCTAGTAGCCTCCAGACCAATCTCCTTGCCTCTGACCTCTCCCTGCTTCCAACTTAGCAGCTGTACTATGGTTTTTTGTTACTGCCCTGCTTAAAATCTCTCAATGGCTGCTAATCCCTTGTGGGAGAGTCTACTCTCCTTACGCAGCATGTGAGGTCCTGAGCTCATTCACAGTTTAACCCCTGGGGACTTTTCTGCTGTCATCTCCTAGTACCATCTCTTGTCCCCTTTCCTCTAACCACACTGATCTATGTGAACTGAATGTACCCATACTCTCACATCTCATGACCTTTGTCCAGATGGTTTCATCTGCTTTGAGTGCCGTCCTCCACCCTGGTCACCTGGAAAACTCCAGCTTATCCTTCAAGACTCAGCCTTGGCGACACTTCTCTCTGTTGCTTTCCTTCCCCCTGCAAAGACTTACATGTTTTCTCCTTCACAAATTTTGTCTAGTGTGTGTGTGTTAATTCTTACTGTAAAGTCTGCTTACTTAAAAGTGGCAATCAACCAGGACACGTAAGCTCTATTCGGCAGAGGTTGAGCTCCTGGGAGCTCTGTGTTCTGAGATTTACATGCAGGAGTGCACTTGGTAGTGACATCTGTCAGGTTGCAAGAGAAGCAGACTAGATAGAGGGCAAGGTTGAACAGTGATGTAGCCACACAGTGACATCACTCAACTGATTCTCTGATCCTATGGGGACTCTGGGCCTGGGATGGCCCTTCAGGATTGTCCCAAACTAAGGGAAGTGGGCTGAACCTTCACCCCTGCCCATGAACCAGTCATTGGATGCAGCCTGAGGGTGGTAGCGCTTGACCTTGGGCACAGTGGCTCTCTGTAAGCAAGGGTGAGTCCTGGAGAGGGTCTTGGCTAAGAGCTTCAACTGCCAAAGCTCCCAGCAGCTGAGGAATGAGCATCTCAGTCCTGAAGGGGGCATTTGGGTAGTCCATCACAGCATCCACTACACCTTGCATCCTTACTGATAATAAAACCTTAATGTTTCCATTTGTATAGTAGCTTTACATATATCACATCACATAAATTTCACGAGAACCCTGTGATACAGATACAGTCATCCTGTTTCTACAAATGAAGACAGAGGCTCAGTGAGCCTATGTATGGAAGGATACATACAAAATAAACAGAAATATATTGGATTTATGGGATTCCTGCTGCATCCTTATACTAGCCATTCAGGTTCAAGTTTTGAAAGCATGCCTTACTTTTTAGAAGATGCTGTCTCCTTGACCTGCTCAGTTCTTGTTAAATAAAGCTTTTAATTTTAATCAATATTGTTAAATAAAGCTTTAATTTTAATCAATATTACCTTTGAAGGGTAATATTGACAATCTCTTGTTCATCTTCTTTGGAAAGCATAACCTTGAGCTTTATGAAGCTTGGGTGTGAAAAACAGTATTCACAGCAAGTGGCCTGAATGGTGTAGAGTAGATCTGTTAGTTCCTCATTAGTCTACGTTTAAGTTGAGGATTGAAATAGAACCTCAGAGAAAGCAGTGCATACTTGAATGAGGGAATATTGAGTGATTACACTTCCCCTCCCTTAAAAATCTGTCTTGTAAAAAAAAAAAAAAAGAAATCAAGGTAGCACATGAAGTTTCTCTCTCTCTTTCCTTTCCTTTCCTTTCCTTTCCTTTTCTTTCCTTTCCTTTCCTTTCCTTTCCTTTCCTTTCCTTTCCTTTCCT